>NC_091441.1:52942569-53242569 GCF_964237555.1 Oryctolagus cuniculus | reverse complement strand
TGGGTAGCAGAGTTGGGATTGGTGGAAGAGGACTATAAAGGAGGAGATAGACAACATGCACCAGGAACATCTATCTGAAGGAACACCTGTGCAGCCCCCGAGAGAGCCGGCTGGCGGTGTGCCGCTCCCCCGCGGAAGTGGGGAATGTGGCAGGGGGAACCGCCCTTCCATGGAGGTGGAAGGGTCGGTAGCCAACCCGGGAAGAACCAGCAGCAAACCCTGGGAGGGCCGAGCAGACAAAAGAACAGCGCAGGGTCCTGTGTCGTTCCTCCACGAAGAGGGGGAGCGACAAGGGTAGGGTTTTCCATCTGCTGGTTCACTCCCCAAATGGTCGCTACAGCCAGGGGCTGGGTCAGGCTGAAGCCAAGAGCTTCATCTGGGTCTCCCAGGAGGGTGCAGGGGGACTCAGGCACTTGGGCCATCCTCCACTGGGTTCTCAGGAGCATTAGCAGGAGCTGGATCAGAAATGGAGCAGTCAAGACTTGAATCGGTGGTCATACGGGTTGCTGTTGTCACAGATGGCAGCTTAACCCACTACACCACAATGCTGGCCCTGGTGGGTAGAATTTTTGCTCCTGGTTTTCTTATTTGAGAAAGAGATCTCAGAGCCAAATACCCACAACAACTCTCCAAATACCCACAACACTCAGGGCTTGGACAGGCAGAAGCTAGGCGTGAGAACTCTGAGTCTCCCATTGGGTGGCAGGGCGCAGGACTTGAGCCATCCTCTGCTGCTTCCCAGGGTGCATGAGAAGAGAGCCGGGATTCCCACATGTGAGTGAGTATCCCAAGTGGTAGCTTCACTGCACCAAACACCTGCCCCTCTTTCTTTTTAAAAATTACTCAGTTAAGATGAATGTCACATTTCATTTTCTTATTTTTGTATTCCCTTAGGCATGATTTTTTTCTGAATTCACATTTAACACATAGTCCTCTCAGATCAGAAAGTCTCTATGAAGTGTCACTTGCATGGTTTGAATGCAGCTTGAGGATGCAGATACAGTTAGGTTGCACACAATTCTGTGCATTTAAGATGTTCTTTTAAAAAAAAAGTTATACACGTGAGCCAAGAATCCTAAGTAAAGTGATCCCTTGAGCAACCTTGGATGCAACTCTTCTCAGCTGATTTCGTGTGTCCTGACTTCTCATTTACTGTGGCGAACTGGAAGCCCCGGGTTCGTCCCCTGGAGGGGGCGTCCTAAGGCAGAGACCAGGTGCTTGTGAGAGGCCTAGCATTGTTGTTACCGCTCAGAAGCCCTGAAGCCTAACACAGGAAGTGTAAGCTGTAGACCAGATACATGTATACAGTCAGATATTTAAGTATTACGTATGAGGGCACTTCAAAAGTGTGAGAAATGGAATTAAAAGTTTCCTTGGTGCAAAACCAATGGAAATCCACCCATGATTTTTTTTCCATACTGTGCCTTTTTCATAAACTTTTTGAAGACTCCTTGTATTCGTGGATTTGAAAATCTTTTGTACCCTAATCAACTTATTTGTTGAGATTTGTTTTATTTATTTGAAAGGCAGAGTGAGAGTGAGAGAGGTCGATCAATCTTCTATCTACTAGATCACTCTGCAAACAGCCTCAGCAGCTGGGGCTGGGCCAGGCTGGAGCCAGGAGCCTGAAACTCCATCTGGTCTCCCACAGGGTGGCAGGGGCCCAGGTGCGTGGGCCATCTTCCACTGCCTCCCAGTGCATTCACAGGGAGCTGGATGGGAAGGAAAAGCCAGGACTTGTGCTGCAACATAGGCTGCAGGCACTGTAGGCAGATTAGCCTGCTGTGCCATAATGCCAGCTATCAATCTATTAATTCTACGTTCCATGAGCCTTTTGAAGTCCCCTGGTCCATGCAGGGGCTTCAGGGTGGCTTTGTGTGACACTTCTAGGTCTTCCCTTCACCTCCCTCAACCCCACCCTTTTGTTTTGCTGGTTCAGAACCCGAGAGCATAGCAACCTTGGAGGTACTGGCGGAGGCAGAGACAGCAAAGAGCCTGGCCTCCTAAGTTACCATGTAGAGGAGGACCATCTGCTGAACTTGACCTGAGGGAGAAGAGAACTTCCTTGTGTTTTTGAGCATCTGTACATTTTGGGTGGGTTTTTCCAACAGTTAAAGTGACCATAACTAGAACAGGGTTCACAGCTTTGAACCTGTGAGCCACATTCAAGAAGTATAGAAATTGCAGAATGTTTTAGTTGGAAGCCACCTCGAGGTTTCTTAGCTAGAGCTGGGGGCTTATAGGGTAATGAGGATGGAGTGAGCTGGGGAGGAGGGCCTGTGTGGTGGGGCGGCGTCAAAGGCCTCTCCTGTCGCTCAAACCCCTATCCTGATGGAGACATTTGCATCTGGCCCAGGACCGGGAAGGTCTTACTCCTGGTCCCGGGTATTGGCATTCCCAGCACATCGATTCCAGCCCTCATGATGACTTGTATGTCCTTCCTCCCTGGGAATACCTGCATTTTTAAAGGAGACTAGAAGAAAAGGAAACTTCTTAACTCCCAATTGTGGGTGTGTTTACAATTTATTTGAAAGTCAGAGACAAAACACACACACACACACACACACACACACTCATCTTCCATCCTCTGATTCACACTCTAGATGGCCTCAGTGGCCAGACTGAAGCCAGGAACTTCTTCTGGGTCTCCCTTGGGAGTGGCAGGGGCCCAAACGCATGAGCCATCTTTTGCTGCCTTCCCCCCACCACACACACTGTTAGCAGGCAGCTGGATTGGAAGTGGAGCAGCTGGGACACAAAACAGCACCTGCATGGGATGCCAGCATCGCGGGTGGATGTTTTACCTACTATACCACAACAGCGACACCCCAGTTCTGTTTTAAGTGGTATGTGTCTTTGCAGTGGTGGTGGTGTGGGGGATTTACGGGACCCCCTGCCATCCCAACACTAGGTAGCTGCCTATCCTGTCTTTGAGTAAAGCACGGGTAAAGGTGAACATTCACTTACCAGAGAAGGAGTGAATACTGAGTGGCTGGAAGCCAGTCAAGATCATCTGATATACTGGAGCTATTGTATTGGCACAAAAGAGCCAAGTAGCTGAGACAAGATAACAGAATCCTAAACATGCCCGGCCAGCCTGTGCAGCCCTCAGTAGGGGATCAGATTAGTTTTCATCAGCTAAGAATAAAGCCATCTTGGCTATAACATTTTTAAGCAAAGATTTTAATTAGCCATACAATTAGTTCACATTTTCTTCTGAGAGCTTCCTAATTAATCATACAACCGAATCTCCTGGAAACAGCATTAGCAGAGAGCTTTCCGATTCTGCCATAAATTAAGCAGTACAGAGGGGCACCTTGATTTCCTCTCATTTCCTTCTTAACACACACATTGGTAGACTTTAGGATTCGTACGATTTATGACCTCATTTCCTGCCTAGACCTTTCCTGCCAGTTTCCTTGTTCGGTTTTCATAACCTTTGTGGAGGCCCGGGTGCCGCTACGTGGATTCGGGCTGCATTTACCTCGGGATCTGAGAGGGTACCTAGAGTCCAATTGTTTTAGGTGTTGCTCTGATTAACACCTTCCGCTCAGGGCTTTTCATGCTGAAAACAGGATGGCAATTGGGAAGATGAGGGTAGAGATGTTAACTAGCCACAGGAGGGAGAGAAGCCATGTGCCCGGGAAAATACCAAAGCTACAAGAAATCAACATGTAAATTCATAGGGGTTCAATGAGTTAATGAGGGGTTAAATGGGCAAAGATTTAAACAGAGGGTTTTGTCTTGGGATAGGGCAGCACCACTTTTCAGGCTGGTAATTGAGGAGTTAAGCTTTTAGGAGCCCAAAGAGCAACAGTGGGAAAAAAAAAAAAAAAAAAAAAAAAACCCACTCTGAGCCCAAGCAGCAGTTCTGACCTTTATCTCCAGGGTCCAAATCCAGACAAGGGTCTTAATTAGCTGCAGAGAAATCTAGAGCTTTGGCAACAAACCAGCAGACATTAACAAAACAACCAGTAAATAAAAGGGCCATTTTTTTAGTTGCTAAAGTTAAGTAGGAGCAACATTTGTATAACCTTGTGGTGTTCCTGTTTCCCAATTTCTCACTCGTTGTTTAACATTGCCATTGCACTTAATTTCTTTGCTTACATTTTCTCCCTCAATTGTTTTTTTCTGGTCTCCCTGTGTCATCTTAACACTTGATGCTTTTCCACGACCTTTATCTTATTCTATTGTTTTTCTTACCTGCTTACAATCCCTCAAATCCTTTAAATGTATTTTGTCTATACTTCATTATAAGACAAACACATGCTTATGGTATAATTTCAAGTAATGCAAAGTGCATAAAGTTACAAGGGGCCTTTTATACACCCAGACTTTGTATGTTGTATAGAAGTTTAGTGATATATACACTTTGAAAAATTTGATGTAGAAAACATACAGGTGATTCTGCAAATGCCTTTTTCATTTACTGGCGTCATGAGACCTCATTCCAGAGGGGTCCTCTCATTTAGAGAGGGAAGGAAGACACAGAGACGCAAAGAATCTGAACAGATGGCTATTGGTATGTTTCCTTTATGCTCTGACAGGTCCTACTCACCTGTGTCCAGACTTTTATGATGGTCACCTTATCAAAGCTGAGCAGGAAAAGTCTCCTTAGATCTTCATTTCTAAGGGCTCCCATGTCACGTAAGTCATATTATGTGTATCTGCTGTTTTTCCCTGTGTATCTGTCTTTTGGTACATGGATCTTAGCCATGAACCTTGCCATGGGTAAGAAAATGATATTACTTTCCCTCCTGACAAAAGTTATATACTTTTTCATTTAGTTTACGCTAGAAAAATTTTAAAAAGACTTATTTATTCATGAGAGTGAGCGAGCATGATCTTCTAGCTGCTGGTTCATCCTCCAAATGCCTGCAAAAACTGGAGCTAAGACAGGCCAAAGCCAGGAGCCTGGAACTCCATCCAGTTCTCCCACTCAGGTGGCAGAGACCCAAGTACTTGGGCCATCACCTGCTGCTTTCCCAGTCACATTAGTGGGAAAGTGGATCAGAAGTGGAACAGCCAGGGTGTGAACTGGTACTCCCATACTGCATGCTAGCAGCGAGCAGCTACGTGACCTGCTGAACCACAATGCCAACCCTTTGCTGGGAATTTTAATGTGCTTATGTCACTTCACAGCTTACGTGGATTGTGTTTGCTGTCATGTCAGGCATCTAATAACTAAGATGACTAAGAACAAGGATCCCCCCCCCCCCCCCTTTATTTTCATCTACTTGAAAGGCAGAGTGACAGAGGTGGAGAGAGAGAAGATGAATCTTTCATTGGCTGGGAAGCAAATACCTACAGCAGCCAGGCCCGGGCCACGTGGAAGCCCAGTCTAGGAATTCTATGCGGACCTCCCACGTGAGTGCCCAGGGCCCAGCCATCACCTGCTGCCTCCAAGCATGCATCAGCAGGAAGCAGAATCAGAAGTGGAGCAGCTGCGTGCAGGCATCCTATGTGAGACTTAACCTCCTGTGCAGCAGTACCTGCACCGGGGCTTGACCTAGATACCATCGCTGTGGGCGGTTTCTAGGTCCATCTCGATTGTTTCAAACCCCACAAGTTAGATGCTACATTGTTTTAAGAAACTCACCATTCTCCAGCCCCCATTCCTTCTTGCCTTCTTGAATTCCAGACCCTACGAGTGGGGTAATTTTCATTCTTACTTAAAGACAGGCTTTGGAATTTCATCCTGCACGAGTCAGTTGACAGGAGGTGCCTTGGTTACTTTCTGCTTTTGGAAGCATTTACTTTGCTTTTAACCTAGAATGTTAGAGACTACCCAGGATAAGTTATTTTCTTTCAGTTCATTGAAGATACCATCCCACCACTTTCTGTTCTCACTATTGCTTGGCATTAATTTAATTGTAGGTGCCCTTTGCTTGTTTCTGGTGTTATTGATGACATGATTAGTGAATTTCTTCATCAATCCTTCTTTCCCACATTTTCAGGGTTGGGGAGTTCCCAAGACTTGCTTCCCCTTCACTTCCTCGAATCTGTTCTTCTGAAACTCAGATCAGTTTACGTCAGAGCTTGGCCTGTTCTACCTTCCTCGCACTTCCCTTGTGCCGGCTTCTCCGTGCTGAGTTCTTGGGAACTCCTCTTGCTTTCCAAGTTTCCCGGCTATTTTTTCAGCTGCTCTGAAGCTGTGCTTTCACTCAACTGTTGATGGTTTTCTTCAGTTTCAGTTCTACACCTTAAAAGCTCTATTTAGTCCTTTAGAAATCTATTGGTACACACTTGATCTTAGCCAAAAGGCCGAGAAGCGAGGAAATCTATTGGTAATCTTTAGCGACATCTGAGTCCTCAATACGATTCTGAGATCATTAAGTTTTCTTCAGTCATAAGACATTTGATTTCTAGTCACTATCTGATTTTTTAAAAACTGATTTTATTTGAAAGTCACTGGGGGGTGGGGGGGAGGGAGAGGCAGAGAGAGGCAGAGAGAGGGAGAGTCTTCCATCCACTGGTTCACTCCACAAATGCCCACAACAGCCGGGGCTGGGCCAGGAGCCCAGAACTCTATCCAGGTCTCCCACATTCCCACATGAGTGGCAGAGACTCCAGTACTTGAGCCATCATTTGAAGTCTCCCAGGCTGTGAATTAGCAGGTGGCTGGCTGGGAAGCCGAGCTGGGGCTCAAACCCAGGATGCTGTGTCCTGAGTGATGTGTTAACTGCTGAGCCAAATGCCCATCCCATCTTCCTATTTGTGATACCTGAAGGCTTGTGAGTGCAAGTCTACAGTTTGTTGTTTCTGCAAACTGATGGTAGATGCTTGTTTCCTCATGCATTTAGGGACTGGGAACTCATGTTCCTCTCAATTTTGTTTTTCAAGACCTAGCTGTGTTCTTCCAGAGAAGAGCTATGGGTTCACCCACCAAAAAAAATCACTTTAAAGCCAGTGTTTAGCTTGAATTTTATTGGATTCCAATAGTTATAAATGACAGCCCTAAACATGCATAAAAATGAACTAATGGTTAGGAATGACTGGGGGAAGGATTCTTTTTTGCTCTAACCGGATACAAGGCTGACATATGCAAATATTGCCACTGACCCTATCTCAAATCTTTCTATAGACACACACCCACCCAAAGGTCCCACCTGCAGAGTCTTGACTTTATGATACGACCTTTGCTTTGTTTAACCCGAGGTTTTGTTTCTTTCCTCACTAGTTACAGGTCCACAGGACCCAAGATTTAAGTGTCTAGCAACTAGCACACATCCGCTAGACAGTCAGTGCTCAGGCTTGGCTGTGTCTCTGCATATTAGAGTCCTCATGGTCTATGGTCTTCTTTATCACCAGCTTAGCCATGCATTTGAAAGATGCCTTTGACTAAAGGACCCAAAGGCAATATCCAGAGTAAAAAAGCAACTTCTAGAATGGGAGGAAATGTTTGCAAATTGAATATCTGAAAAGTGATAATTCAGAGTAAGGAATTCTTACAATTCAATCACAACAAAAACAATGTGATTAAAAACTGGACAAAATACTTGACTAAAGATTTCATGAAAGATACCTAAATCGTTGAAAACAAATGGGAATATGCCCAGTATTACTCATTATCGGGGAAAGGTGCACTACAATCATGATGAAATCCTACCTAATTTTCATTAGCATGGTAAGTTATGAAAGAACAGGCAAAATAACAAATAGTCGCTCAAGGTGTGGAGAGATTAGAGCGCTTGTGCACTCTTGGTAAGGATGTAAGAGGGTGCATCTGTTTTGGGAAAACAATGGTGGCTCCTCAAAAAAATTAATAGAATTACGTATGAACCAACAATTCCAGTTTCAGGTATATGAATATTACCAGAAACACTGACCACAAGAACCTGATCAGTACTTGTACACCCTGTTCATAGAAGCATTGTTTACAACAACCAAAAGGTGGAGGCAATCTACATATTCATCCACTGATAAAGATACATGGGTAAAAGGAGATACATGCTTATAACAGTGTATTATTCAGCCATGCATAGAAGATTCTGACATACACTACATGGGTTAAGCTTAAAAAAACTAAGATGAGCCAGCCAAAAAAATATGGTATGATTCCACATGAGACTGAACCAAATTCAGGAGCTTCTTCCGGGTCTTCCACATGGGTGGAGGGACCCAAGGACTTGGGCCATCTTCCACAGCTTTCCCAAGCCATAAGCAGAGAGCTGGATTGGAAGAGGAGCACCCGCAACTTGAACAGGTTCCCAGATGGCATGCCAGTGCTGCAGTCAGAGGCTTAGCCTACTATGCCTCCCAGGGTCTGCATTGGCAGGAAGCTGGAGACAGGAGCCACATCTGGGAATCTAACCCAGGTACTACAATGTAGGACATGGACACCTTAACCACTAGGCTAAACTGCCATTCCTGGTTAGTTTATGTCATTATTTATATGTTCCACTTTGATCTTTAAAGTACCAACTCTCCATCCTTCCTTCAAGGACTAGCTCCATATTCACATCGGAAGAGTAACAATAAATGTCAGAATAATTTGACTTGAATTTGAATATCATTTGGATGTGTGCATAGGTGCTTCATTCATTTAGTCAGTCTTTTTTTGTTCCAGAAGTCTTTGTTGTTGCATCCCAGGCACTATCTAGGCATTGGAGATACAGAGGTGAGTGAGACAAATTTCTGACCCCAATTTTAACCGGGAACAGTACTCCTGTCAGACAAACAAGGAAGTGTCAAGTAATACAGCTACAAAGAATATGAACCAGGAATAATGGGATAGGTGTGACAGTGAGAAGGGGAGGCTGTTGGTTAATGTGATCAGGCAGGAGTCTCTGGGGATATTTGGGCTGAGACCTGATGGCAACGAGATTGTGTGAGTATTTAGGGGAAGATCTCTTCAAGAAGGGCAAGGGCAAGAGCAAAAATGTGACCTGGGATTAGTTTTAATTATCCAAATCCTATCAGAGCAAAGGAAACCATCTAGTTCAGTCAAGACCAGTTTGGTAAATATTGTCCTTACTGCGTGTGACTTCTTCAAAAATGTACTTGTTGGGGCCATGTTGAGGAGCAGTGGGTTAAGCCAGTGCCTGAAATGCTGGCATCCCATCCAAGAGCCTGGTTCAGTTCTGGCTGCTCCACTTCTGATCCAGCTCTCTGGCTAATGCATCTGGGAAAGCAGAAAATTAAGGCTTATGTGCTTGGGCCCCAGCCATGCATGTGGGAGACCCAGATGGAGTTTCACATCCCTGGATTTGGCCTGACCCAACCCTGGCTGTTGGTGGCCATTTGGGGGATGAATCAGCAGATAGAAGTTGTCCATGTCCCTCCCCTTCTGTAAGTTTCCCTTTCGAATAAATGAAAATTTAAAAATGTATTTGTGAAATAAAAATACCAGACCACTCGTTTAAGTCAATGATGACAACTTTCCCACACGAAGATCAGGCGGCATTGCCTTCCCCCTGGCCTTCTGGTCACAGCTGGAGAATCCATCTTTCGCTGCCTGTTCTATTGTACATTTCATAGGCAAACTATGAGGGCTGCAACGGTTTTGCATAGAGCTTTGGAGTCGGCATAATTCAGGTTTCTTGGCTAATTGGAGGGCCTGAACTTCCCAGTTTGGGTGTATCAATCACATTTCGTGTATGACTGCCAACCTGCACCTCCTTTGTATGCTTGATAGACGAAAGTCACAGGTATAATCACAGAGATAGGGCATGGACCCATCAGTCAACTTGCTAGTTCAGCGTTTCTTTCATTGGGAACAATACCAGGCCCGGGATAGGCTCTCCTTCTGTGTCTGTGATTTATGTACTACTCAATTAGTGCCCCATTTAATCTGCTCACCTGTTGTTGCTTTGTGCTGCATTTCATGGCTCTGTTGTTTTAAACCCTCTGCCGCATGCTTATGAGAAGTGAGGCCCATGGCAGCCACCCCTCGGTTTGGGGGAAGCTGGAACACTGCCATAGTGCCTGAATTGCCTGAATAAAGAAAAGTAGGTCCTGCCATTATTTTATTTGCTTCCCAGCATGTGATCTGTTATTGATGACACACACACAGGATGCTTTCTCCATCAAATGGCTGATCCCTCAACGCTGGCATTTATGTCACCGTCACTCTGCTCCAAGCTATAGTTAGGCGACTCTAGTCTGGGGGAATGAGCACAGGCTTGCCAACATGTGTGAAAGAGTTACCCACAGATGTGCTTGCTGGGCTCAAGGAAAGCCCGGGAAATTAAAAGGACAAAATGAGTTGATACCATAGAAGTAGAGATTAGAGAGGTACACGATAGGAAGTTTAGGAGAAGCCCACTGACCTCCAAACTTCCCTTTCCTATCTGAGCCCCACTTTCCCCAAGAAGAGGCATTCAAGACACCAACTATGAGATCGGAAACATTTAACATGAAGAGAGCTCCCTTTTCCTGGCGCTGCTTTGTGAAGTAAAGCAAACACGCACACAGGCAACGAAAGTAAATGAAGGGCTTTTTTTTTTTTAAACACTTCCATCAAAAAATGCATATCAGTGTTTACTTACTAGACCAATTATTTTTAAAGCTGGATTTCAAGGAACAAGTGACTGTCTGGCTGAGACATTCCACGACAAGTTCTGTTCCACAGTGGATTAAAATGGTTGAGAGGAGATGCTAACGTAACTTCAACTACAGCAGTGTGAACACACGAGTGTAATAATTCATTTAGAATGATGACACCTGAGACCTAATTTAAAAGTCCTAGATGAATACCAGACTCACATTCAACCCTGAGGGCTGCTGCAAACATACCTAAGAAAGTCTAAGAACCATAGTGAGTCTAATTGAATTGGACTTAAACGGACCATTGAGATGGCCTCACTGAGCTCGGGGGAATTCATATTGTCTATACTGTATCAGAATCACAGCTTGAACTGCATAACTGGCTACATTCAATCATGTTACTGTAACTCATGCTTGAGGTAAAGGCGAAACCTTTTGCCATCAGCAAGACGGGATGGAAAACAATTTCAAATCACTTTAAACCCAGTTGGCAACTACTTTGCCAATTATGGAATCCGGTGGGAAAGGTGTGTGCAAGGGCTCAGGACTCAATGATTTATGTCAGGCATCTGGGCCTCGGGAGGAATGTGGGAGGGTGTGCAGAGGAGGGGCAGGTGGCTAATTATTTCTCCCAAGAATACTTTAGCGAGGTAATTTGGGCTTGCAAGATGAGTCACACTGCAGGCTGGATAAAAGGCGAGGTAAGCACAGAAATTCCTAAGATCCATTTAGAGATGGATAAAGGGGGAGCCGAAGGATTCAGCACACTGGCTTTCTCTTCTCCTGGAAACATTTGGAGATATAAAATATAAAGCACGACTTTAGGTCTCTGCCCTAACAGGCAAGTTGGGATCAAAGTCTGTAATCGTATGGAAGGTATTGCATTGGCTGCTTTCGAATGCAGATTTCCTGGCACAGCTACGACTGCTATAGCTCACCAGATGGCTGAGCGTGAATCTGGGGTCTTTTATAATGATCCTAAAAGCTCGCTCACACTCTCTTTTTAGTCCTACTTTGTTTTTGATGCCTCTGGTTGCAGAGCTAGGAATCACTATACTCTCTAATGCCTTCCAAAGTAGGATGTTGCCATTCTCTAGAATTCAGGGATACAGCTCTCCAACAGAGAAAGGATCCTGAAAATTAGCCCAAGGGTCCCAAGCTTCCCTGCCCCACTCCAAACATGAGAGGCATCATAGAATTCCACTACGGAAATTTACAGCAGCAGTATCCAAGTTTCTTGAATCATCTTTTCAGATCCTTTCTTTATCTAAAGTATTTTGAAGGTGTTTTTAGTAATCTGGAGGAGGTCATGAGTTAATGCTGTAATTAGATTAAATCCAGCACTGGGGGGCCGTGTTGAAGGCACACTTGGGTGTGTTGCTGTAAGGCTAGCACCCACACTCTCTTGCCTTCACTCTTTAACAGCTGCCTGCCATCATTATGACTAGTATACTGGATTAAACTTTTGGGCTGGCTGGCGGCTCCGAGTATCTCTCTAATGGTTTTCATCGTACGCATCCCTAGAAAACACTTGTGACCAATGAACCTCTAACTGCAAATGACATAGGCAAGCTTCATTGAAAATGACACCCCTGGAGGGAACCCTGCACTCACGTGGGCTGCGTCCTCACTGGGGAAAGAAGGCCATCTCAGCAGTTACACCAAGGGGATGTTGTCGTGTGGCTTTGCGTTTGCTAAGGCACGGAACAAAGCCGTGGGGGCAGTTTGTGCTCCGAAAGGCTAACTACGTGCTCAGCTGTGTGACACCCAAGCAGGAGTCCCAACTCATCCAGAGGGGACTGAGAAATTGCAGTCCCCCCTGCCCCCATTAATCCTCATACAGGCTAGGGAACATGGATGGCTGTCAACCTAGACCATATCTCTGCCCCATGTCTGGAAGCAATCTGGCTAAATGCAGAGATTGGGGAAGATTGTGGAAAATGGGATGTAAGCACTGTCTGAGAGGGGAGAGTGGTACAGGAAGGACCCCAGCACTGGTCGTTGGGAGCACTGCATTCTAATTCTTGGCTAAAGCCAAAGATGTACAGTGGCTCTGATGAATTTCTTCGCCTTAGTTTCCTTTGACATGAGGGAGGTAGACCAGATGGTTTGACCCAACTCTCTGTTCATTGAGGGTTTAACACATGCCAAGGTTTGTGTCAGGTAAGCTATGGGAAGAGGTTGCAGGCTGTGTTTTGGACTTTATACTCAGACTAACCTTAGAAAGATGATAATTTTAGGGGTGGGTGTTTGGTGCAGAGGTAAAGACACTGCTTGGGGTGCCCACATTTCATATTGGAGTGCCTGGGTTCCAACCTTTTGCTAATGCATAACCAGATGTGCTGGTTCCTGTACTTGGATTCCTGCTACCCACATGAGATTGAGTTCCAGGATCCTGGCTTCAGCCTGGGCTGCCACAGGGATTTTAAGGTGATGCATTTTGGGAAGTGAGATACACACAGTGGATGTGAAGATGTGACCTAGTCTAAGCCACCAGAGAAGCTTTTTGGGGAAAGCTTTTAGGTTGAGCCTGAAGGATAAGGAGGAGCTAGCCAGAAAAAATTGGGAGTGGGGTGAGGAAAATAAACATTTCAGACAAATACACCATTTGTGAAACCTCTGCAGCAAGAGGCAGGTAGAAACTGAATTATTGGAGAGGAACAGGTGTGAAAACGGGGGCTGGGGAGGGTTGCTCACGATGTGGCAATGGGAACCCATTCAAGACACTGATGCTGGTGGATTCTGCAAGACCCAATATTCTGGGACCTTCCCCATTGGTTTTGGTCCCCACTCTAGGGCCCACCAGAGATTTGATACTTGGTTACAATCCATGGGGAGAACAGCGGACAATTCCCCTCCAGTCTCTGGCTTGCGGAAGTCCCCTCTGTAAAGGTGCATTGACTCTAAAGGTTGCATTTAGTGTCTTTGATCTCAGCCTCCAGGACTGAGATCAACCTGGACTAGACTGAGTTACACCCTTTAGTACTCTGTTGGACAAAGAAATTAGCAGCTCAATTATCCTTGAGACTCCTTACAAAAGAAGTTGGAGAATGGGGCCCTTCCAAACCTCAGTGCCTTCTGGGCTACCTCTCCTCCAAGGCTTTCAGTTGCACATTATTATATCCATAGGACTGGTCATGGAGATAGCTATGTTCTACTTCTTGGCTGCAACCACACTTGCACAGTAGCTTCTGGGTGAGGAGATGGGACTCAGGGAGGTAGGTATCTTGCCCATGTCACACAGTTAGACAGTGGAGGAGCTAGGAACCAAACCCAACATACAAAACACCCAGACCCAGACTTTATGCCAGGCCCAAGGCAGGAGCCAGGAACTCAGTCCAGGCCTCCCATGTGGTGGCAAGGATCCAACTACTTGAGCCATCACCTGCTCCCAACAGAAAGCTGGAATTGGGAGCAGAGCAGGGAGTTGAACCTGGCACTTCGGTATAGCATGTAGGTGTTCCACTCTGGATCTTAGCTGCTGCACCAAATTCCTGCCTCCTGAGTTTTTAAGAGAAACTGATGCAATGTTTTTATGGAAGCTTCTCTATACTTGGGACTGAAGATTGGAGGTGGGTAATCTCTGGGTTTCTGGAGTTTCCTGCTTTTGTAGGGGACATCACCAGTCTGTGTGGCAGCGTGGGTGGGAGGCTGGCCTGCAGGTGGCCAAGTGTGGTGGGGATAACTGCTTGCACATCTCCATGCTTGTATCTGTCACATCTGTGCAAAGTGTTCATTGTCCTTTGTCCCTCTGAAGAGGTGGGCACAGGGCTGCTTCAGGGTTGTCCTTGCTCATCAGTTGTGTCTTCATTAGATAAGGGACACCTGCAATTGTCATCACTCTGGTTTCCATCCTCTGGTCTGCAAAGTCAATGGCAGAGATGGTTTGGAAGTATGCAGGGGGCAGAACGACTCCAGCACTAATCAAAACAAGGATGCCATCTTCTAGTTCTTGTCTGTTCTATAGCAGGTGGCAGGCCCTGTGTGAACATCCTAGACATATGGCAAATGGCGGGAAACACCTTCCGAGTATTCCCTGTTTTACAAGAACCGCTGTTACCATGTTCGTTTCAAGCAAATTCCCAAAAGTGATTGAAAATGATAGCGAATTGTCATCTGTAGCTAAAGGTCCTTTCGAGTTGTCACTTCTTTGTGGTTCTATGCTAATGTTTTTCTGATTGGCCAGAGCCCACCAGTGATGAGGTAAGAGTTATCCACTCAGACTGCGTGATGAGTTACTGTGATGCAAGAGATGGCGATTCTTTAAAACCTGTTACAAAGAGCAAGTGTTGAATTTCTTGGCAGAATCAGTAAGATGACTTTTTTTTTTTAGAGATAACTTGTTTTAAAATTACTTTTTCCCCTCAAAACATTTTACACTATTATCAAATGAACCCACTAGTCACAGCCCCATTCCAACATGTCCAGCTGTGCAGATGATGGTGACATCTTCAGCTTGATATGGTTAAGGCAGTGAGGTTACAGCATCAATATATGCAATTCCTTATAGCCCTGGCTTGGTTCTACTCCATTTTCTCCTCTTGGAGTCATAACCGATTGTATAACCAGTTTTCATCCCAATCCATTGCGGAATGGAGTTTTTTGGGGGTGGGGGCAGGAATCTCTTCATTCTCAAAGTCTTGTAAGAATACACAGTGAGGAAAAAAGCACTGTGGGGTTGATGGGTTGAGTCCCGGCTGCTCCTCTTCCAATGCAGCTCTCCACTTTGGCCTTGGAAAGCAGTGGGAGATGGCCCAAATCCTTGGGCCCCTGCACCTGTGTGGGAGAGCCAGAAGAATCTCCTGTCTCCTGGCTTTGGATTGGCCCAGCTCCGGCCATTGTGGCTATTTGTGGAGTAAACCAGCAGACAGAAGACCTCTCTCCCTCTGCCTCTTTCTGTAACTCTGCCTTTCAAATAAATAAATCTTAAAAAAAAAAAAAAAAAAAAAAGCCCGCCCTGCCCATTTGCAGCTACAAAGCGTCCTGTAAGAGCAGAGCAGCAGCAGACATGTTTCCACTTTGGGTTCTTCATGTGGCCATGACCTCTGGATTAATGAATGGACTCCCTCTCTTCCTGGGGAGGAGGGCCAGCAGAGCCGCCGAGGCCGGCTATCACTCCCTCGGCTGCAGGGGCCCGCCACGCGCATCCACGTCTATGCATTTGTTTTCTGCTTAGGGTTATGGAGAACTTCATTTGTCTTCCTTGTTCACTAGTTCCTCAGCGGGAATTGCTGTGTCAGATTGTTTGGAAGGTGCATTTTGAAGCAGGGAGAGGGCTTGAGGGAACAGACCAGTGAGCCTGGCTGCAAGTCTGGCTGTGCTGGGCTCTTCCCACCTCTCTCCCTCCCTGCAGGTACCAGGTGTGATGCTAGGTACTGGGAAGACAAAGGATAACCCCATCGGAATCTGGGCCCTCCGTGTAGCCTCAGCCAAGGCCAGGAGACAAGGGGAGAGAACTCCACCCTGGCAGCCACATGTCC
Organism: Oryctolagus cuniculus; assembly: GCF_964237555.1. Lineage (NCBI taxonomy): Eukaryota > Metazoa > Chordata > Mammalia > Lagomorpha > Leporidae > Oryctolagus > Oryctolagus cuniculus. The sequence goes on along the minus strand of NC_091441.1, from coordinate 53,226,601 downwards.
CTGGAGGCCCAGAGTAACTCACTGGTCTCCAGGGAGGTGGTACCTGTTGACAGCAGGAAGGCAGCTGACCTGCCTGGGCTGTCACCTGGGAACAGGAACATGGGAGGGCAGGGTAGGAAAGGGGAAAGGGCTCCAAGGTCAAGTGTGCGCCTCCCCTTGACCTGGAACCAGGCCTCCACATGGGTGCTGGTCGGGCTCCTGCCTCTCCCCACCGCGAGACCTGGGCCAGAGCAGGTGACCCCTTGGGCCCAGGGGGACTCAGGCTGGCATCTCAGTTCCAAGGAATTTGAGCAGAGGTAACGGAGCGTGTTTCTCCCAGCCTCAGGACCCGGTGTTCTGGTAACTTTTCAGGCCCTAGTTGGAAAGCCTCGCTTGTGGAAACCCAGTTTTCCAGCTTCTCTTTGCAAAGAGCCAGGGCATTTTATTTGCTACCCACTGCTTAATTGTGGTAACTCTCGGCACAATTAAGGTCTTATTGGGGAAGAAAAGACTTTGATCACCTTTAACGACTTTTGGCAACCCCTCTAAGTGCCTCTAATTCTCACCTCTTAATAGTGGTGATGTGTTCGGTCGCCCCTGCCCCCAGACCCTGCCAGGTTGTTTCCCAGCCCTAGACACTCATTGACTGCATTATCCTGTCAGCTATTGTTAAAGGAATATCTGCCACGCCAATAGCATTGGTGTCTGAGTGCAGCCTGCAGGGAGCGAACAGTACGGGGAGCATGCAACGCTGAGCCTCATTCCCAGCCTGGAGTGCCCTGCCTTCCTTCCTCTTCGGGTGGTGGGGATCATGGGGCCAGAGCCCGGCTCTGTCCACACACCCCCCCCCCCCCCCCCCCGCCAACCTGCTGGTTTAGAATAACTTCAGCTGGCCCTGGGGATAAGCAAAGGCTCAGGTTGTCTGGTTCCTGGTCTTGGGGTGATTAGGGCAGGTGGAGGAGGTGTTCAGGGTTGGGAGCACTGGGCTGGTTGGTTTGCAGGTAAAAAGCCCCTGGGCAGGTGAGCTGGCGCTTCAGGCCAGGGCTTTAACCTGCTGTGCCACAGCGCCGGCCCCTGGGTTCACTACTTTGAACCTCAATGTTTCCATCAGTAAAATGGGCATAATACAAGTGTACTCTTTATAGGACCACCGCGAGAATGACATGAGATAATGCATTCAGAGTGCGTTACTTGTGACGTCTCATAAAGATGAGCTGAGCAGGAAGGAAGGGCGTTGTCTTGTCTGTTGCCTTTCTCGTCCTTCAGACTGCCCGGCACATGAAGGGCTCTCAGGACGTATTTGCTGAGTGAAGGAGCAAGCCTCTCGGGCAGCGCTCAGCTCAGGGACAGTCATGACTCGTTATCTCAGCACAGCGACATTTTGTCTACCAGTGGGAGCACAGGAAGGGCTTTGTCGTCCTCAGGGACGTTGAAGCTGCAGCCCGTGAGCATGGAAAGTCCCCATCCAGAAAGAGGAAAGACGTGGCCTCTGGTTTTAGGTCTGTCCTCGACCATCTGGGCCCCTGGGACCAGCCGGGCTGTAGCTCTCAGCTGAGCAAACGGGGTGCTGGAGCAGACCTCCAAGGAGACTTCTGGGGTGACTTTTATTTTAGCGTTTTTATTTGAAGACAGGCTGGGGTAAGAGAGAGAAACGCTTGCATATGATGGTTTGTTCCTTAAAAGCCCACAGCCAGGAGCCAGGAACTCCATCTGGGTCTCCCACATGGGTTGCAGGGACTCGAAGAGCAGTCTCCAAGACCGGAACCAGGCACTCCCAAACAGGGGACAGGAGCATCCCAAGGGACAGCTTAACCCGCTGAGCCGCCACACACACCAGTTGGTCCCTCACATGACCTCTTTGGAAAAACGTGTATTCAGGCCCTTTGCCTTTATCTTAGTTGGGTAGTTTATCTTTTTATTACTGGGTTGTATAGTCTGGCTATAAGTTCCTTTCAGACACACAGTTCACAAGAGTGTCTTCCCACTCTCTGGAGTGTCTCACATTCTTCATATCAGTTGTAGCGCAAACGTTTTTAATTTTGAGGAAGTCTGATCTGTTTTAGCGCTTGACTTTTGGTGTAGAAATGGTTTTGAGGATCCTAATATTTTGCAGTGGGTGTGTGGCACTGTAGGGTAAGTAGCCACCCACATCCCATACAAATGCCAGCTCCTGCCTTTGGCCTGCCGGTTAGGGAGTGCATCTGCAGATGTAAGATCTCCAACTCTGCCGTAGATCTTTAGAAAAGTCTCAGTATTTTATGTGTTGCAGAATGACTGTAGGCATTGAAGAAAAATACCACATGAAGAAACAGGAATAAATGAACCTCCTTGTAACCCCTGACATCCGGCTCCTTCCCTTAGGCAATAGCCTTTTTTTTTTTTTTTTGATTTTCTATATTTGCAAACACACAAGCATATGTAACCCTTGCACACACGTGGATAGAAGCATCTCACGCACTCTGCTCTAATCGCCCCCATCCGGCTGCTTTCAGTAATCAGCGTATCTTGAGACACCTTGGCCTGTATTTGTCCTTGCGGGCTTGTCATTCTAGAACATGACTGTGCTGTGCTCACTTGTGTGTGGCTGTCAATATCTGCGTAACCACTTGGCGACAGACGTTTCGGGCATTTTTCCGTCTTGCTTCTTGGTAAACAGGGCTGTGCCGATTAGAGTTTTACATAGGTTTTTGTAGTCCTGTGCCAAGAGCATCCTCAGAATGAATTTCTAGAGCCGACTTTGTGAAATCAATGAGAGGGCCAATTTGTGCCATTCACGCTTCAATAGTTTATTATTGAATTTTGGATCTTTGCTAGTATGAAAGGCTAAAACCTTGTGTCTTAGTTTTATTTATTTGAGTTGAGCATCATTTTATATTTTTTCTAGGAGTATTCTTTGCATCTTTTATCCCTTTTCTACCTTTCTTATAAATTTGCTCATTATATATTTCAGTTTATATGTTAGAGATTAGTCTCATTTTTGATGCAATTTTTTATTCCATTTTTATGACCATGTCTGTTGTAGAACTTTTTAATTTCTTGGGCTCAATTCTGGTCTTGAAGTCACAATTTTCACTTGTTTATGAGTCTAGGCTTTGCACTTTGCTTAGAAAGCCTTCCTTACTCCAAGTTCTTTCAAAAATCCCCACTTTGTCTAATAGCGCTTATGAGAGTCTGATTTTAAACAGTAGCATCTGAGATGTACCTAGGGGTTAGGAAGTAGTCAAGGTGCTGCCTTCTCCATTCTCACTCCTCCCCCAATGCTTATTGCAGGAGGTCAAGAAAATATCAATTCTGATTTGAAATTACTCTTCTATATTAAATGTCCTTTAAATATCCATTCTGGTCCATTTCAAGATAATATTTTTGGTTTCATTGCCCTCTTTCTACAAAAAATTTTACTCATTTATTTGAAAGGGAAGAATAGAGGCAAGGGAGATGGGGGGAGAGGATATCTTCCATCCTCTTAGCAGGTATACTCCTGCATCTTTTTGTAATTTGTAAGTACCAGAATATTAAATGACCTTTTCAAGATGGTGCAATGTTTAGGTACTGTAATACAGGTAATGTGTTTCCTGTAGTGAAAGAAATACTGCTGCATTGATACAAGTGGATTTTAAAAAGTTCCTAACAAATAGAATTAGAAATGAGATATGCATATTTCATGAAAAATTTTAGATTTGAAAGGAATAGAGACAGAGGGAGACAGACCTTCCATCTGCTGGTTCATTTCCCAAATGATTGCGACAGCCGGGACCGGGCCAAGTTGAAGCTAGGAGCTTCATCCAGGGTCTCCCATGTGGGTGGCAGAGGCCATCCTCTGCTGCTTTTCCAGGTGCATTAACAGGGAGCTGGACTGGGAGTAGAGCAGCCAGTGCCTATGGGATGGTGGCTTTGCAGGCGGCTGCTTAACCTGTCAGGCCGCAACTCCAGTCCTTTTCAGGACCTTTTCGAAAGGGCTACGTAGTTCACAGTTGTAAGTTTCACCATTACTTATGTTTTCTAATAGAATGAAGTTTAAAAAGCAAATCCAAGAGCTTTCTTTAATCATTATGTTTCCTTATCTTTATCGTCCAAGTCACTAAAATAATTTACCTGATGTGGTCTCTTGGTTGGCTCAAGTTGGAAGCCTTCGTCTTTCCACTCATCACAAGGATTTGTTTTCTAGTTTACTCGGCTTAGCTTAGGCACCAACAGAGGAGGTTTCCCTTTCCATACCTGTGAAAGTAGTCACTCACTTCAATGTACTTGCTCCAATGGGTAAGTGTGGTCAGGAGAGCACAGATTGTGTATACTGAGGTGACTTGAAGGAGACGTCAAGGAAAGGATCCTTTTGAACAAATTTTTATTTACATATGAGGCTGGGAGAGGGGAAGACAAAGCAGTCCCATCTGGTGGTTCACTTCTCAAATGCCAAAGTGGCCAGGGTTGAAGCCAGGACCCAGGCACTCAACCGAGGTCTCCCCTAAGGGGGGCAGGAACCCAAAGACTTGAGCCATCACTGCTGCCTCCCAGGGTCTGCATTAGCAGGAATAGAGTCAGGGACCAAAGCCAGGTACTCCGATACGGGTATCTTTACTGCTAGGCCAAATGCCTACTCCAAGGGAAGGCTCTTTTTTTTTGGACAGGCAGAGTTAGTGAGAAAGATAGAGAGACAGAGAGAAAGGTCTTCCTTCTGTTGGTTCACCCCCCAAATGGCTGCTATGGATGGCACGCTGCGCTGATCTGAAGCCAGGAACCAGGTGCTTCTTCCTGGTCTCCCATGCAGGTGCAGGGTCCAAGCACTTGGGCCATCCAAGGGAGGGCTCTTAAATGGGAAAAGCAAGCCTTGTCCTGCCACCTTCTGAGACAAAAGACACAGATTTGACTTGATCTGTTCTGTTGACTGCAAACTGAGATGAAGACAAAGCCTGCCATTGTGTGTGTGTGTTTAAAATAATTCCAGATGGAAGACTAAGATGATGAATATCGCTTCCTGAAAGTTAGCTTTAGACCTCATTTTCTTCTGCTTCCAAGCTGGCCCCAGGCAAGACAGCATTTTTGTTTCCAGAGAGATGCTGAAGTTAGGGGCAAGGCCGTGTGGTGTGGTGAGCACACAGGTCGGAGGGGAAGGTGGGGGCCCGGCACAGGTGTTTCTGGTTTGTTCTCTTTCCTGTCAGAGGGCAAAGGGGCTCCTGGAGGGGGAGCTGCAGGGCAAAGCCTACAGGAACATCTGCAGAAGAGCTGCTTTTTTGGCAGATAGAGAAAGGAGGTACTGGCTGCAGGCTGAAGCCCCTCCCTCTGTTGTGAGATTCCAGCTTACCAGCTAGGTCGTTGTTGGATGGAACAGTGGTATAGGTACTCCAGAAGCTCAAAAATCTCATCTAGGTGGATTGTTCCCTCTTCTCCCTTTCTCTCCCCCATGCGAGGCAAGCCTTGAGTTTGCGAATTTATACCCGTGAAGCCACACATCCGGCCTGCCTCCCCCCTCCAAAGAGGGATCCTCTTCTGATCCACATAAGACAGCCGAGGGACTGGCACTGTGGCATAGTGGGGGTAAAGCTGCCACCTGCAGTGCTGACATCCCATATGGGCGCCAGTTTGAGTCCCAGCTACTCCACTTCTGATCCAGCTCTCTGCTGTGGCGTGGGAAAGCAGAAGATGACCCACGTCCTTGGGTTCTTACACCCGTGTGGGAGACCCAGAAGCAGCTCCTGACTTTGGATCGGCACAGCTCGGGCCATTGTGGCCAACTGGGGAGTGAATCAATGGATGTAAGACCCCTCTCTGTCTCTCTGCCTCTCCTTCTCTCTGTGCAACCCTTCAAATAAATACATCTTAAAAAAAAAAAAAAAAAAAAAAAAAAAGACAGCAGAGCTGAGGGCTGATGAGATACAGTCTGTGCCCTCTCCAGGGCTGGCTGCGGAGCAGTCCTGGAATCTTTCTCTCTCCTGTGTAGGTGTGTGACCATTGTCCTTAGCTCGTCAGCAGCCCCCACAGGGAAGTCTCCCTTGCTCTAGGCTTCCAGTGGCTTCAGATTTTCCTCCTCAGTTTTGAGGGATTCCTTTTCAAATGGTAGTTGAACAGAGAAAATTTGGGATTTTTGTAGAGTTTTAAGAACGCATAGAAACAAGTTTATAAAAAACAATGGGGGCCCAGAATTCAGCCTATTGGAGAAGATGCACTACTAGGGGCACCTGTGTCCCTGGGTTCAAGTCTTGGCTTTATTTCCGATTCTGACTTCTTGCATGGCAGCAGGTGACGGCTCTAAGTATTTGGACCCTGAGATCCGCATCGAAGACCCAGACTGAGTTCCTGGCTGTGGCTTCAGTCTGGACTGCTATGGGCCTTTGGGAAATGAGTCAGTGGAAGGGAATTTTCTATTTGTCACTCTGCTTCTCAAAACTTAAAAATCCAAAACAAAATAAAGACTTTTGTACAGCCTTAGAGGGAACACACAGAAAACAAGTTGTTACATTCAAGAAACACGAAGTGAACTCATACCCTGCTGGGCAGTATCCCAGGTATGGGACAGAGACAAACAAGGCATACATGTTCCTTGCTCTGGGTTGCTCCCGATTTGTTACACAATAGTGTAGCTCAGGCTACACTGACCAAGAACAGTTCGAGTGTTCTATGGAGTACTCCCTGCTTAGCTGAGTTCAACCCAACAAGGATTCACAAGCCACTCTAGAAGCGAGATTAACAGGAAATAAAGTCACCACCTTGTGAATGTTTCTGGATTGTTAGGATGGTAGAGAAAGAATTTCTGAACCCAATTCCTTTTGATTCTTCTTACTCATGAAACTGCAATCAAGAATGACTGTAGATGACAGCAGAAAGTTGAGTATAAATGTTGTCATCTAGGGAAGTTGAGTATAAATGACGTCATCTAGGGTGATGAATTCTTTCAATTCCTTTTCTATTATCTCGAGGAAAAAAAAGGAGACTACACCATCACATTCACAAGCCCATCCTCAAGCTTCTTGCCATAGATTTGGTTGTTTTTCTGAGAATGAAAACAGTAATGACAAGGCAGGTTTTTTTGTTGTTGGTGGTGGTGTTTGCTGTAAGTGTGGATCCTGGAGCCAGACTATCTGGGTTTGAATCTTAACCTTAGGAATTACTTATTCCTTGTGTGACAGGGAAAAGTTACATAGATTCTATGTACCTATTTTTTCAAATGTAAAAATGGACATAATAGTGACATAAGTATCTGTTTTGTTGTGAGAACATTCTAGATATCTAGAGCAATTACCTGGCATGTATTAAATACTACAGGAATGTTTACTGTAAAAATTCAGATTCCTTAATGCGGATCCCTGGCATGAAGCTGATAACTATTTCTTATTCTGTTGTGTGTCCTGAGTACATGTTTACGCCTAAAGCTTTATCTCTTGACTTCTTGAAATGTACTTTTAAAATTTGTCACTTTAGAAGTTTTGCAAAACCTCAGGACCAGGCGATTTCTCAAATTGCCTTTCAGGTTCAGTACTTGAGTCTTTCTGTGAATGTGACGGAATGCTGTGGGGTCTTATACATATTAGGTTTTAAAAGCAGGGGATTGTGGGAGAGAGGGGAAAACTCCCAAATCTCCACCGTGGCTGGGGCTGGGCCGGGCCTGAAGCTGGAACTTAATCCAGGTCTCCCATGTGTGTTGCAGAAACTCAGCCAACTTGAGCTGTCACCTGCTTTCCCCCAGGGTCTGTATTAGCAAGAAACTGAGCCAGGGCCAGAACCCAAGCACTGCACTGCGGGGTGTGGGCCTTAGTATCTCATCCAGTAGATACCCTGCCTGCAACTCTTAGTCGTGGCTGTGAAGCGGCTCTTCTTCTTGCTCACTGTTTCTCTACTTCCCTCTGCCTGATGGATTCTTGCAACTAACATCTCCAGATGACTCTGCCGAAGATTTTGTGAAGTGAAAAGGAAGGGACAAAACTGTCACTATAGTGCATGGCCGTAACTGACAAATACTACAGTCACCAGGACCTCCCTGAAGAGCCTCATTGAAAAGGCAGTCTGAGAGCTTTAAGGGAAGAGCTATGGATGGGCACGTGGGGGGTCAGGTGTGGCAGGAAGGGACCTGCTGAGTAGGAGAGGTCTGAAGCCCACTCCCACGGAGGGAAGCAGTGCAGGACCTGGCATTCTGAGAGAATGGCAGGTGTCATCAGTGTAGAGGTAGCTGGCGGGGCAGGAGGATGCTGGGGACAGAGGCCATGAGCAATCCCTTCTCTCTCTCGTATCAGTCCGGCATCACCCCTCTCTCACTGCACTCAGATGCTCCAGGTGCATCTCTCGTGGAGTGCTTATTTTCATGAAGATGTCCCTGATGTAATGCTTTAGCTTTGCATGTTGGCTAGGAGGCTGGAGACCACAGTGTGTAACTCAGTTTATCCAGTGCAGCCCACACTAGGAGGTGAGGCCATGGTTTGGAAGTTTCAGGTGCCTTCCTGTTGTAGTTCAGAGCACATCCACCCAGTGAGGAACGAGTTATTTTGTTTCCGTGAACGATGCTGGTGCCAGAGCCCATTATCTCCCTCCACAGTTGGAAAGACGAAAACTTGCCCTCGCTCTTGCTGGATGGATTCCCCCCAGCAGCGTTTCTCTGCTGCCTTCAGAGTTAACCTTTGCCCCACCGTGAAACCCCACAGTCAGTTCTTGATGAGAATCACAGGCACTCGGCACTCCCTGCATAGCTCCAGGTTCCACTGGGGCCTCTGCTTGCACACATCCACGGAACTTGAGCGAGGGCCTCGCTCACATTTTTCTTCTCTGCATTTCCCCCAGGCTGCTTCTGCAGTCACCTGATCATTCCTTTATCCAGCAACCCCCTACTTCTCTATGTCTCCAAGACAGAACACACTGCCTGGGCTGTTCAGAGCAGATCGGATCGTTAGGATTGCAAGGCCACCACAAAACACACCGAACACCGGAGTAAGGGAAAGGGTTTATGGACAAGGGGGAAGTTGACATGTCAGAGGGAAGGGGTGAAGATAAGGCACATGAACAGGAGGTCCTGTTATACTTTTGCGGGGAAATAGGAGCAGTGAATTGTATTAGGGTAAGGGTGGAGCTGACACTGGTGGTTAGGCCATAGAGCTTAGGACTGAGGCCTACTATGCAAGGTGGTGATGGGGGCCAGGGCCTAGGATGGCATCCGGGGCACAGATGGTGCCACAGATAACACAGCACTATTTTACTAACAAGGATAGTTAGGGGATGGTTTCTGCTGGTGGAGTTCAAGTTCAGTTGTGCTGGTTACTAGTGCTTTGCCAAGTGGCTCTGGGTCTTTCCTTGTTCGCACTCTGTAGGATTATTCGGTATCCAGATTATCTGCATTGTACTACCGAGGAAGCAGCTGTTCAGGGAACTTTATAGATTTGTCCACTGTCATGGTGCTGTGCTTTGTTGATGCTGGGGTCTGTGCTGCTTCTCTCCCTGGGCTTCAGGTGGGTGGGCATCTTGATAGGCAGGGCCTGGGAGAGAGTGTTTCAGGTTGATAGCAGAAGCAGGGGCAGGATGGGTGCCAGGTATATTTGGGAATCAGATAAGCTCAGCAGAAAGTAGACAAGGCAGTGAGCCACGAGCAGGTGAAGGTGGGGCTGGAGTATGGACCACCTTGATTGCCAGGGCCAGTGATTTGGGATTTCTGCCATTTCTTCTGATCTGTTTTAGCAAGTGGGTTAGATCACATTTCAGTTTTTTTTTTTTTAAATCCATATTCTGAAGAGTTTTGTCTATTGAACATGAACAAGATAAAATGGTCCAAAAAGGCAGGAAGAGTTTGGGTAAGATGTTTGTTCACCTACCAAGCACTATGCACAGTTCCAGGTACTGGGGCAACCATGCTGGGCAAGGCAGAGACAGCAGGAAAGCGGCGATTCCCGAGTGGAACAGCTCATAGGAGAACCCGGCACCCCTCTCTGGACAGCAGACTCTCCTGTCTTGTAGAGTTAAGAGATTGTCTTAGCTTAGAAAACAAAAGTGGAGTAGTGGCTGGGAAAGCAACTGTTTTAGATAGAAGGTTCAAAGAAAAGACTGCAAACATCCAAGAATGTAGTCAACGCATATCCTGTTGTCATTAAGGAGAAGGCTCAACTGGTGCGGGTTTTTGTTAAAGCTCCTTCGGAAGAGGTACTGTGGAGTAACTGCCGATCGTGCAATTAGACGGAGCAGGAGCTTTGGCATCTTGCTTGAAGCCTGCTGAGCGGCAAGACACGTGACTGAAGGTCAAGGAGAGCACGCAAGTAGATATGGATTAATAAACACACTCGAGTGTCTTACTGAGATAGTAATATTTGGATTATAAAACACTTCTAAGAACTATTTGAGCCCATGATTAATTGAGGCTCACAAATTTCAAGCAGTGAAATGTGTTTTACTGCAATTGCTATTAAGAACTCCTATCAGCTATCCGATTCCTTGATTTCCCTAGTGAATTTTATAATCTACATTAAACAGAGAATAGTATAAATTCTACCCCCCTCCTTTTTTGGGGGGTAGCTGATTAAAACCAGTATCATCTCAAAGTACTGTTACACAGCAGTTATATCTGACTATGAGACAATTTATTACATCTGATTACTTCCAGTATTTTTACGAATTGATCATAAGCCAATTTGAAAATTTACTGATCTAAAGTAAATTCGGTAACAGAATATACTGCTTGTAAGAATTATTAATGAAATAAATCAGGATCCATGGAAATTAGCATCTCTCCTTGCATAAATTACATTGTCCCGAAAGTATGAATCATTTCTTCTAACATATATCTAACTCCTCATATATTCCGTGGTGCTGGCTTCATCACCAGTTCATGCAAGTATGCCTGAGTGAGGGCTATTTTCTGAACTTATTTCTTGATCTTTTTAAGAGAGGGGTGTACATTTAGCCCAGCTCTCACTTGCCCACGTCCCACCTCAGAAAACCTGGGTTCAGTCCCCAGCTCCAGACTCCAGCTGCCTGCACACGCAAACTCTGGGAAGCAGCAGTGATGGCTCAAGTAATTGGGTCCCTGAAACCTAAATGGGAGATCTAGATTCAGTTCCTGGCTCCTGGCAGTGGCCGTGGCTTAGCTCAGGCTCAGCTGTTGGGGGCATTTGGGAGAATGAATCACTGGCTGGGAACTCTCACCCCTCTCACACATTTCAAAAAGAACAGCAACAAGAGATGGGAGAGGTTCGGTATTCACACAGCTATCTTGTCACACGAGGAGAACCACACGCAGTTCAGGATGTTTCCCATACCATCATCGGATTGGGAGGTAAGAGGAAAGCTCCCCCCAGGACACAGGGGCTGTTCCGACACCCCTCTTCTCCCTCGCAAGCACTGCAGGGGGACTGGGATCTGCGATCTCCCTCAGGGTGCAGGAGAGTGACATCTGTTTCTCCTATGTCTTCCAAGAATTTTCCTGAAGGGCGGGCAAGGATTTTTATTCTATTTGCTAGGGTCAGTTGGATTAACTTTATGGAGTGTCTGTGACGAAGCACAGGAGCGTGGGGAAGTGGATAATTAGGGGCTGTGGCTTTTTGAGGTATGTGCGTCGTTTAATTCTCCCTTTGCCCCTTAGGCTTGACCTTCATCCCAAGATCCCTTGACCCCTTGCTGCTTCCCATCTCCCCATTCCCTATGTGAAATGCAACCGAGCCAAGGACTGCCACGACTTTTAAGGGCTCTGTGCCTCACACGTTCTAGTCGGCTTATTCTTGGGAGTCCCTGAAGTTCACACTGGCACTTTTGGAGGCCCAGGGTCTGTTGCTTGCTGGCGACTTGCGCTGATGGGAGCAGTTGTTCTGGTTGGCTCTTTAAGGTCTCTCCTTTCATGATCTATGTTACCGCCTGCCCACGTAGGTCTCTCTCTCCCCGCCCTATGTCCATGCATGCCTGTGGGTACATGGACAAGGCATCTCAAGTCGCAAAGGTTGGGGACACCAGGCAGAGCATCAAAATACTATGCTGCCCAGTGATAGGAGAAGGACTGAGTCAGCGATGGGACTGCCGAAACAAGCAGCAGCACAGAGGCCGGGAGAGGTCTTCCCGGGGGCGCTGGGAGATGGGGGAGTTCCCAGCAGTGGCACAGAAGCCAGGACTCCACTTTAAGAAGACAGAAGGCTGTCAGGAGGTTAGGAAGGCTGGCCGAGGAAGAGTCGTCCATCCATGATACAGAACAATAACACAAGACTGGACAAAGACCAGCAAAAGCAGCAGGTGGAGGGAGGCCTGGGTAATGAACTTTCTAAGGTGTGGGTAGGCATGACAGCTGTGTACCTGCTTTCAGGACTCCAAACAAGAGCTCCTCCCTTCAAAACACTGACTGATCTCTCACACCATAGAGCTCTCTCTTAGTTAATCCGTAATACTTTCTTGGCAAAAGAATCTTATCTAGAAGTATCAGAAGTGCTTTCCTCAGAACAGGTCATCAAAGAAGGAGGTACCTTTCTCCGAAGGGAGGAGAGGACTTCCACTCTGACTACGACCTTGTCTAAATATGATCAGAGTCGGTGACTCAAAAGGCTTCCATAGCCTTGGCGACTCATGACACGAGCCTAGGGTGATTACTGATGCCATAGACAGGAGTGTCAATTGGTAAAGTCAACAACAGGAGTCACTGTGCACTTACTCCTCATGTAGGATCTCTGTCCTTAACGTGCTGTACATTGTGATTTAATGCTATAACTAGTACTCAAACAGTATTGTTCACTTTGTGTTTCTATGTGGGTACAAACTGTTGAAATCTTTACTTAATGTATGCTAAACTGATCTTCTGTATATAAAGAGAATTGAAAATGAATCTTGATGTGAATGGAAGGGGAGAGAGAGCGGGAAAGGGGAGGGTTGCGGGTGGGAGGGACGTTATGGGGGGGGAAGCCATTGTAATTCATAAGCTGTACTTTGGAAATTTATATTCATTAAATAAAAGTTAAAAAAAAGAAGTGCTTTCCTCAAATACTTTTAATAACACTAATGATTATTTAGCTTAAGTCAAACTTTATAGTTACACATGCTTCTAGGTATTTAGTATTATTTCATATATATATATATCTGAGTACTTGAAAAAGTTCATGAAAAGATGAACTTAATTTTTCTGCTCCAAAATAAACAAATTCATACAGTATTTCTGTAGTATGCATTTTCTGCGAAACTTTTGAAGACCCATTTATATGCTTAGATTTCATAATTTTGTAACACGGTAACTTTTTAATTCCATTTCCTTGAGATTTTGAAGTATCTATAACATTTTATACTTGTTATAAGTTATACAAAATGTTATATAAGAATTGAGCATGTGTATCCATTTAACATCATTTAACATAATTTGATGATTATTCCTAGAACTATAGTTTAAGCATAAGTATCAGGAGGAGTTGGTATTTAGCCTAGTTGTCAAGATGCCCATGTCCCACAGCGGAGTGCCCGAGTTCCACTCCCGGGGTCCCGACTCTATCTTCCTGCTAATACAGACCCTGGGAAGCAGGGGAGAGGGCTCAAATAGTTGAATCGCTGCCACCATGTGGGACATCTGGACTGAATCCCTGGCTCCCAGCTCGGCCCTGACTGTTGCAGGCATTTGGTGAATGAATCTAGACAGAAGCTCTGGTCGCTTTACTTCTGTCTCTACCTCTCAGATCAATTTTTAAGAAGTATCAGCCTCTCTATGTACCAGATACTATTCTAAGAAGCAGAAAGAATGGTTAAAAAAAAGATAAGACTTCTATCCTCAGAGGGGAAGATGAGGTCTTTGAAGCTGAGCTCTATGAAACAAAGTGAAGTGGGTAGAGGTAGCTGCTGGCAGGGGTTATTTAGAAATGGCCACAGAAGGCCGCGCTGAGAAGAGGCATCTGAGCCGAGACTGGAATGAGGTGACCTCACAATTACAAGTTTGGGAAGATATTGTAAAAGCATTTAAAATGTGGCTTCAGGAGCCACACGGGTAGGTAACAATCCATGGGTAGGTTGCAGAGACCAAATATACATCTGTAAGATGAACGTGAGGCAATATTAACTATTTTTGCTTCTTTTATACCAAAGGGCACTTGTGACTTAAATTTTTCTGATATCCATGGAGCACAGACTAAAAACTGGCCAGGTTCAATGTCTCAAAGGGGCAGTCTTGCAATAGAGAGGATATCAACATAGAAGACAGCTGTGAAGAGGCCAGATGAAATCATGGTATGTGAGTGGAAACAAGTCTTATTCCTAGGTTAACCCATTTTATAACATGATCTTTAAGTCTGTATATCAATATAAAGTACACATTTCTATGTTAAAGACATCTCTAAACATCCATACATTTGAGTCAGTACCACATTTTCCTTTTGGGTTTTCTTGTTGGGAAATTGGCAATTGCCTTACTTTGGAGTTGTCTTGTGTTGCACTCAGTCGACAGGCCTGGCCCGCAGCTGAACTGTAGATGCCAAGTATAGTCCTCTCAAAGCTGCTTTCCAGAATTTAGCGAGAAGCAGGTGCTTGGGAACTGTGTGTTGAATGCTGGCTGAAGCCTCTGTCCCTAACAGATTCCTGAGACCGAGTGGCACACTGAACCATCTGCTGGTGGAACAGCTGTCCTACTGTCTGAGCAGTCTGTGAACCTGAGGAGTGGCCAGGACGTTCTCTGCTTTGTGTGGCTTTGTATGTATGAAGCTGAGCCTAGGGCAACATTGCAAAAGGAAACTGTTGCTTTTCTGTTGCCCAGGCTGGGTAGACACTGTAAGTGAGATCCAAGTCTTTACTCTGCTTCCTGATAACTTGCTAACATTGACAGGGTATACATCAACCAGAATTGTAGTAGGAAGGCACTGTAATGTGACTGAAGGTGCAAAAATTAGCCCCAACCTAATATATCTTCCTTGCCAGTTTCCTGAAGTAGCAAATCTTTCCACTGATAGGCATCTTAGAGCAAGTTGGGGTCCAGCCTCCCTCCTGTCAATTGTGGACGAGCTCTTAGCAGAGCAGCAGATGAGATGGTTGAAGGGCAGCATGTATCCCAGTGACACTTGGATGTTTGTTCTCTTACCTGGTTGGCCAACAGATAACCAGGGAAGGCCTGCTGGGGTGGGATAAGGAGTTGAATTTGGCTGTATTAAAATCCACTCGAAGTCTTGGGAGCTATGGGAAGCTAAGGGCAGATAAAGGATCCCAGAATTTCGGAGAAAGCAGATACATCTCTGTGAGAGACAGATTCCTATGAGGACCTCCTGAGACCCTCACCCTGGTATCATCTCCCTCCTTGAGTGTGGATGGAACCTGTGGATAGGATGAGGTTTCACTCCTATGATGTGTTATATGGTAGAAGGGATTGTTGCAGATGTAATTATTCTTCCAAATAAGTTGACTGTAAGAGGGCCATTATTTGGTGGGCCCTTCACATCTGGGTCTGGAGGTCAGAGCTGAAGAAGTCAGATACAGAGCATGAGAGCATTCAAGGACTCATAGCTGGCTGAATGACGGAGGGGGCCAGGAGGCAAGCAATGTGGACTGTCCCTAGAGCTGAGAGCCCATGCTTGGCCAAGAAAAGGGACCTCAAGTCCTCCAACCACAAGGAAATGAGTTCTGCCACAAGGAAGACTTTGGGGAGTGGGTTTTTCCCTAGAGCCTCCAGATGTGTCCTCACAGACCTCTACTGCTGCCTTGTGGGATCCTGCGTGAGAACCCAGCCACACCATACCATACTCCTGACCTACAGGTGAAACTAATGAGCAAGTGGCTTTGAACCACTAGGCCTATGGCAACTTGTTTTGCAGCAATAGAAAATGAACATGTTCTGCTAATGTCAGTTTCCCTGGATGTACTTATTGCTATTGAATTACTTTCTTCCTTATGAAAACAGATCAGGGGACAGTGACTTTAGGGCAGTTCCTTGTGTTTTGTGGCTGAGAAAACAGTTGTGGGTGTTCCTTTTCTCCCTCCCCTCTCTTCATAGCAGTGGTATTGGGCCCTGATATTGTAGACATAGTACTAAAGGTTTTTTTTCTATTTGGTTTTGCAAGCTACAGAAATTTATGACTCTATTGCAAACAACAAGGGCCAAATGTAGGCACTCAGTAGCACATTTTGAAGCTCCCTGTCTTGCCATCTTCTCAATGCCTTGCTATGTTTCCAAGCCTCACATTGCTTCTCATTCCACCTCCTTCATCCTGGATCTGAAGTCACCCCTGTTCACAGAAAACACCTGTTCCGTGAGTACCACCTCACCACCATGGCAGAGCACTGTCCCGTCCCCTCTCAGGTATGAACGCTTTCTATTCCACCCGGGGATCCCATGTGTTTCCAGGCAATATGTCCCCTAGAGCCCCTTCCCAGGCTTCCCTTGAACCTGCACATTCCCCAGCAGCAGCTTCAGGCCAACAGTGCTTTGGTTTCCTTCCTAGCCACTGGCGAGTGGGAGAAGTTCACAGGTCTGGCAGCATGAAGGTGACATGAAAGCAACGTACTTGCTAGTTTTGGGGCTCCAAGGCCCCAAGGTACAGGGGTTAAGCCACTGCTCATGCTGATCCCAGGAATCAGACTTCAATTTTTTTTTTTAATTTTTTTTTAACTTTTATTTAATGAATATAAATTTCCAAAGTACAGCTTATGGATTACAATGGCTTCCCCCCCATAACGTCCCTCCCACCCGCAACCCTCCCCTTTCCCACTCCCTCTCCCCTTCCATTCACATCAAGATTCATTTTCAATTCTCTTTATATACAGAAGATCAGTTTAGCATACATTAAGTAAAGATTTCAACAGTTTGTACCCCCATAGAAACACAAAGTGAACAATACTGTTTGAGTACTAGTTATAGCATTAAATCTCAACGTACAGCACACTAAGGACAAAGATCCTACATGAGGAGTAAGTGCACAGTGACTCCTGTTGTTGACTTAACAAATTGACACTCTTGTTTATGGCTTCAGTAATCACCCTAGGCTCTTGTCATGAGCTGCCAAGGCTATGGAAGCCCCCTGAGTTCACTGACTCTGATCATTTTTAGACAAGGCCATGGTCAAATTGGAAGTTCTCTCCTCCCTTCAGAGAAAGGTACCTCCTTCTTTGATGACCCATTCTTTCCACTGGGATCTCACTCGTGGAGATCTTTCATTTAGGTTTTTTTTTTTCCCCCAGAGTGTCTTGGCTTTCCATGCCTGAAATACTCTCATGGGCATTTCAGCCAGATCTGCATGTCTTAAGGGCTGATTATGAGGCCAGAGTGCTGTTAGGACATTTGCCATTCTATGGGTCTGCTGTGTATCTCTCTTCCCATGTTGGATCATTCTCTCCCTTTTTTATTCTATCAGCTAGTATTTGCAGACACTATTCTTGTTTATGTGATCCCTTTGGTTCTTAGTCCTATCATTACGATCAATTGTGAACAGAAATTGATCACTGTGACTAGTGAGATGGCATTGGTACATGCCACCTCGATGGGATTGAATTCGAATCCCCTGGTATGTTTTTGACTTCAATTTCTATGTCAACCCCAGGTGGACATTCAACCCAGGTTAATTGATAACGATGACACATCTAGGACTTAGATCTCCCGAGCTGTGGATCCTAGGGAGCATGAACCACAAAAGCTGAGATGAACACACAAGTGATCCAGTCAATAGGAACATTAAGCACTTCCTCTCTCTCTCTCTCTCTCACACACACACACACAGTGTGTGCGCGAAAAGAAACAATTTTAAGAATTGGTAGATTCAAAGGCTATTTTGAGTTCTCACAGCCACATCTCACTGTTTTTAGGAGAAGCGAGACTGGGCCAGACTACTTGTTCCAATGTGTTGGGGAGCAGCAGCACCCACCTGCAACCTGGGAAGCTGACTGCCTGCTGTGGTTCTCACTCTAGGTTACAGTAGCCCCTCCTCATGCTTTCTTCATTACATCATTTAAAATTTTTTTTTTATTTGACAGGTAGAGATATATAGTGAGAGAGACAGAGAGAAAGGTCTTCCTTCCATTGGTTCACCCTCCCCCCCAAATGGCCACTATGGCTGGCGCTGCGCCTATCTGAAGCCAGGAGCCAGGTGCTTCCTCCTGGTCTCCCATGGGGTGCAGGGCCCAAGCACTTGGGCCATCCTCCATTGCACTCCCTGGGCCACAGCAGAGAGCTGGACTGGAAGATGAGCAGCTGGGATTAGAACCCAGCGCCTATATGGGATGCTGGTGCCACGGACGGAGGATTAGCCAAGTAAGCCATGGCACCGGTCCCTCTTCATTACATTTCTAAACATGCATGTGTACTTATACACATTCGCATGCAGAATACACTGATCAGCAGTAATAACCTGCCCTACATTATTATGTAGTCAAATCCAATTCGTGTGCATAAGGCATAATTAAGGTATGAGACTTGAGCAAGTCGGGAGGAAGCACACCTCTTTTACTCTTATACTGCAGGTTGACGGGTGGGGTGGGGCAAGTGTTCCATTGGGTGGTTCTAGGCCACATTGTAGCCTTGCTGCGAGTTGAGCTCACGTGTGTGTCATGAGTATTCATTTTAGGGCCCCAGGAGAAGAGGCAGCTCAGAAGAATGCCAGAGGTGCACACGAGGAGAGCCAGGCTTGGGAATGGTACCGTTGTCATGTCTGCCCACATTGCACTGCATAAAGCCCAACATATAACTGAACTCCAAGTGCAGGGGTGGGGAAGTCTACCCTAGCCCAGGGGAAAGGCAGGGGGTAAGTAGTTTTGTTTTTGATTTTTAGGGGGCAAGTTGAGGTGTGTTGGTTAGTGCATTTTCCATTGTTAGAACAAAAACACCCGAAGTTAGGTACTATATGAAGAGGTTTATTTAGCCCACAGTTCTGGAGGTTCAAGAGCCCATGCCAGCATCAGCTCTGGTGAGGGCCCTGTGGCAGAGGGCATCACAATGGTGGGGAAGCATATAAGAGATCACGTAGCAAGAGAGGAAGCAAGAGCAGGGAGGGGTCAAGTTCTCTTATGTGAGCCAACCACTCCTACCGGACCCGACTCCTTCGCATGACAGTGTTAATCCATTCATGTGAGTGGAACCCTCAGGGCCCAATTACCTTCTGCTAGGCCCCATCTACTAAAGGTTCTACCATAACACCACCACACTGGGGACCAAGCTTCTAGTATATAAGCCTCTGGAGATGGGAGATGGGGGATGGCAAGCCACACCTAAACCATAGCAGGTATAAGTATATCCTGTTTCTTTGATGTTTTAAAGGAGGGAGGAAGGGAGGGCGCACAAGAATGCATTCCCATCTGCTAGTTTGCTCCCAAATGCCCTCAATGGCCAGGGCTGGGCTGGGGCCAAAGCTGGGATCCAGAAACACAATCTTGGTCTCCCATGTGGGTGGCAGGAACCCAATGACTTGAACTATCACTGCTGCCTCCCGGAGTCTGTGTTAGTAGGAAGCTTGAGTCAGGAACCAACACCGGGAATAAAACTTGGGTACCATGATGTGGGACATGAGTGTCATAACTGCTAGGCTAAATACTCACTCCCTGTATTGACTTAAGACAGTCAGTGATCGCTCTGAAGTGCTGGAAAATTTTATTGGGAGAATTTCTGTGTGTGTGTGTGTGTGTACATACGTATGTTAGAAACAGGCAAACAAAAAGGATCCTGACTGTTGTTCAACTCTTTCAGAACTAGAGCTGACCCTCTATGAATTTCATCTATTTTTTATTCTGGTCTTTCCATATTAATTCAGGTCACTGCATTAAAAAAAAAAAAAGACAAGAGTCTCAAAGAAAAATGCGGTCTATAAAATATTTAAACAGTTAAAACTACCAGCAAGAGGCAGTTGAGTGTTTTATAGGATAACTGGTACTCAATCCATGGATCCTTTAAGTAGGAAGGGAGGACCTGCAATAGTAAAACTCACGCTGTAATTATTATTTAGCTGCCCAAGGAATTTTAGGGTACATTTTGTTCTAATACCACTGCTGAGAAGTTGGTTTCTCTGTTCAATGGAATAGAAGGTGAGAGTGGCTAGTACCTTTCCCTAAGGAAAGGAGCCATGGAACAGGAAACATGTGGCTGGGCAGGTGGGGTATTAATATTTATTAGGGATCTG
The DNA here is from genome assembly GCF_964237555.1 of Oryctolagus cuniculus. NCBI lineage: Eukaryota > Metazoa > Chordata > Mammalia > Lagomorpha > Leporidae > Oryctolagus > Oryctolagus cuniculus. Next base: position 53,206,619 of record NC_091441.1, on the reverse strand, counting down.
CCATGCACTAGGCATGGTTGCTGTTGTATACCTGAGGGAACTGTGGTTCAGAGAGGGTAAGGAATTTATCTATGATCTCATGATTAGAAAGAAACGAGCCAGGATTCAAGTTCCAAAAACCTACGCTCCTAGGAACGAGGCTATGTGTGAGTGCTGTGGGGTTCTTTCCATCCATCATGACACTGTTAACTAGCTCACCGCTCTTAGGGCAGGGTACACAGACAGCTCAAGTTCATAACAGTGACCTCATTCTGACCTTTGGGCTGTGTATTACTTGTAGAATACTATTCAGCAACTTCTTGTCTCCAGGCAAGTTCCTTCAACTCCTTATATGACATGGTATTCAGTTTTAACCAGCCTAGTTATCCCTTGTCAGATGAACTCTAACATTTCTTAGGTGGCAAGAAGTCCAAAGCCAGAAGAACTCTCCCAAAAAGGCAGGCAAGCCCACTTGCTTTGTCTTAGTACTTCCAGGGTAGGCAAACTTCTGACTTGGACGCTTACCTGGAAGTGTGGGCAGCCTCTTGTTCACGATGCCGGGTGGACCTGATTGGAGGCAGGGCTGCATCGGGTCTGTGAGCTGCTGGCCTGCAGCCCCGGTTTGGTAGAGTTGGCAGCACAGTCAGCTAGGACTTGCTTCTCTGTTAGTCAGACATTCACGATGTTGCTTGAAGAGACACAGGAAAGCCAGATGGACTGAGACAGCACCCAAAGTGCTGGAATTCCCCAGTCTCCCCCCACCCCCGATGGTAGCATCATAGGAGGTCAATAACCATTTAGTCTCTGAATATCTCAGGTATATAGGATATGCCATTTTCACTACTACATAATCATGGTGGGGATTAAATACAGGTCTCATTAGGTGTGGATTTATGAATAAATACAAAAAGATAAAAAGATGTGCTTTAAGGAAATACAGTAAGGAAATGGGTTTGCTGGCATACAGATACACGAAACCCTGTGGCTTGATAGTCAATAGAAAACAAGTTTGTCTTACGTGCTGGGAAGACCTTCTTCCATTTCTCTTGTGTTTCAACCAAAGCTGCACTTCCTGGATGCTGTGTACAGCACATGTTCTTGAACTTGTGACTGCTCTGTGTGCAGGCCTCTCTGTATTTACTCAGTATCCAGGTTAGAATCAGTGTCAGTTTTGTAAGTTTATTTGAAAGTAAGAGGGAGAGGGAAGGGAAAGCTGTCTTTCATCTGGGTTCACCCCCTAAATGACCATAAGTGGGCTGTAGCAGGGCCAGGCTAAATCCAGGAGCATCGGAGTCTCCCATGTGGGTGAAAGGGGCCCAGTCACTTGAGCCATTATCTACTCTCTCCCAGGATGCTTCTTAGCAGGAAGCTGGATAGGAATTGGAGCTGGGCTTGGATCCCAGGCACTCCAATACAGGGGCTCCCCTAGCGGTAGCCTAACCTGCTGCACCACAATGCTCAATTCTTGAAGGTTTTGTGCCTTAACTGCACCAGTCCTCAAGTAGAAAAGGGATTTTAGCAAAACCCTACATTATATGTTGTGTTCCTGCCCCTCAAATTCCTATGTTAAAGTTTTAACCCCCAGTGCCTCCGAATGGGACCTTTCTTGGAGATGGTCTTCACAGAGGTACAGACTTCAAATGAAGTCATTAGGTTGGGTCTTCTCATTAGTGTTAGGTTTAGAACCTGTAATTTTTCATTTTATTTGAGAGGTGGGAAGAGAAAGATTGATCTTCCATCCACTGGGTTCACTCTCAAATATCTGCACTAGCTGGGGCTGGGCCAAGTCAAAGCTGTGAGCCTAGAACTCAGTCCTGGGCACCCACATGGGTGGCAGGGACTCGAATTTTTGAGCCATCACCTGCTTCCTTCCAAGGTGCTCATTAGTAGGAAGCGGGGATTGGAAGTGGAGCCAAGACTTGACACCAGAAACTCTAAGATGTGGATGTCTCTTGTGGCATTTTCAGTGCTGTGCCAAATGTCTGCCCCAAGTTTGAGTCTTAATCCAATGACTGGTGTCCTTATAAGAGGAGGAAATCTGGACAGAGACTAGCATCGAAGGAACAGAGAGAAGATGGACCACCTGCAAGCTCACGAGGGGGCCTGAACACATCCTCCCCTCCTGGTCCTCAGGGGCAATCAACCCTGCTGGCACCTGGGTGGCGACCACCTAGCCCCCAGCACTGTGAAACAAGGAGCTTCTCTTATTTAAGCCACACATAGGTTATGGTGCTTTGTTACAGCAGCCTGGCAAATGCATGCACCCCATTCCGAGAAGTGTATGTGTGCCAGCGAAGAGGGGCGTGATGGAGAAAGAGCTTATTTGCAGGGGATTTCATGATGTGTTTGAATATGATGGAGGCTCAGCTTTGGAATGCAGGATGGATAACTGATAGCGTGTCCTGCTGAGATCATCGGCGGGACTGTTCACTGCAAATATACAAAAATAACCATTATCAGCCTAGACTTAGATCTCCACCTGAGGCCCATGCATTCATTGTATAGTAATTTCAGGTGGAATATTGCAGTCCACAAAGCAAGGGCAGACAGGCCATGGGGTGGGGGTGGGGGCAGTTGCCTTTGTGGTGGGACTGTGCATCAATTTGACCACCTATCCCCACCACTGGACGCCCCTGCCAACCTGCATTCTTTCACAGGGGGCCCTGAGCCTCTGAAAGCTGCCGCAGTGGGTTCCCGTAGGTGGGGATTTGATCGGGCTGTTTCTATTCTGCTTTCCGTTAAGATGATCAGCCAGTGTGTGTGATGTCCAGACAGCCACCTCGTGGAGACCCAGGAAATGCTGCAAGGCACAAACGAGGTGACCTCCTTGAAGTGGCTTGTCGGGGCCTTCTGAGGTCAGCGGGAAGGAGCTGGGCTCTGCAGTGGCCCCGAGATCCGAGTGGGATTGCCCGAGTGGCGGGTACCTGCTCCTGCCTGCCTCCCCACACACTTGGAAATCACAAAAAGCTTTAATGTGCTCCGCAGCCTTGAGCTGGCTTTCATCATTGGCGCCAAAGGCCTGCCACTCTCAGGGAATAAAGGACACGAGGATCAATCCTGAGGGAGAAGACTCCAGTTCCAGGACGTCCCTTTGTCCGGAAGCAGCTGCGTGGAATTCAAGACCATCCAAGGATGGAAAGATCACAGGCTCGCTTTCTTTCATTGTCTACTTGCTCGTCTGGGCCCCACACTGTGTGCCTGCCATCCAAGGCGCTGCCCACCACGGCGAAGGCTTGAGGCCATAGGTGAAAGATTTATTCTTTTCTACTGCAGCTCAAGGCAGTTGTTAACCCTCTCCTCACCTTGCTGTCATTAAAAAAGATGTTTTCTGGAAATACATTCCTATACATATATAAATTATATATTAAATGTAGAGAGCAACAAAGCAACCAATACTGTTTGTCTACCTCTAGTTTCAAGAGGGAATACAACATCCTTGAGAGGAGAAAGCCATTTAACACTAGTGGGACTTATTTCTCTTTGGAATACCATCTTTTGACATAGCTGTGTTATTCAGTCAAGCTATGAAGCTCAGAGGATATTAGGGTATGAGAATAATTAACCTGGGTGTTAATTATTCCCACTGGTAGACCAAATATTAGCAAAACAAAGGCATAGCCCTGTGACAAGTCAGGCTGTTAGCATATGCAGTTGAAAAACAAAACAAAAAACCCAATCTGTTTCAAAGTTGGTAGGAGTAGCTATGTGGATTAAGATCCATCCCTGGGGGGCGGGGGGGGGGGCGGCGGTGGCACTGTGGTGTAGTGGGTAAAGCTACCGCCTGCACTGCCAGCATCCCATATGGGCTCCAGTTTGAGACCCAGCTGCTCCACTTCTGATCTAGCTCTCTGCTATAGCCTGGGAAGGCAGAAGTTGGCCTAAGTGTTTGGGCCTCTGCTCCTGCATGGGAGACCCAGAAGCAGCTCCTAGCTTCATATCAGCTCAGATCCGGCCCTTGTGACCATTTGGAGAGTGAACCAGTGGATGGAAGATCTTTCTGCTTCTGCCTGCCTCTCTGCAACTCTGCCTTTCAAATAAATAAATCTTAAAATAAAGTCAAATATTAGATGGATAGGTCTTATCTAGAACTCATGAATTACTAAAGTATTTGTTGTATGCCTACTTGGTACTAGGCACTCAATAAACAGACCCAAAAGGAGTGGGAGGAGGATGGGTAGGAGCCAGGAGCAGAGCTGTTCTCTAGTTGAATTCCTCCCCCCAGGTTAAAGCATCCTTGACCCTTAGTGAGGTAATGAACGATGACCTTGTCTCAGGTATCATAACTGATTAGAGATGATTTGTCATTATCATCTTCCTAGATCCACAGTTTAATTACAACCCCACGCCATCCTCAACATGGTATAGACTCAACAAGGATCTTGATGTACATGCCCAAGAGGTCTTCTGGTACTCTCTGGGGGTGGCATACAAGCCATGATTCAGGAGGAGCTCCCTGTCCATACAGGTCCCCAGCCAGGCCCAGCTGAACAAGTGCCAGTCTTGGAGTAACAGCTTTGGGAAATGAGATGACCAGCAGATCTTCTGCCCCTGGAAACTGGGAGTGGGGTTCAGGTACAACTTATGGGGCAGAGGGAGTAGAAGTGGATTTGGCATGAGTTTTCTTCCCTAGCTTACCAGTACTTCTCTGGGAACAAAAGATGGGATCCCGAATGCTGATGAGAGTTGTGTAGCAAGTACTGAACTCAATGTAACCTCATCACAAAGCCTGTCTAGATGGGTATTCTTATCCCTAGTTCAGAGGAAGAAATGGGCACTTTGTTAGGCTAACGACTTGCCCAAGTTTTCGCAGGCTGATATGTGAACCCATCCTTTGTTTCCAGCATAGTTCAGCCTCACTTGGAGGTTGAGCACCCTTGACAGCACTGTGCCAGGGATGTCACAACAAGCAACCTGTTCCACACCACCCGTGACTGCCACAGAGGCACCTGCTCCTCCCAGTACCTCTAACCCTCTCCTGCTCAGGCCTGGACAAGCAGCAGGGCCAGTTCTGGACAGAAATGCAAGGTTGGTTGCTGTTCATTTTGTCATGGCTTTTCTTGCCCTTTTCAGTATTTTCTTTTGGAGGTGCCCAGTGCCACTGATACAGGAAAGCTGGCTGACACAAGGGCTTGTGGGTTTCTAATAGAAACAACTCTGAAAACAGACTTCAAACTTCACATTCTTCATCTGTTAAAAAAATGACATCATTAGGGTCTGCCATGCATGGGATGTAGACTGTAGCTATAGAGTGTGGTATACACAGAACTCACTGAGTGAGACCCACACTGCATGCCTTCATGACCTTGGCCATCCCTTCCCCGACAGCAGCTCTGTCCAAGGCATGATTCTGTGTTCTTCCCCGACCTAGAGTTTACTTTCCTAAGGCATCTATGATTACTAGAAGTGAAATGGGTAGCTCTTCTTGAGAACATCTTTGCACTTTAGTAGGAATTTTCTAGAATAACTTAGCTCAAAGAATGAAACTCTGCTGGTGACATTTAACACAGAATGATAGTGCAGTGAAGAAGCTGTTTCCAGGCAAATGGACATCTACTGATTTCCTGAAATCTCAAGTCCATTGATGCTGGTCCAATATCTGACCCATTCTGTCTACTGTGGTTGGCTTCATATGCAAGAAAGTGGATGACCATTGGAGAAACATGTCATAAAGAACCATTTAAAACTGGAGCCTATTTAACCAGCTCTGTACTCCTTCTGTTAATGTATGTTATATGAAAGTAGGTATGTATTACAATGCTAGAGATCCTTAGACCTAAACCTCATGACTGCTAAAACCAACAAACTAGGGAATTTTATTTATGACATTTTATGTCATGGATAACATCTTGTAGCTAACTGCTCGCTTTGTCCCCACCTGGATGGTTATTATGGTCACACTGCTGTATATGATCCTTTGTCAACTATTGTGTTTGAGACATAATGAGAACTCTCCATGAATGCACATCTTAGTGTGAGGCCAATCCATCTCTAAAGCTACCAACTCCAGATCAATTTCTTTGAAATAAATGGTGTTCTTTGTATAATCACTCCTGAAGCACAAGTGTCTGGAATTTCGGAGAAATTAATCACCCCCACAAAAAAATGCTATCCAGATTTTCATGATGGAGCATTTTAGAGTTCCACAGGACTTTAGCAATGATCTAAATTCTTCACTTGTAACCTCAGCCTGTAGAATTTAGATGGAGAGGGAGAGGAGAGCTGGAGTTTGCAAGGTTGGTAGTGCCTCAGGGTTCTCTGGCTAACTCATTCTGGTGTCCAGCGGCATACAGATTCTTCCTCTCTCCCCTTCTTCCCTAAGTTCCAATGCTTTTCTAGAGATCTTGTCCATAATGCCACTGGCTCCCTCCCTTTCTTTAGGCATTTTCCCCAGCACCCAGCATAAGGTAGCATCCCTCCTTAAGTGCCATAGCACTTACTGTTTCCTGTTATGCATGTTTATTGCCCGACTCCAACTAGAACCTAACCTCCATGGGAGAAAGGGCTTTGTTGCATTCCTGCAAGATCTCCAGTTCTTACAATAGCAGCTGGTACACAGTAGATGCTCAATAAATATCTGTTGAATAAAGAGACTAGTATCTATGAATGAGAGGCAGATACTGCAGAAACAAATGGGAGCAAAAAAAACTTCAGTGGCCCACCCTCATGGAGCCCCTAGCTTGGTGGAGAAGGTGCTCAACATTGGTAATAAATGCGGCAGGTTCTACAAAGGGCATTGCATGGGGTCACATGACCAGCACCAAGGATTCTTGATGTGATCTAGGTGGCTCCCTTTAGGCACTGTGTATGGACTCCAGCAAATCATGCTTCGGGGGTGCATACCTTCCTGGGTAAGGTCAGAATAACATTCTCTTGAACACAAAGTTGATTTGGTTGTCGCGTGATGAGTTTAGTCTGCCTGTGAACTGTGGTCATTTAAGAGCTTCGTGGTCATGGGGCGACCTTTTAAGTGGAATTGTATAGATGTATAGATTCTGTCACCTGTTGCAAGCAAGAAACCTACACTTGGCCCATGGGTTGTTATTCTGTTTTAAAAGAAAGGAGTTATGCATTTACAGAGTGCCACCTGAGAAGTTCCTAGTTGGGAGAGAAGACCAGTTAGCTACTAGAGTGACCACATGATGTCGCTGTTGCTCAAAAATGTAGAGGCCAGAAACCCCATCTTTTGTGAAGACCAGTTTATCAGGGAAGTTCAGGAAGGTGGGAAGGGGTTTATTGCAGGAACACTTCTATACACTTGGAAGGGATTTCTGAATGTAACCATGGCTGATCTAAACCTCAAGGCCACCGTTTCCATTTGTAAATTTTACTTTTCTCAACAGTATCACACCTGTCTTGGCCTTACCCAAATCTGGAGTGACATTATATCTAATATTATCTAGATCTGCAAAGTTTTAAAAAGCGTAAATGGTCCAGTGAAACACTGTGAAATACAGAAAGATACAGAAGGAAGATGACATGTGTTGAGAACCGGATTAGGATTTCCTCATCTTCCTGCACCTCCAACTCTCCAAAAATGGCCCCCAATAATGGGATGGGCATTTGGTACAGGTCAGACACCACTTGGGAGGGCTGCATCAGCTTCAGAGGACCTGGGTTTGAGCCTGGCTCTGTTCTCAATTCTAGCTTCCTGCTAATGTGCACCCTGCGAGGCAGCTGTTGATGGCTCCAGTCCTTGGGGTCCTTGCCACCCACATGGGAGACCCAGATTGAGTTTCGGGCTCCTGGCTTTGCCTAAGTGTCTACTGTTCCCAGGCATTTGTTGGAATAAGCCAGCAGATGGGGAGATCTGTCAGCTCTCTGCCTTTCAAAGAAAGTTTGCCCTTCCCCAAACAGAAACTCTATCTACAGTCCTCAAAAGGTACCTTATTTAAAGTTTGTCCATTGTCCAACTTTTTTTTAACGTCTCACTTTTATTACTTTTTACTTCTTTATCTGAGCCTTTTACAGTTTAGTTTATTTGAAAGGCAGTAAGAGAAAAAAAAATGCTCTCATCTACTTGTACACTCTCCAAATTCCTGCAATGGCTGAGGCTGGCTGGAAGACCCAGCCAGGAACCAGGAACAATATAGGTGTCCTATGTGGGTGGCAGGAACCCAATTACTTGAGCCACCTCTGGTGCCTTCCTGGGTCTGCATTAGCAGGAAGCTAGAGAGTCAGGAGCTGGAGCCAGGAATTGGACGTAGGCACTCCCACATGGGACACAGGCATCTTGACTCTAGAACACTAACTTACCATTTTTTCAAAGTCATTTTAGTGATTTGTTGAAGTTTGTTCATTCCTCATTTACTATGTACTTCCTACATTTGCGATCTTATTCCAGGTACTGTAGAAGACAGGAAGTATCTGAGCACATCGTCCCTGTGCATGAGGACCTTCGAGTATTCTAAGGCTGTAGGACCAGTTCACAGGAATGAGTCCTCGGTGCATGTGAGCTTGTTACATGCTGTCACTTTAAGCTCCTGACACCTCTCATTAACCCATTTTACAGGTGGAAAGTCAGGTGCTCAGGGAGGTGCTGAGACTAAATGAGCCTGGACATGGTGGGGTTGAGACTTGAATCCCAGTACACTTGGCCGCAGAGCCCAAGCCCAGCTTTATGGACTTCAGTAATATGTGTACTGGGCAGAATGCAGTGAAGAGAGGTTCAAGTGCTAGAGGTATTCACTTGGGGAGATTCCACTGTAGGAAGAAGTCTTTGTTTGGCCTTCAAGGATGGATACAACTTTCCCCTCGTCAACAGAAGGAAGTCCCAACCTAGCAGGGGCTTAGCTCTCATGATTTACCTCCAGAAGAGACCAGCAAGGGGTCTTGATGCCACACGTGGACTCAGGGACCCAAGCTGAAGCATCCCTGCCTTGTAGTTGCTCCCCTTGGAGCACAACAGGAGAGAACAGGATGCCTTGGAGGTTAGTTACCACTGTCCAGAAGGGACTCATAACTCTGCTCAATTTTCATTGGCCAGAACTGGTCACGTGGTCCTGGTTAACTACAAGAGGTCTGGGAAGTCTAGGGAACAGATAGAATGTTAGTAAACATGCTTTCTCCCCCCCACTGTTGTGTTCCCTCCCTGGAAGTCAGGAAAACATGGACTATTACCAAGATTTAATCAGAATTTGGTCCAGAAGGGATCAGTGGGTCACTCAAGATTCCACGGTCATCTTGGTCATAGCTACCAAAAGCAGGTAGAGCAGGCAGCCATTGGCATGGCATTGTTTGTTATTTCAGGCAGCTCTTCTCCCCACATCTTTATTTCCTCCCGTGATCAGTGGAAAAAGATGGAAATTCTATGATTAAGTGGTTTTCTTTGGCTTAAGCCCTGGATGATTTAAAATTAAGACAATTTTTAGAGAAATACCAGCTTGAACCACAGTTTAACTGTCTTTTGGAATGAAGAGATGGGAGTTTTTTTTTTTTTTTTTTTTTTTTAAAGAATAAGCAAGCAAGCAACTAACATTCAAAAATGTTCCTCTCATTTCAAGCCTGGTGTTTCTCAACCTTTTCCGCGGGAAGATCAACTTACAGAAAGGCACATTTCTCTCATCTAGCAGGTGTACCTCTGACAAGCCTATCAGCAGTACTGTGCAAGACAATCTACAGAGTGACCCATTGTTGTCTGCAGTGAATGGAGCATTGGCTCGTTTTAAGTGACATACTAGGCGACTCTCTTGCGAACAGCAAGGTGCTTACCCATGTGGAAAAAAAAATGAAAGGAACAGCCAGATTTGGTTACTGTTGGAGCCACATGATTCAGAGATATCCTTGTTAATGACAGTTGCACAGCTGGATAATTAATCAAAGGATGCAGAGAATACAGAGCACTCTAATGCACACAGCTCCAGCCAGTCTCCCCGGGATCGGGCCATCATCTGTTTATTCTCCTTTGGAATGGCTTGAGATTATTCAATTATTCAATAGCTTCCCTCCTTGCTGTGATGGGATGTATGGTTTTTAATTGGCACCGGGGTCTTTCAGTGCCTATGAACTTTGTTCATCACTCTTGTGATTCTAGTCCCTGGAAGCCTGCATGTTTGTCTTTATCTAGAGCTGGGTCCAAACAATGCCCCTTGGAGTGCCCATCAGCTTTTTGGAAAAAAAAAAAAAAAAAAAGTTCAGCCCAGCAATTCGTAGCAAAATCATGACAAAAAAAAATAATCTGCATTTCAGTCCTGTACTTTTTCTTCCTACTCAGGGTGTTCTCACCGGACAGCATAGGACGAAGTGTCTTGCTTTGGCAGGAATTTTCTCGGCTGTTATGGTTAATTTTGTAAACGTTGTCTTTTCCTTAGGAGAGATTTGAGGTTTTAATATTATACTGGTGGATAAATATTTGCCCATGATGGTGTTCCTTTGAAGCGCTTTCTAGGGTAGCAATGCAATATTTCTAATGTACAAATGTGATGTTTTTCCAAACTTAGGAGATTATTATAAATGTTCAGAGACATTTAAGACATACTTTATTGCCTATTTTAGAGCCTTTGAACCCAAAGTCACAATGAAATCTCATTAAGTGGGCTGTTTTTGTTCTAACCTCTCTAAATATTTGCCCTCTGTAGTAGAATTTTTCTCCTTGAGATGCAAATTCTTCCAACCTCCTGTATTAATTAACTCAAAATGTTCTTTCCCCCAGCCTGGTCCCTGCATAGCTGTGCCAGACAATATCCCTAACACTTTCTTGCTAACACTCTGTGCTGCTCCACTGCCTGATCATTTCAGGAGTAATTAACTTATCACAAGTACAGCTCCCAAGTCTGGTTTTCAAGACCGTATTTAACCTGACCCCAACCAAGGAGCCTGCCTTTTCCTTTCTACCTCCTTGCAAACATCTTTTCAGTTCATCTCCTTTATCTCCTTCTAGGTGCTTTGTAATCAAAGTGAGCTTTCCACACAGCAGCACTGCCACTACCCGGGGAACTTGCTCACAAGCAGAATCCTTGGTGTCCCAGCCGGGGGCGGTGGGCGGAGCCCTGCCCAGGTGCTGCTGGTTCTGGCTGCGTTCTCACCCCTGTGCCACTTCCTCCTTCTGGAATGCCATCGCTGCTTCCCTCCTCCTTATTAGGTGCATTTTTTCCCAGTCTTTTTTGGCTGGCTGGTTCAACTCTCACTTTCTTTAAGCCTTGTCATGATCATTTTTAAATAAATGAATTATTCAAATTCACACATAACACCTGTACACATTCATGGGGCCTAGTACAACACAATGCATACTCACAATGTAAACTGGTCGTGCTAGGTAACCAGGCTTTCCCTTTCCTTACCTTTTCTGTGCACCTGGAGCTTGTTACGCTCATCTCCCAGTTCTTTATATGGTCTATAATCCATCATTGTGAACCAGAATCCCACTGTACTGTGGAACACTACAACTTGTTACTTCCGATTGTGTTTTGGTACCCATTTGCCAACCTGTCTATATCCTCTCCTCCCACCCTTCCCTTCCGTATAAGAGAGAATACTCATTATTTGATTATTTGTCTATATCCAGCTAATTTCACTTAGCAATGACTTCTAGTCTGAGTTTGTAGTTTTAAATAGATTTAAAAAAAGAGGAGAGTGGGGCAGGCTGAAGTCAGGTACCCATAGCTCCATCTGGGTCTCCCACAGGGGTGGCAGGGGCCCGAGTACTTGGATCATCTTCTGCTGCTTCCCCAGGCACATTAGCAGGGACCTGGATTGGAACAGCTGAGACTTGAATCAGTGCCTATAGGGGATGCATGTGTAGGTAGCAGCTTAACCTGCTGCACCCCAATATTGGCCCTTGGAGTCAGGTTTTTGAAGGTAGGCATTGGACAGTAATCACATAGAATTGAAAGTACTCTTGGAAATTCTAGTTCCATTAGATGGATTCCTTTATCTTTTGCTGTCCATTAGGAATTTAAGTTTTCTCCTGTCATTAATTTGGCTGTTTTTGCTTAGAAACCACATTCACTGCATGGCCCATGCTTAGCTATAATGCTGTGTAGAGGGTATACCTCCCTACCTTCCAAGGAAATGTAACTGGACTTGCAAGAGTTAAATACATGTAAGAAGTTAATTCCCTGAGGTCTTAACAGGGCAATGAAAACCCAAGTGGAGAGGATACTGGTGAAAGCAAAGGTGAATTTATTGGGATTATTTTGAAAGATATGTTTTAGATTGTTTTGTATTCATTATGAATCATTCTCTTTTCATTAAGAAAGGATCTCCAACATTTAATCACCCAAAATAGAAAAAGTAACTGAAAACAGTATTTTAACATCACAGACAAGACTTCTGTAGGACAAGAAGGAATCTATGATGGGAGAAGAGGTAGGAACAACAACAACAACAACAACAAAACTGCCACATGAAGTTTCAACGGCACAAAAACACATCTTCGGTGGGTTAATGTTTCCTATTGTGGACTGAAGCGTGTCCCCTTCCTAGTTCATGAGTTGAAGCTTTGCCCCTAATGTGACTGGAGACAGGGTGTGTAAGGAGGCAACCGTTACTCAAGACCCTGAGGTGGGGCCCTGGGGTGATAAAGCCCGTGTCCCAATACGAGAAGCCCAAGAAGTACCGATATTTTCTCTCTGCACAAGTGTACAGTGGAAAAGACCATGCGAGGATGGTGAGGTAGGGCCATGTGTAAGGAGGCCGCAGTAGAAGCAACCCTGCTGGCATCTCGACCTTGAACTTCCAGCCTCAAGGCACGACCTTGAGCATAGAAATATGTGTTGTTTAAGCCCCCAGGTGTGTAGATTTTTTTTTTAAATGGCAGCCTAAGCTGGGCATGTATTGTTTACCCAAGCTCACTGTCCTAGGGGCAGGATGGGTTGATGTGTCCCCAGGTCTCACAATTTTGATCATTTGCAAGGTTTCATTGCTGTCACATGACTTCACAGCTTCAGTCTTGGTCTTTGCAGCTCTTGGTCTGTCTGTCTTAGCAACATCCGTGCGATGAATGCAGCACACTTGCTTGTATGTTCTTACAACTGTTTAGACTCTAGCCTGAAGCTGTACTTTGCAAATATTTCCCGATACATTTGAGGCTTTCAAAGGGATCAAACTACCCAAGCCCTTGTGGGGAGCAACTGGGAGCAACTCGGACTAGACTAAGTTACTGGAATTAAGACTTATTCTATGCATCTGCTCTCCCACAATATGGCGCTGGGAGAGGAGAAAACAGCTTCTACACAGCTGCCTCCAGTTCAGCCAATAAACTGTAGGACTTGCTCCTGATTGGAGGAGAGCAGCGTACTCGGCGTGTGGGCAGCCGAGTTAGGATTGGCGGAGGAGGACTATAAAGGAGGAGAGAGACGGCATGCACCAGGAACATCTAAGGGGAACATCTAAGGGGAACACCTGTGCAGCCCCCGAGAGAGCCGGCCGGCGGTGTGCCGCTCCCCCGCGGAAGTGGGGAATGTGGCAGGGGGAACCGCCCTTCCACGGAGGTGGAAGGGTCGGTAGCCAACCTGGGAAGAACCAGCAGCAAACCCGGGGAGGGCCGAGCAGACGAAAGAACAGCGCAGGGTCCTGTGTCGTTCCTCCACGAAGACGGGGAGCGACATAATGGTGCCGTGACTCGGATAGGAAGCCTAGGCAGGGCTTAGTGTCGTTCCTCCATGAAGAGGGGGAGCGACAGCCCTGAAAAAGGGTGAGGCAGAAATGGAGATCCATGGTTTGCAATGGTAACGAAGTGTGTGGGGGAAGCTGATCGACTTGTAGTTTCATTCTTTAATAAAATATCCTTCCAGTAGACGGGAGCAATAGCAGTGGGAACCTTTCTTCCTCTGATATGGCCTTCAATGAAGTGTTAAGTTCAAAGCTTACATTTTTCCTTTAATGATAAAAAAAGGTTGGAGGCAGCAAAACTGAAAGTGCCGACACTGAAGTATAAGAGAAGTGGAAAACGTGGACATTAGTGCACCCATTAGCTAACGAGGACTCCCTTCTAACATTCAGATTTAATGAGGACCGAATGTCTAAGGAGCTTGACTTGAGCTTCTATCTGGTGCGTGTCCTCAACTGTTTTGTTTCACAATATTCTGCATCTAGTACCCACTCCTCTTAAACAGCTTCACAAATACCTCATTAATGTTCTTTTACAGTTCAGGTGGGATGCGGTGTTGGGCTCAGAGCTGGGAGGCTTGGCTTCAGTCTGTCTCAGTTATATCTTGTTTCCATCTTGGCTTGACAGGTGCCCAAGGTTGTTATGAAGAAAATCATTGAATGCGTATAAGTGAATATGATTGCTTAATATAACATTTCACTCATTCCAGCTTATCTTGAAGATGTTAAGATGCCAGAATGAAGTTGTTTCAAGTTGGAGGGCGACATGATGAAGTGGACTGAGCTTTGTGAAAAATAAGATTTTTAAAACAATTTTTAAATTTGTTTGAAAGGGAAATAGAGATCTCCTATTTGCTGAGTTTCTGTCGCTCCCCGTCTTCGTGGAGGAACGACACAGGACCCTGCGCTGTTCTTTCGTCTGCTCGGCCCTCCCCGGGTTTGCTGCTGGTTCTTCCCGCGTTGGCTACCATCCCTTCCACCTCCGTGGAAGGGCGGTTCCCCCTAGCCACTTTCCCCACTTCTGCGGGGGAGCGGCACACCGCCGGCCGGCTCTCTCGGGGGCTGCACAGGTGTTCCCCTTAGATGTTCCCCTTAGATGTTCCTGGTGCATGCCGTCTCTCTCCTCCTTTATAGTCCTCTTCCACCAATCCCAACTCTGCTACCCACACGCCGAGTACGCTGCTCTCCTCCAATCAGGAGTAAGTCCTACAGTTTATTGGTTGAACTGGAGGCAGCTGCGTAGAAGCTGTTTCTCCCTTCTCAGCGCCATATTGTGGGAGAGTAGATGCATAGAATAAGTCTTAATTCCAGTAACTTAGTCTAGTCCGAGTTGCTCCCCACAAGTTTCTGCTTAAATATTGGCAATAGCTGGGCCTGGGCCAGGCTGAAGCCAGCAGCAAAGAATTCAGTCCAAGTCTCCCATGTGGGTGACAGGGACCCTCATACTTAAACCCATCTCTGATGCCTTCCAAGTGTGCGTTAGTCAAAGACAGAATTAGTCAAGCTCAGTTTCAAACTTAGGCACTGATAGGGGGTGACAGCATAGACCCTTAACAACTATGCCAAACACCTGCCCTCTTGTTTTTATGACTTTTATTCGAGAGACAGTGCTCCTATCTGCTGGTTCATTCCCCAAGTGCCTGCAATGGCCAGGAATGAGCCAGGCCGAAGCCAGGAGCTGGAACTCAGTCCAGATCTTCCTGATGGGTAGCAGAAACCCAACCACTTAAACCATTACCTGCTGCCTCCCAGGGTCTGCATGGGCAGAAAGTTGGAAACAGGAGCTGAAGCTGAGAAGAGAACACAGATACTCCACTATGGGACATGGGCATCAACCTCTATACTAAATGCCCACTGCAAATTCTGTTTCTGCCTCAGATTTTGTATGTCAACTTTGTCAGGCCATGGTCCCCACAAGGAAGGCTGCCCTCTATAGTGTGGATGGCCTCCTCCAATCAAGTGCAGACCCAGGTAGAACTAGAGACCAACTTCCTGAGCAAGAGGGCATTCTGCCAGGGGCCACAGCCTTTGGATGCCAACTGTGGCATTAACCTCTCTGGGTCTCTAGCTTGTCGGCTCATGTGCAGATTTTAGGCTTCCAAGCCTCCATAATCAAGTGAGCCAATTCCTTAAAGTAAGTCTTTCTCTTCCTCTACACCACACTGTTGCTGGCTCTCTGGAGAACCGACTCCTGACTCCCCTCCCCCTCCTCCTATGAGGCTCAGCTGTGCAGTCTAGGAAGGGAGGAAGTAGAACTGTATAACCTCCAAGACTTCTTAGGGACTGCAAGCTGCAGGATGCCAACATTTGCTAATTTTGAAAGATACGCCTTTTATAGAGTAGTAAAAGCAAGTTCCAGAGACACACAAGACAAAAATATGAAAACAGAGGAAGGCATTTGATGCACTAGTTAAGACTCAGTTTAGGAGATCCACATCTCTTATCAGAGTGCCTGGGTTTGAGGCCCAGCTCAGCATCTGGCTTCCAGCTTCCTGCTAACATGTATCCTGAGAGGCAGCAGGCAATGGCTCCGGTAGCTGGGTCCCTGTTACTAATACGGAGGCTGGGATGGAGTTTCAGTTGCCTGGCTTTGGCCTCAATGGGCTCTGGCTGTTTTGGACATTTTGAGAGTGAACCAGCAGTAGGAAGACAACTGTCTGCCTTCCAAGTCAACAGAAATAAAGATGAAAAAGTTGTCCTAATTTCTTGACCTTTTGCATAAGATTTAGAGGAGGTGGGATCAGGCTCTATGATGGTGCAATACCCGTGTCTTGGCATAGTTCCCAAATGCAAGGTTCTATTCCTCGGTTCTGCAGTCAATTCTGTTCTCCAAGTCCTACCCTCCTGCTCCCACCATCATTCTCCTTGGAATGGGCACTGGGCATCTTTCATGTACAGGCTGGGACTCCAATTCCTGACTCAGGCACTTGGTAAGGAGAGTACCAGGCCCCAGCGGGCACCCAGAGGTAAGAGGCTGAGCAGTGTCAACCTCACCATGACTGCTACTCTGTGCCTACCGAGATGATTCAATTCTTAGTCATTTTCCTTAGCAGCAAGACAAATACGAACTCCTTGCATAATAGCACCAAAGTGGAAAAAAAAATCACATTATAGCACCTAGACATAATTACTATTCGCATCCTGATGCATTTTTCCTCAAGTCCAGGTGATGACAATTCAGCCTTCCTTTGCGAGTGTCATCTTGCTCTAATGTTTCTTCATGGGCAGCCTTGGGCAGGTTAGGGTCACCAGGTATGGATGCACAGGTTGTGTACCGCAGAAACCGTTGAGCCTCTCTAGTGATCCAAAGATTTTGTGTTCAGTGGGTGTTCCTGAAGGCCTGCAGTTAGTTGTTAAGAGCTTAGAACATAGCCCCACCTAGGCAAGAAAACAAGTTACAACTGAAGATCTGATACCACTGTGCTTAACAGCCCTCAGCTGTCTTGAGCAAGGGACTACTTCTCACAGGCAGCTTCTCCTTGGACCTAAACTTTGCATATTCCTGAGGCTTGTTCCTATTCACAGGCCTCTTCTCAGCTAGCAGAAGGTTCTAGAAGTCTGGTTACTTTGTTCTTTGGAATGTCTTACTCTGAAAAGATAACATGAAGAGAAGAACTATGTCCAGAGGACTTCACTTTTCACCCACAAAGGAAAGCCCAAAGAAGTGTATCTTAAAATACAACTCTGGGGCTGGTGTTGTGAACAATGGGTTAAGTTTCTGCGAGCAATACCCGCATCCTGTATCAGAGGTCCTATGGGTCCTGGCTGCTCAGCTTCCATTCCATCTCCTTGCTAAATGCATCTGGGAAGACAGTGGAGATGGCCCAAGTGCTTGGGTCCCTGCCACCCATGTGGGAGACTGGGTGGAATTCCTGGCTCCTGGCCTCAGCTGGACTGTTGCAGCCTTTTAGGGGAATAAGCCAGCAGAGGGACCATCTCTCTCACTGTGCCTTTCAAGTAAGGTTTTCTTAAACTTATTTTTCCTTCTCCTTAAAAGGCTTTTCTAGGGGTGGCTGTTGTGGTGCAGTGGGTTAAACTGCCACTTGGGATGCTTGCAGCCCGTATCTGAGGGCCTGGGATCAAGTCCTACCTTTGCTGAGGATCCAGCTGCCTGCTTCAAGTGCCTGGGAGGCAGCAGACGATGGCTCAGGTACTTGGGCTCCTCTCACTAATGAGGCTCTTGTTCTTGGCCTGGCCCAGCCCTCACTGTCGCAGGCATTTGGGGAGTGAGCCAACAGATGAAGATCTGTTTCTCACTTCCTCTGTCATTCTGCCTTGTAAGGCAAACTTAAGAAATCACAGGACCCTTTTCCACCTTCTTACATATTCACATGCATGTATTAATGCCCGAAATGGGGAGGTGGGGGAAGAGGTGGGTAGTGATCCTCATTGCCTTTATTGGTATGCATTTTGCTCTGCTGTTTGCATCACGCTGATGGCAAGAAGAACACACTTGGCCTGAGACACTGTTTGGGCGATATATGAACATGTAGCTTCACACTTCTTACCAGGACTTCTCATCTCCATCCCTCTTCCTCTCCCACAGTGAGGCACCCAAGTCCTCGGGAGCAGACCTTGTGCACTCCATAGAGGTTCTTTTGGTTTCTTTAAGCTGTCTGTCATCTTTCCTGTCGCACCATTGGAATTTATTCTGGGGTTGGAGTGGGTGTACCTCCGGGGGTGTTGCTTTGGGCTGTGTCCATTTCCCACCCCATCTCAGCCTCATCACACAAATGGATCCTCTGAGTCTTAGTGGAAACTCACCCAGGAGCCAGCCCTGCTTCCTGCTCCACAGTCTTCGCTCTGGCATCGCCTTGTGGCTCCCCATGCTGGCCAGTGTGTGTGCCCTGCCCTAGGAGCATGCAGGGACATTTGGAGCCTCCATCCACGTCAGCTTGAAACAGACACCATGGCCCGGTCTTCCACTCTGCTATTCTGCTGCTGTGGACCCTGGGTGGGACCAGGGTCACCAGCTTTAGCAGATATGATAGACCCATTATACATAGAATATTTAAGAGATTGAGGGGCAGAGAGAGAAAGATTGATTTCTTTGAAAGATTTGAAAGTCAGTCACACAGAGCAGAGAGGCAGAGAGAGGTCTTCTACCCTCTGGTTCACACCCCAAATGGTTGCAACAACGGGAGCTGTGCTGATCAGGAATCAGGAGCCAGGAGCTTCTTCTGGGTCTCCCATATGGGTGCAGGGGGCCAAGGACTTGGGCCATCTTTTACTGCTTTCCCAGGCCACAGCAGAGAACTGGATTGGAAATGGAGCAGTTGAGACTCAAACCGGTGCTCATATGAGGTGGTGGCACTGCAGGCAGCAGCTTTACCCACTACCCCACAGTGCCACCCTCAAGACTGATTTTCTATTCATTGGCTTGCTCCCCAAATTGCCACAAACGTCAAGGTTGTGCCAAACTTAAGCCAAGAGCCAGGAACCCATCCCTAGACTCCCACATGGGTAGCAGGGGCCCAAGTATTTGGGCCATCTTCTGCCTTTGCAAGCATGTTAGCAGGGAGCTGTGCTAGAAGTGGAGCAGCCAGGACTCAAGCCAGTATTCCAGTATGGGATGCTGGCCTCACAAGTGGTGTCTTAAGCCACTGCACCACGACCAACCTATGGGGAATAAGTTCTAGACATTCCACAGATGCCTGAAACTGTGCAGCGTGCTGGGCCCTATGTATAAGCATACTGTGTTTTTCCCTATCCATATGCCCTGTGATAGTTTAAGTTTATAAGTTAGGCACAGTAAGAGATTAACAAAGTAGAAAAAATAAAATGCTATAATGAAATTAAGACTTATGAATTGTTTCTAGAGTTGTGCTCTTGATATTTTTGGCCAACAGTTGACCACAGGTCAGGGACAAACCCCTGTGCAGATTGCCCTGTTAGAAATCATTTATCTGGCCGGTGCCACAGCTCGCTAGGCTAATCCTCTGCCTGCGGCACCAGCACCCCGGGTTCGAGTTCCGGTAAGGGAGCCGGATTCTGTCCCAGTTGCTCCTCTTCCAGTCCAGCTCTCTGCTGTGGCCCAGGAGGGCAGTGGAGGATGGCCCAAGTGCTTGGGCCCTGCACCCAGATGGGAGACCAGGAGGAAGCACCTGGCTCCTGGCTTTGGATCAGAGCAGCATGCCGGCCGTAGCGGCCATTTGGGGGGGTTAAACCAACGGAAGGAAGACCTTTCTCTGTCTCTCTAACTCTGCCTGTCAAAAAAAAAAGAAAGAAAAAGAAAAAGAAAAACTGTTTATCTGAAATTCTAATTTATGTATCACTTAGGAGATAGTGGATAAATGGATCCCATGTTCAGAGAAACAAGTGTTTCCTTCTTTACTGTGTAAGGGTACTGACCAGTTTGCATATGTCTTTTAGCCCCAGGGGGACTTCTCCCTAAAACGTGCTCATTCCCCTCAGGCCTGAGCACAGGGATCCTGTCTTTTTGCATGGCACTAGCAGAACAGACATACATTAACCTGATGTTAACTCCTGCAAATTTGGATTACTCAGTGTGGAATGATGCCAAATGCAAGACACCCATGTTGAGCCCAACCAAGCATGCAATTTCAGTTTTATCCTATGAGGACAAAACAAGAACAACTAATCAACCCACGGTGAGCTTGTAGGTATGTGCACGAGGGAGGGGCAGTTTCATTTCGAGACACTGTTTTCTTATAGAAACATATTCCTAAATGTTGCTTAGGACGTAGGCTGGCCACAGATGCCAGTATGGCCAAAAATACAGTATAAGTAGTGCCCATGGCTCTGCGCTTGCATGCTGAACACTATTACCCATCTCTGAGCCTTGAGCCCATGGTATTTTGAATTTGACTCTAGCTCCCCAATCCTGAAGTCAGGCCAAGCTCTCATGGCACTCAAATTCTAAAGTTTTTCCAAGTACCAGAAGTTTTTATGAATGCTGAAAACACCCAAGACTGGCGACAAGGGCTAGAAGGATCCAACAGTTGGGTTCTGCAGCTCTGGGTAGAGCTTCCTTTTCCTGCTCTTATAGTTCTCCTCGGTGTTGAGTCCATTTCTCTGCTTGCAGGCAGAGAATCACTCCAGGGTCAGAGGCAGCCCAACTGAAATAAGGCGCAGATCATTAACCATGATGACCTAACCATCTCCATCCTTGTCCAGTAGTGTTTGAGTGAAGGTTGCCTTCTTGGTGTCTGGTGGCTCAGTCAAGCCTGCCAGGCTCCCCAGGTACCCCTCTCCCTCCATATCACTCCTCCTGTAGCTCCACATCTCTTCACTGAAGGTGAGACTCAGGATTCGGACCTTAGAAGCCCAGTGTAGAGGTGCTATCCTGGCTCCCTACGTCTCTATCAAAGCTCACTGTTTCTTCTGAGCTGTCCTGGGTTTACTGGAAGAGGCAGAGTCTTATCCAAGTTGAATGGAATGTGAAAGGGAATAGACAAAAATAAGTGGTAGTAGGTGGTAGGTTGATCAACAGGGCAAACTCCTTAATGAAAGCAGGAACTGGGAGAGAAAGGGGACTAGGAAACTAGGAACCAGCATAAATCCTGGAGTAGACAATGGCCTTTTTACAAGGGATTTGAGGCCATTGCATCTTCATCTAACGTATCATGGAAAATCCCATCATAGCGTGATTGCATAGAAAAGGTGCACTTCTCTCTCCATTCTTTTCCCATGTAGTCACTTTAAATTCAGGCCTGGAGACTTTAATCAGACAAATCTGAATCGTGACCCAACTCCTTACTTACTCTGTATTATGTCTTTTCTTCCCAGTTAACTAAAGAATAACAACCATTCAGAATTAAACAGCGATCAGCAACAATGCAGTTGGAATCCAATTGTGTTAATGGACTTCCCTTTCTTTATTAGATCTTTAGCTTTCACAAAACCGGCCCCACAAGGAAAGGCTGCTTTGAACTATTCGTATTCTAGGTTATGAAATGGGCTGGTCATGGGGCACAAGCACGCCTGGGCGGGTTCTCTGGAAGCGCAACTTGTAGTCCTGGCTTGAAGGATGGACTTCGTGCCCTGCGTGTGCCAGAGGCCTGGTTCCCCTCGCTGGATTGGGCAAAGGGTTGACATCTGATCCACACCGAGTCAGATATTTTTAAATACTCATTTGTTTGAAAGGCAGAGTTATGGGGCAGGGGTAGGGGGGAGAAGCAAGAGCGAGAGCAAGAGACCGACCTTCCCTTCACTGGTTCAATCCCTAAATGGCTATGATGGCCAGGCTTGGGCTAAGCCAAAGCCAGGTGCCAGGAACTCCACCCAGGTCTCACATGGGATGACTTGGGCCACTTTCTGCTGCTTTCCCAGGTGCATTATCAAGGAGCTGGATCAGAAGTGGAACAGCTGAGACTTGAACTGGCACCCATAGGGAATGCCAGTATCAAGCTTACCCCACAGCACCAGCCCTGCCAATTAGATTCTTTCCTTCAAGCTATTGAACATGGGAATATCTCAGCAGTGGTGATTGCTGGAATGGAAAGTTTTGGAGGAGTATCATGAAGATAGGCTTTAGTGATCAAACGATATGGTTAGCCACAAAGCAGAGGATTCTGTATGGGGAGACAGAACAGAATCAGCTCCAAACAAATAGGGTATAAGTAGGATAAATATGTGGACTACTTGGGTGGCAAGCATATGGAGTAGTATGGTATTGTTAGAAGATATTTAGTACAGGGGTTGGTGCTGTGGCTCACTTGGTTAATCCTCCACCTGCAGTGCTAGCACCCCATATGGGTGCCGGGTTCTAGTCCCGGTTGCTCCTCTTCCAGTCCAGCTCTCTGCTGCGGCTTGGGAAGGCAGTGGAGGATGGCCCAAGTGCTTGGGCCCTGCACCCAGATGGGAGACCAGGAGGAAGCACCTTGCTTCTGGCTTCGAATCGGCATAGCTCCGGCCCTTGCGGCCATTTGGGGGGTGAACCAACGGAAGGAAGACCTTTCTCTCTCTCTCTCTGTCTGTAACTCTACCTGTCAAATAATTTTTTTTTAAAAAAAGAAGATATTTAGTACAAAGTGAAGATGACACTTGGCTTTTTGAGACAAGGTACTACATTTAAAAGAACAAAGCAATCTGTAAGTGATGTTGTATACAAACACAGTAGATTCACGAATTCTAGGAGGAGGCTCTGATACAGAGACCAGATATCACCAGTGCCATGACCCATGGATAAAGTCCTTAGAATAGCTCCATGAGCTTCCAACAGCTGGACCAAGCTTTCCAGGCCTCCCACGACTCCCCACCTTCCTGAGCACGCCATTCAGCGCTCCCTGGCACACCTGCCATTTCTTGAACATGCTGCGCATCATGTTCTAGCAGGTGGCTGCTATGGATAGAACATGGCTCATCTCCACAAAAGCTTGGTAAAACTTGACTTCTAATGTAAATGGTGTTGAAAGAGGGAAGGAGGAGAGGAACTTTAAGAGGTTTATGAGGTCATTAGAGGGGATTAATGCCTTTCTCGGGAATGTGTTAATTCTGGAGGGTCTGGATTAGTTACCAAGCAGCCATTAGAAAGTGAAGCTATCCCCTGTGTTGGCATTTTCTTGCCATTTTAAACTGATTTGAGAGGCAGTTGGACAGAGCTAGAAAGAGCTGCCATCCACTGGTTCCCTCCCCGAATGTTCTAACAGCTGGGGCTGGGCCAGGCTGGAACTGGGATAGCAATCCTTGTCCCCTGCACTGGGTGGCAGGAATCCAAGTGCTTGAGCTGTCACTGCTGCCTCCCAGGATCTGCTTCAGCAGAAGGCTGCAATCAAGAGCTGGAGTTAGGAGCTGAACACAGGTGTTCCAACATGGAATGCAAGTACCTCAAAACACCTTCTCTGTTCTCTTCTGCTTTCTACCTCGATTTGAAGCAGTGGAGACCCTCACTTAGCCTGAAGCAATGCCCACACCATCTTGGATCTCAGCCACTGAAGTGTGACTATGAATCACCCACTCTGATATCTTAGCTCCTTTTTCTGTGGCTGCACCTAGGTAAAAGTGGTTTTGGTGTAGTTAGGCAAGTAATGGGCAAACTAAATTGGTTTGAGTCAGAAAGGTAAAAGCTAGCCCGTAGGGTGAGCTCCACAAGGAGACAGAAGTGTTTAGTTGAATAAGGAGATCTAGCCCCCAGATTAAAACCCATTAAGGGCCTTTTCCTTCAATAACAAACTTCTCCTTGCTTCATAATTTAACACAAGTGATGAGCTTTAAGAACTACTGAAGGGAGTGGACATTTGACACAGCAGTTAAGACAACTATATTCTACACTGCAGTGAGTCCAGTTCCAGGTTCCTACCAGCGCAGACTCTGGGAGGGAGGCAGCATTGATGGCTCAAGTAATTGAGTGTCTGCCATTCATGTGGGAGACCTGGATCTGTCTCCTGGTTCCCAGCTTCATCTTATTCCAGTTACAGCTGTTGTGGGAATTTGGGCAGTGAACAAGCAAATGGGGCCTTTTCCATCTCTCAAACAAAACAAAGCAACACAAAACCTAGCAGCTAACTCCTTGCTGCTGACAATTTTTGATCTGACAGGCCAAGATTGGGTTATCTATGGTTCCTCTGTTAGTTGGCCCAGGTCATTTTTATCACTGTCTGATCCTTTCCATTTCTGCTTAGAATGCTGGTGTTCACAGCCCTTTCTCCAGTCTACTTACTCACTTTAAGTTCCTAGATAGTTCTAGGTGGCCTCTCATTCCACTAGCTCCTCCCATATCCAGCCTGCTGTGCAGTGGCCAGGCTCTGCTGCTGTTTGAGTAGATCAACAGGCATTTAATAGGAACACATGATCTCTCTGCAATTGTGTAGCCAATTCCTCATCTACAAGAGGGATTATCCCTGGGTGAATGAAAAAACCTTAATTTTCAAGTAGCATTTTAAACAGATCTCTCTAAAGTGAGGATTAATCAGCGCTGCTTCCCACCTCTAAGGAATCATTTGTTTATTAAATATTAATGTTTGTAGCTAAGAATTTTGTTCAAGATTAGGAAAACCAACAAGTTGTAATATTGAGGCTGACTTGGAAATGAACACTTATTTTCAAAGACAGCTGAACCTGAAAACATTGACTCCAGAAGTCACTGAATCCAGTTTGTGACAATTCTGTTTCTCGCATTTGTTCATCCATCCATTGGGTGTCTTTTATTTTTAAGATTTTATTTGAGAGGTAGAGTTACAGACAGTGAGAGGGAGAGACAGAGAAAGGTCTTTCTTCTGCTGGTTCACTCTCCAAATGGCCGCAACAGCCGGAGCTGCGCCGATCCGAAGCCGGGAGCCAGGAGCTTCTTCCTGGCTTCCCATGTGGGTGTAGGGGCCCAGGAACTTGGGCCATCTGCTACTGCTTTCCCAGGCCAAAGCAGAGAGCTGGATTGGAAGAGGAGCAGCTGGGACTAGAACTGGCACCCATATGGGATGCCGGCGCCGCAGGCAGAGGATTAACCTACTGCGCCACGGAGCTGGCCCCATCAGATGTCTTTCAAATGCCTTTGGGTTACTGGAGATTCCTTCCTGACATACTGGTATGTTAACAGTAGTGATAAAATTAGAGCCACCATTTGTTGTATTCTTATGCACTAGGCATTGTACCAGTCATTTTATGTATATTAATTTCCCCATCCATATTATACATCTGTACAGAGACTAACGTCTCTCTCTCTCTCTATATATATATCTGTATATATATCTGTACAGAGACTAATGTGACTCAATCACATAGTTAGAACTTGGAAGAACTGGTGTCTGACCCTAGAACTCTTAACATTCTATACATTTGGATAGGACCAACTCACTGCCCAAAACAAGCCAGAGAACCTGCAACATGTAGCTTGGCCCACCTTGCTGAGTCTCAGCCATCAGCCTCAGCAGGTTGCCTCCTCCAGCACTTGTGAGGGTCTAGTGGGACAGGACACCTTTAGGCCTCAGTTTGTTCCCTCCTGCTTGCTCCGTATTAAGCATAACGGGTCATTGGATCTGGGTCCCAGCCCTAATTATGTACTTAAAATATTGATATCTATTTGATCTGCTATAAAATGCCATAGGTGGGTGACATACACAGCAGGTCTATTGCTTTGGAGCCTGGGAAGTCCAAGACTAAGGCATCAACAGACTTGGTGTCCTGTGAGGCCCCTTTCCTAGTGCACAGGTGGCAGGAGAAATGGCTCTTTGGTGTCTTTTCATAGGATCCCTAATACCATCCACGGGGTATCTACCTTTATGACCCAATCATCTCCCAAAGTCTCTACCTCCAAATATCACATTGGGGTCCTAATATATCAATTGGGGTCCCAAATATATCATTGGGGTCCCAAAATATCAATTTTGGGGAGATAGGAACATTCGGTGTATTGAGATGGCCTTGACCAGAAAGTAAGATGGTGAAGCTGTGGAAATCTCCACATGAGGTCTGTTTTCTAACATCCTCTCCCCTCTGCTTATCCCTTGCACCAACCCAGCCCTCGCACATCCTCAACATCACGAAGATGGACTCTCGGGACATTCAAGAAGCAGAGTTGCTGCCAGCAGTAGGGATACTTTCCATTTTCTATTACAATTTTCACTCTTCTCAGTTCATTGAATATGAAGATGAAGGTGTCTCAGGTAACCATTGCATATTGAACCCCTGACCGATTCTCCATATTTTGAGCCAAATCTAGATATTCTTCTTTCTCCTCAAAGTTAATTAAGCATTTCCACCTACTCATTTCTCCATTATAGATCTCACATACTTAGAAAAAGAGGCAATGAGTCATGAGCAGAGTACTCATCCCCAAAGAGAGCTCGAGACTAAGCCTAGGTAGGCAAGGTGCATTGAGTTGGTGAGGGAGAGATTTTGATCTGAATCTATTTGTAGTAAATCTCTTGGATGAAATACCAAGAGATGTTTGAAGGATTATATTGATGTCCCTTGTAGGGGATTGGAGAACTCCCCATAAGTACAAAAATCCGTGGCTACTCAAGTCTTTGACATGAAGTCTGTAGTATTTGCATATGATCTACACACATATTCCTTTATGCTTTGTTTCTATCACTTATATCTAATACAGATACTATGTAAGTAGTTGCTTTACTCTAAATGACAAGAAAATAATTAAAGGCTGCACATGTTTAATACAGGTGCAATTTTTTCAAGACAAGCTTGGTTGACACCATGGATGTAGAACCTACAGGTAGGTGAGGCTGTCAATTTGAGAAGCCATAGAAACTCGAGTGTAAGTTTGGTTTAGGATTATAAGGAAAGTTTGAGAAACTTCTCAGACTTGGGTGCCTAGGACTGCTTAAAGGAGTTTGCTTCTCCTGTAAACTTCTCCTTGCCACTGCAGGGAAATGATTCTAGCCTTAGGCATCACCTCCTTGTCCTTGTTCAGGTCAGGATGAGGTATCCAGTGATGCCCCCTTCTCTATTAGTGCAGCAAAATCCAAATCCCTTCCTACCCATCTCTCACTGGAAAAATCCTGTGTCCCTAAGCTCCAAGGGAGGCGGAGAGTGCGAGATTTTCCAGTCTATGGTGGAAGTGGGAAGGGGAAAGGAGGTCTGGCAATGGGGTTCTATAAGCCATGAAGAGCTTCTGCCACACTCACCTGCATTCTCTGCCTACTCACGTGGAGGACAGTTAGCACAAGTCTCACCTTCCCTGGAAGGCCACACTCTACCTTGGCTCTAGTCTGAAAGGCTTTGCTCTCCACCCTCTGAACAGACAGAGCCCTGGTTTTCCAGTGTCTCATTTCTCTCCCTACCCAATAGAAAGATTCTGAAGGCAGGATCTACTTATGTGCAGGCACTGCAAAAATCCATGGGATAGGGAATTAAAATTTTGGTGCAAAAAACCATCAAACCATGTGCAGTCGTTTCATCATACGCATGTCCATGGATGTTCCCAAGATGCCTCATATGCCTTTGCATAGCTAGCAGTGTTTACCACACTGCTGTGTACATAGCAGAAACTAAGAATTATGTTACAATTATAGTGTCTTGTAAGGGAAGGGACACTAAGTAGAGCCTAATGAAGTTAAACACGAAGTAAATCCTGTCGAGCCCTTAGCCAGCCTTCAAAACCCACCTGGCATACAACTGAGTCCATGGTGCCATCATTTAATCTTTTGACTGCCCTACATGCCTTTGGGCTTTTATACTATACAAACAAAAGATGCTCAATGTTCTCATTTCCACTTCTTCAGGATTTGAGAGGCAGAGTTACAGAAAGGGTGGTGGGGGGCGAGGGAGGAAGGGAGAGAGAGGTCTTCCATCTGCTGGCTCACTCCTGCAATGACTCACTGTCTGCAATGACTAGAGCTGGGCCAATCTGAAGCCAGGAGCTTCTGCTGGGTCTCCCATGTTTGGGCAGGGGCCTGAGCACTTCGTCTATTTTCTGCTGCTTTCCCAGGTCATTTGCAGGGAGCTGAATCAGAAGTGGAGTAGCCTGGACGTGAGCCAGAACCCATATGGAATGCTGGTACAGGTGGAGGCTTAACCTACTATGTCACAGCACCAGCCCCTCCATTTGTTTAAAAATTTTAGAATGGGCAGCTATCTATGACTGTATCCTTGGACCCTGCTAATTGACTGTGGACACCTGGACTATGATCTTGTCAATTACATCCTCCTTCCTGAAATAGGACACAGGCACCTTAGATAGCTTGTTAAAACTTGGACTGGAGGTAGCTAGAGTAGTTCTTTATCTTCCTATCATTCTGTAAAAATTTAGAAACTTTAATTACAGCAATTAAAAACTATTGAAGCTGTTCTCAGTTAGACTATGTAAGTGTGTTGTTTGAATATTCTTGAGGTGGACAGCTGAGATTCATATTTCCTACTTTGTGAGCTCAGAGTCCTGGCTGAAGGAGCAGGTTGGGGGTGGGGCTGGTGACAGAGTCAATATAAGGAGAGGAGTACATCAATACATGTGTACATGAAGCATTGTCTGAGTAAATACATCCTGCATAGATATAGACCATAAGTTCTAGATGTAGAGATAGCATCATGAGAAAGATTTTTTTATAAAGTAGCTGCCAAATCCACGATAGCTTTTCTCATTTTCTGTATCAGACATACTGGATTATGAGAATCTGTCCTATTTTAACCTGTGTTCAATACCCAGCTGTGGCTCCGGACTCCAGTTTCCTGCTAATGCAGACCTGGGGAGGCGGTAGTGATGGCTCAAATGATTGAGTTTCTGCCACGCCCATGAGTGGTCTGGATGGAGTTCCTGGCCCCAGCTTCAGCCTGTCCCAGGCGTCTAGAGGTGTGAACCAGCAGGTGGGAACTCTGTTTCCCTTGGTCTGAGAAAAAATTTGATTCTCTTTTTCTTTTTTCTTTTTTTTTTTTTTTTTTGACAGGCAGAGTGGACAGTAAGAGAGACAGAGAGAAAGGTCTTCCTTTGCTGTTGGTTCACCCTCCAATGGCTGCCACGGTCGGCGTGCTGCGGCCGGCGCACCGCGCTGATCCGATGGCAGGAGCCAGGTCTCCCATGGGGTGCAGGGCCCAGGCACCTGGGCCATCCTCCACTGCACTCCCTGGCCACAGCAGAGAGCTGGCCTAGAAGAGGGGCAACCGGGACAGAATCTGACGCCCCGACCGGGACTAGAACCCGGTGTGCCGGCGCCGCAAGGCGGAGGATTAGCCTAGTGAGCCAGAGCGCCGGCTAAAAATTTGATTCTCAATACCAGACACTGCACAAGGGGTGGAGAGGGGGCGTGATTACAGTTTAACACGTTTAATGAAGAACTACAAAAGAGCTCAAAGGCATCAAAACAGTAACAGGAAAATGCTATTTGCTTGATTTTATTAGTATATGCTCAAGTTTCATGGAAACAGAATTAAGACTGAGTACAAAAATTGAAATATAAGCAGTTTTGATAATACACATTTCCAGGAGTTTTTGAAGACCCCTTGTACATGTGTTGAAATGTTATCCTGTCTCCCATAAGAATGCGAAAGTATTGCATCTTAAGTTGAGAACCTTTATAAGTTACAACTAAAGTATATCAGGCCTTCATAATAAAGATGAGAGATACACTGTTCATTCACTTATATGTGGCAGGTAGTACTGTCAAGAACACTCCTTCTGGCACATCACAACACAATCTCCTGCTCTCATAATGACTAGGAAGCCACTATCAACTGACTGGATTTAGTCTGCGAGATGTTGCTGTTTCTTTTAGAAGAATTATGTTGCCCAATTATCCAGATAGAACACTGAGAATCAAGAAGTTATTATTTGTCCATGTGTAAATGCTTGGGTCACAGATTTGGGGTGACTTTGACAAGTGGGTAAAGCAGGCCTTACCTTCGTAGATGGCATTAATAAACCAGTATCAGACTTGCTGTAGAGAGCAGATACTTCAGAAGCAAATGTTATGGCATAATTGAAATAAGTCTAACTCCCCAAGCAACAGAACCCCCGCCCCCACTTAAATTTCTGGATTATTCTCATTTTAAAAATAGCGAGGAGTTTGTGGCAAGATGGCATGGCCATTCTCTGGAGCTTTGATCACTAATGACCTCGTCTTCCAATGGTCAGTGATGATAAACAAGCAGAAGGGATTTCCAAGGGGGCAGAGCATTAATAAGGTAAGATTTTAAAATTAATTTTTCAAGTTAATTAAAATGTCCAAAAGCACAATAAAACTGCAGAAAATTTGGCAAGGGAATGGCAGCAGGCCTGATTAATGCAAGTCAACTGTCTTCCGAGGGTAATAGTAATAATGATGAGATTATGGATATGGAAGAACCTGCTAAAAAGAGATGCGA
The DNA here is from genome assembly GCF_964237555.1 of Oryctolagus cuniculus. Lineage (NCBI taxonomy): Eukaryota > Metazoa > Chordata > Mammalia > Lagomorpha > Leporidae > Oryctolagus > Oryctolagus cuniculus. The sequence continues at coordinate 53,176,385 of NC_091441.1, read as the reverse complement.
TGCATGCGGAATACAAACTGCGTCCCAGTTACTATTTTATGGTGCACAATGGATCTTATTAAGGAGGAAGAGCAGCAAGAATTACCACGGAATTGCTCAATAAAAGTATTGTGTAATTAACAGTGTTGCAGCAGCAGCTGGAGCCATGCCTCCCATTGATATTCCATATTCTCCATTTATTTCCAGTTTGCTAAGGGCTGTGGGTTCTAACTAAGACTGTTTATCTCCTCACTAAGCATTGGTTGAGCAGGGCACTCAGCTAAGAGGTTGGAGGATAGGACAATGAGCACAGCACTTCTGCCCTCAGGGGGCTTCTGTTCAAATAGAGGAGTTGAAATATGAATGCCAATCACATCTTAGCACAACGCAGATTCTGTAGAAATCTTCCACAGATGTCACAAGAGGAGGAAATGGCTTTTGAAGAGGGATTTGACAATGATGCTGGTAAGACTTAATTGCTCTTAATTTTTTTAAATTTGAGGGGAAGAGACAGTATGTGCATGCACCTATGTGCTCCTTCTCTTCCCCAAATGTCTGTAATAACCAGGGCTGGATGGGCTGGACTCAACACTGGAAACTCAATGAAGGTCTCCACATGGGTGGCAGAAACCTAACTGCTTGAGCCATCACCATTGCCTTCCAGAGTCTACATCAGTAGGAAGTTGAGAGTCAGGAGCTGGAGGTGAGAATCAAACCCAGGTACTCTGATGTGTGAGGTGGGTGTCTTAACCAACATTTAAGTACAAAGCCAAATGCCCACCCTTTAGATTTTATTTCATTTGAGAGGCAGAGACAGAGGCCAATATAGGGTGGTGTTGGCAAGAGTTTGACAGGTGCAGATATGGATTTGTGAGGTCTTAGACTTTTGAAGAAGCAATAGGATAATGTCACTGAGATAACCAGGAAACAATGGAGCTACGTTTTGCAGTGAAGAATATAGTGGAAGAAAACAAGAGTACAATAATGGTGCATTGAGAGAGCTGTGCTGGCCCATTGGGTGGCAGTGCTTAACCCATGCAAATAGATCTTGCAAGGTGGCCTTGGGCAGTTGAGTCAGACAATTGTGACTGACCCAGACATACTTGACCTTCACTGTGCTTTAGGAAGTTATTCTGTGTGTAGAGTGACATGGACGAGAAGGAGGTCACTCATTTTGGGGGTGCCACAGAAACAATGAAAATGGGGGATGCTAAACTCATGGGATGTTCTTTATGAAAACAGGAAGGAGAGAAGAGTTGGCAGCAGCCTTGTGCAGACAGAACTAACATGACTTAAGTGAGGAAGACGGGTGGTCAAAGAGGACCACAAGTTTGAGTTTGTGTTAGAGGAGGATGGCTGGGTGGATGCCGACAGCCTGGTACATATGAGAGCTTTGGGAAAATGAAGGTGTGCTAATAGAATGATGCTACCCCTGGATAGCTGCTCCTCCATCATCTGGCCGAGATCATCCTCCAACTTCAATGAGGCCACACACAGGTCAATGCTCCTTAGTGTCCTGTGTAAAGGAGTGTAGATATTATCAAAATAGGCACGTGAGATTAGTATTCCATATGAATGCACCCTGTGTTCTATAGGCATGTTCAGGGGATTACCAAAGCATCAACTGTGAGCACCAGTGTGTTTAAAGCCCACTTTGAATGAACAGCTGAATCATTCTGTTTCTAAGGGAGAGGAACAGTGTTGGGTTAAACTCGGTTCTGAGATCTTGGGAGGATTCTGGACTGAAGATCACAGACCCCAACCAAGCTACAGCTTTTATAAGGTTTCCTTTTAGTTTTCTATTAGCACCCAAGAATAAGTTCAGGCTTTTTCCTGCTATGTTTATCACTTCTGGCTGTACTTTTTCTCCCAGAGTTGCCATCACTTCTGGCCTTGGAGCTTATGGGTACAGGAGGCAGAGAAGCATGACAGATACCCGACTATGTTAGGAGGCTTTAGAATGTAGAGAATTGTCAAGAACCTTGAGCTGGGGAAGATAGTAATCTGAAGGCTCGAATTCCACACAGGGCCCATAGACTTAGTTCAGTCAACTTGCTCGCCTCTAACCTCTTGCGACAGTTTGTGGATAGGACATATGTTTTCTTGCTCTGTTGCTGCTCGGATCCAGCCCCGCCTCTGTAGCTCCAGAGTCTCAGTTCTAGTGTTGGTTCCCACTCTAATGAAGGCCAATAGAAGAGTATTTCAAAGAGTTTATGGAATAAAAAGGAAGTTTGGTTCAAGTTTTGAAATCCATTCACTGTATTTTCCTTTTAGGCATTCTGAACTTTTTGAAGACCTTGTACAGAATTGTGGGAAATCCCAGTGAAGCAGATTTAAATGGGTTTCTTTCTAGAGGACTCTAGAAATGTTAATATCCATTACAGCTTTCCAAGACTTCTCAGCATTAGGGATAGCTCTCTGGTCTGTCAGGCTCTTTTGATTTCTTTATTGTGATGAAATGAAACTTCAGGACAGCAAGAGTGCAACTGGAAGAGCTTTGTCTTCCCCCTCCTCCACCATGCAGCACCAGGAACCACCTGGGTGAGACTTGGCTCTACCTGGTGAATGCCTTCAGCCCTCCCGAGTGTCCTGGGCCCAGAACTGCTTCGGCTTACTGCCTTTCTGGGAGGCACCACATTCTGCCTGCAGCCGCGTCCCTGCCAGCACCAGAGGGCAGCCCCTCTAACCCTGAAAACGCTCCGACTCCTTCCTCAGCACATTGCAGGCCAACGGCAATGGCACACCTCCTTCTCACCCAGGACACTGAGGGTGGGTCCCCGCGCCCCTGGGAAGACTTAGGAAGCAAACACAGCTTTAAGACAGAAAGGGGCTTTTCCCAGGAAAGGGGCTGGCATTGCACACTGTGTCCCCCTTATTGCAGGCCAGCCATGTGCTGGTTATGCCACATTTGCTGGAGTTCAGCTTCTCCACCCCACACTGTTGCCCTCTTTCCCCTTGTCGAGGCCCCAGGAGGCTTGCTGTTACCCAGGGCCCCCACTGTGCCCTCTCCTCTTCTAGCCTCTGGTTAGGACAGGTATGGCGAGAGATGGTCAGAGGCGCCTCCTACACTGAGGTTGTTTCTGGAGGAGTTCAGTCTCTCCTTGACTCCCACACTCCCATAGACAGCCCCTGCCCTTGGCTCCTGAAAGTGACCCACCCCCTTCTCCCACTTGCCCTTTTGACTGATGGTGCTCAGAGCTTCCCACTGCGGCCAGTCCCTGGGTGCCTTGCCCTATCACTCTACCACAGCTCTGTAAATGGTCCCTTTCAGTCGTCAAGATCTCTGGAATCTTCTTAGTTGGATCCTATTTTTGTTGGACCCTAACTGGCATAGTCTATCCTCAGCAAAGTTCATAGGTTCTTACAGTCCCTCACATAAAACCATCAGCAGTTTCTTGTCACAGCCTACTTCTCATGATGACCAGGGACTGCAACCGGGTTTCAGGGAGGCTGCCTGGGGTCCTCCAAGGCAGGGGGGGGGGGGGCTCCCTGCAGCACACCGTCTGCCCAGGCTTATGGGGCCACACAGTCCCTTTCTGGTGGGGGGCTTCCCAGGGTGTCGGTACTCCACAGGACACATTTGGCAGAGCCCTGGTGTATTTCAGGGGCTGGAGTGCACTCAGCACTTTGCCGACAGCAGGTGTTCAGGAGGCTGAACAGGACCATGCTGGGACACCTGGCTTGGCAGATGGTTGCAGTATATTTGAGACAAGCCCCTAGTATGGCCCAGTACAGACTGCTCTTGACTTTGACCTTTATTCTTGTTAACATGAAGCCAATCTTTGCTTGCTTTGAGGAAGAGGGGGGAGGGTTCTACTGTAGCTTTGGAGACGCACCCCAAGGGAGACTTTGGTTCTGCCAGGAAGTCTGACTACTGCTTCCCAGTAGCCACAAGGGTGACAGTCCCACCCCTCACCCCTCTGTTCCCAGGGGATGAGTCACAGAGGAAGGTATGGAAGTGTGGAGATGGTAGGTATTGCTGGGGTAAGAGGTGACTGAGCAAACATCAGTGGCTTTGCCCTTCAGAGACAGAAGCATGGGAACTCCACTTACTCCTTCAGTAGCCCTGAGTCAAGCGTGTGAAAACCAGAGAAGCAGTGGCCTTGTCAAGCTTTTGGGGACGCAAGCCGCTGTGCACGTGGTGGGCCCACAGACGTTCTGGGTGGATGAGAGAACGACACAGGGTCTCATGAACTAGGCCAGTGTCTCCACAGCCTCGGCTCAATCCCGTTTTGCTCACAGCTGGCCTCTGGTCACTGTCCCCCTGGAGCCCCTTCCTGTGACTCTCGGTCCCCTTGGTCTGCTCTCAGATCAGGACTGAGCCCTGCAGGTGCTAAGTTCTCCCTATTGGGCTCAGCCTTGCATCCCTCCCGGTACCAGGCCTTTCTCTTTTCTTCACAGAATAGGCTGGCTGGCTTTGTCTGTACTCCTCCCACGCGCATTTAGAGGCGAATGGGTTACTGGGAGTCAAACTGTGGTGCTTTATGGGTTCCTCTAGGGAACCAGCCCCGGCTTTATGAGACAGGCAGTTCCAGGTAGTCTACGTGCTGGGCCAGACGCCCTATCCAGCTCCTACGGGGCCGCGTCTTCCCTGTGAATGGTGCTTCCTGCCATCACACGGCACAGTCACCTCTAGCTGCTGTACTGCACAAGGGACAACAGGCCCTGGCTCATCACCCATGGGATTTGGGGCTTCGGGCTCTAAGCCTTTCAAAGAACGCAGCTCTGGTAGGGCCTTAGTAATCCAAGCAAATGACCTGGCTACCAAGCTACCTTTGCTCCCAACACAGTTCTTGGCCTTCTCCCAAGACCTAGCAGGGAGGAGACCACAGATCCAAGTGTCTCTCCTCTCACAGAGGCCCAAGCCCTCTCAGAACCCCTGCAGGCTGACCTTCAGCTCCAAGGCTCTTCAGTCCTCTCTGGGGTGACCAACTTGTCCTGGTTTGGGAGGCTGGCCCCTAGTTTTAACTTGGAAAGTTCTACGATTCAAGAAACCCCTGTCTCAGGTAAACCAGGATGGATGGCCGCTCCACTCTTCCCTTCTGGGCCTGCACAGCTGTTATCACACTTCAGATGGTACATTCCCTGGGCCTGCTGGACTGTGGGCTCCACAAGGAGAGGGCTTCTGTCTTATCTTCATCTCTCCTAGCACTTGCTGGGAAAGGGAGCTGCAGAGATACCACTATTCTTTTCAAAAGATTGTTGAAGTTTTATTTTTAAAATTTTAGTTTAACAAATAACTGTTTACAAGTCACAGTGTGATGCCATAAGTCAAGCTAATATATCAACTCAATTTCATAGTAAGGAATTCACAGACAACTTTTTTTGCAATTTTGAAATACACATGGTTATTTGCCATGGATACGCTGTGGGATAGATCGCTAAGACTTAGTCTATTGGGAGTGTCTAGTGGAAACTCGGCAGCTTTTGACCAACCTGCCCTCATTCCCATCCCCACCCCAACCAGTCCCTCAAGTTTAGATCCAACACAGAAATTGGTCATTCAGCCTTTGTCTTTGCATGCCTGGCTTGCAGAGTCTGCAGTGTGGACCCCTTGGCATCCCAGATCGCTAGGGGACCTCACATTTGATTCTTGTAGGGGAAACATGGAGATGTCACTTTGCACTGATTATGGGGCTGGTACCTGTAGATATGGTCATTTTTACTGTTTAAGAATTGACTTTTTCTCTGCATATTTATTGCAGAGAACTGGAACACAGTAAGTAATGACCCACAATACCATCACTGCAGGGGGAAGAAAAATTCACTGTTATCTTCACCTATCTCCTTAGTATAAAAGACTTTGTAACCTTTTTTAAAATCTAACGTAAAGTGAGCTTTTCCCTTTGTCAGTAGCATTCTTCTACCACATAAAAACGTGGTAAGAATTTTCTTGCAGCCGGCACAGTGGCAAAGCAGGTTGCTGCCCCACCCCTACCCCTTGAAATGCTGGCATCCCATATGAGCACTGGTTTGAGTCCCAGGGGCTTCACTTCTGATCCAGCTCCATGTTATTGTGCCCAGGAAAGCAGTGGAAGATGGCCAGAGTGGTTGGGCCCCTGACACCTATGTGGGAGACCTGGCTGGAATTCCTGGCTCCTGGGCCCAGCCTGGTCCAGTCCTGGCCTTTGCAGGCATTTGGGGAGTGAACCAGTAGAAGGAAGCTCTCTCCAACTCTGCCTTTCAAGTAAAGTCTTTAGAAAATAATTTTGAAAAAACTTGGTTTTTATGTTTTATCCCACTGAACAATGCAAAATGAAGATGTGATTTAAAAGTTAAGGCCATTTAGGAATGACAGAAGAACTCCAAAATCTCACCCCACTGGAGATAAGTGATTTTAGTGTTTGCCTCCCTACAATTTTTTGTGCATTTATATACGGTCACACGTACACAGGCACAGGTTGCTACAAGGCCCAACATCTCTGTATACTAACTGGCCATTTGAAAATTTCTGAAGTGTTCATGTAAAATGGACTTTTTCTTGGTTGGGTTTTGATTTTTCACATGTCTAGTCATTTTAGCATATCAGGACTATCATACATTTTGTTTTAAATGTTTTAGCATATTTCTCCCAGGATTTAAGTTGTTTTGGCCATTTCTTCTTAATCTTAAGCTTTAATAGAGAATAGACGAATATTATCTTTTCAGTTTCTGCCTTTGGTTTAATGTAAGACAGACATTGGCCACCCCTGAACCATGAAAAAAACAGAAACCTATGGTTGAAGTGTGGATCCTCTAATTTTTAATCCATCTGGCATAAGGAATTATGCAATAAGGGTCTAAATTTACTTTTTCCCCAGAAGGCTAGATAATTGTTCCAACATCTTTTTCCCTTTAATTAGAAATGCCAGCTTTAGCATATATATGCAGTGTTCTCATTTTTCTCTAAAATATACTGCAATTAGTTTTTTCCTTTACCAGTGAAACTTAGAATTGTCTAAACCTTCAGGAGTGAGTGTCATTCCTCATTTCTTTTCTATAAAGTCAGTTATGTCTAGTTTTATTTCCCCCCACTCTGGTCAGCAGATGTGATCTGAAGAATACTTGTTAGAATATGAGATTGCCTCTAAAGAATACGGTTCAATTCTTGTAAGTTTTGACAAAATACAGTCTCTAGGTAGCACAGTCCTCTATCTTCTAACTCTCACATCTGATTTGTTACTGTTAAGTGCAGACTTGAACTCTTTTGAACAGTGATTAGAGGGTTGGAACTCACTTTATTGGGGAAGATTTGACTTTTACAGTAACTACTTTTGCACAAGGTTTGGATGTCAAATACTCAGATAACATGCTCCCTTGCTCTGTAAGTGATTTAAGGATTTTATTATTTGAGGGGGAGGAGCAGAGAGAGGGAGACAGAACTGCTATCTATTGGCTCACTCTCCAAACATCTGAGGACTGAAGCTTTTGTGAACCAGAAACTCCATCTGGGTGTCCGTGTGAGTGGCAGTGACCTCATCACTGCTTCCTAGGGTCTGCATTACAAGGAAGCTGGAATCAGAGGTAGAGTGGACAATCAAACGCAAGAGGTTCAATGTGGTACGCAAGCTTCTTAACCATCAGGCCAAACACCCACCTATTGGTTGTCTTTCTCTTTTAAGCATCTTGACTTACTCCTAGAATCATCTTACACACAGTTCAATTGAATTTTTTGAATCACTATGAGGTTTTTACCCACTGATGGTTTTATCATGGGTTATGTGGTTATATAGGTTGTATTTGCTCTTCTCTAGTTTGCATTGCTGGTAGATGGTGTGACTGTTCCCACTTACTCATCCACTGCCCTGCTGAGCTGTAGTTTGTGGTAGGTGGGGTGTGCTTGCTTCCCAACCCTTGTGACTTTGAGCTTTGCAGTGGAATTGCTTTCACCAATGCAGTGTGGATGGAAGAGACAGTAGCCAGTTTTGAACAGTGTCTTTCAGAAACATGAATTTGGCTTGTCCCTTGCCTTCTGTCCCCTGATGTGAGAAAGCCACAGTCTTGGGGCCACCATCTGCAGTGCCAGTTTGCGTCCTGGCTGCTCCACTTTCCATCCAGCTCCCTGCTAATGTGCCTGGGGAAGCAGTGGAAGATGGTCCAAGTGCTTGGGTCTCTGCACCCAAGTGGGAGACCTGGATGAAACTCCTGGCTTTGGCTTAACTCAGCCCCAGCTTTTGTGGCCATTTGGGGAGTAAACCAGCAGATGGAAGATCTGTCTCTTTCATTCTCTGTAGCTCTGCCATGCCAATAAATCTTAAGAAATCCAGGTTGTGGCTCCTCCTTCAGCTTTGACTGTGGAAGGAGGCACAGAGCACAGCACAGCTGCAACCCAGCTGGAGACCTAGGAACAAGAGATGAATGTTGTGTTAGCCATCTAGACTTGGGGTTGTCTGTTGCCAAGGTTGCCACTTCTTCCCCTGTTCTTATGAACAGCCCTATATTTCCTTCTTTTTTTTATTTTTTGACAGGCAGAGTGGACAGTGAGAGAGAGAGACAGCGAGAAAGGTCTCCCTTTTGCCATTGGTTCACCCTCCAATGGCTGCCGTGGTCGGCGCGCTGCGGCCAGCGCACCGTGCTGATCCGAAGGCAGGAGCCAGGTGCTTCTCCTGGCCTCCCATGGGGTGCAGGGCCCAAGCACTTGGGCCAGCCTCCACTGCACTCCCTGGCCACAGCAGAGAGCTGGCCTGGAAGAGGGGCAACCGGGACAGAATCCGGCGCCCCGACCGGGACTAGAACCCGGTGTGCCGGCGCCGCAAAGCAGGGGATTAGCCTAGTGAGCCGCGGCGCCGGCCTATATTTCCTTATTCTTATAGGGAATATGATGGTGCTTTGGTTCCTGGGAATTAAAGCCAACTTGGATTCCAGGTCAAACAGCATCTAAGTTTTGAGCACTCCCACCTTTCCAGATTTATCTGGACAATGGGCTGTAAAGCAATGAGGATAATCGCTGGGAGAATGACTGAGGCATTCGCTGTGGCCTTGCCAGACCCTTTGTCATGGGGACCTGGTTTCTCCTTCAGTAGTTCTAGAACCGAGCACTGGGGCTCAGGCCCAGAAGCCTCTCAGATGATCCCACGTTTGTCTGGGCAGCAGCTCGCAGACTCCTGATGGTTCATTCTTAGTTTCTTAGAGTTGATTAATCATTGCAATGCCCTTGATGGCTGTCTATTAATCTTGCACCTAGGAAGACTATGTTGTACTTATGAGCTCTACATGCTCTGCTGGTCCCTGATAGCCACTCAGAACTTACCTTTCAATGCTCACCTTGTTTTGATGGCAAGGTGCTGCCACTAGGCCTTACTTATTCCAAGATTTCCATTGCTTTCAATGAGTGCAGATCTGTAATGGGGTTTCCTACACTCAGCCTTGACCTACAGGGGACAGCCACTACTAAGATCCTTGACAATGTTATACACCTCAAGGTGTGTTCCTCTTATTTTAAGAGTGTCCTCTGGGCCCTCCTGGCTGGTAGACTTCCAGACTTACCCAATTTATCCCCCTTTAGTCCAAAGTTCCCTTTCCAGACCACTTGCCATTCACTTTCAGTATTTCTAATTCATTGGGCTGTTCACATGGACCATATTTTCCAAGTTTCTAAAAGCCATTCTTGCACTGTATTAGGACTGACACTGGGGTTCTGCCTAGGTGTGTGTATCATGGGACAGTGTTTGCACACTGGTCAACTCTCCAACTTTGTGTCCTATGAGCCCATCTCAGTATCTATTCCCACGTACAATTCCAAAATTCTTGCCTGCACGCATTAACCAGACCTTGTGGCTCCTTTGGGGTGCAGGGCCCCAAATTGTTTTAGTTGGCCTACCACCTCTCCAGCTAGGATGTGAAGTTCAACCTTGCTATTTATCTGTGTGAGGAACAGCAGTGGGGGAAACACCCATCAATGCCCTGGCATCAGTCAGGATCCAGTCAGGACATGGAAACCACACCAGCAATTTGAACAGAGGAAATGTAACCCAAAGTAGTAAAGAGTATTTCACTTCAAAAAGGGGGAGGACTTCAAGGAATACAGGATTCTGCACACAGGGAAAGCAGCTACTAATTCTAGGGTCGAGGGAGAGGGACTAAGAACTTAGAGACCGCCTCTGTTTTCTTCTCTTTAGGTAGGGGATCCAGACCTCGGGGGTGGGGGTGGGGTGGTGATGTGGGTGCCATGGGATCACGGTGCTGAAGAGGAAATTGCTAGAAGTCATAGACGTAGCTGGTCTGTAGGAAGCAGCCCATGGAGTGGAAGAAATTTCTGGAGGGTTTAGAGAGGCTGTAACTGACTCACAAGAACTAATGAAGTATGGGCAGACCTCCTACATGCTGATCTGCTAGCAACAAGGCCCATGAAAAATGGCACAGTGGAATCAGAGAAGCCCTTTCTTCTGGCTAGGGCCTTACAGTCATTCTAAACAGGACTATTTATCAATAAGGACATTGTAGTACTGGAAAAGGGAGTGGTTATAAGGTTTAGTTCCAGGATTCCAAGGCAAAGCAGAGAAGGGTAGACTAGAGTCAAGCTGAAAATACATTGATGACCACACCAGCAGTATGGTTATTTGTGAAGTGTGGCACCAAATCCTTCCCATGAGTGTCTACCATCCACTCTCAAGAGGGAGCATGCATTTTCCTACTGTTGAACCTGTGCTGAGGGTGTAACTTGTCCTGATCAAAGGAAGAGTTGGGCATGATATTGTGTGGCTCACAAGCCAAGGCCTCAAAGTTGTGCAACTTTTCTCTTCCATCATGGTACATGATGATGTCACAAGCTTTGTCATGTGCAGAGGCCATGTGGAAGAATGCTGAGATGTCCTGGGTGATGGTCCCCATCACCTGCCAGATGAGGGAGCAAGGCCTGTGGGGACAGCCGATGCCACCCAGACTATTGCTTGCAAGCTCAGGAGAGTATCTCACCAACAGCACACAGGAGCTAGGGCAATCATGAGCTTAGCCCAGCCCCAAATGCTAACTTGGGAATTGTGAGTCAGTAAGCCCCTGTTATTTTAAGCCACCATTCTTGGGACTATTTGGTAACACCAACAGTTAACTGATGGTGCAGATAAAGGTTAGCACAGCAGGCCTGACGGCTGTTCTTGAAAGACTTCCTTGTAAGGTTGGCCCTTGACTGGTATTTGGCAACCTGGAGGTGAGGAAGGTTCTGAAGCACCTGGCTGGTGGGAGGATAGGGGTGGCTCACTATGCTTGAACTTCAGTATAGACAAAGTCTACACCAAACACCCTTTTTCCTTTTGCGAGTCAAGTTTTGCTACCTGCTGGGTAGAGGCTGTCCAAAGGGTCTGCAATAAGACCCAAACACTGAGTTTCTAATGAGCCTCCTACTTGGCGACTTGTCCTGTGTGGTTACAGGGTGCTGCTGGGAGAGTTGGGTGTGTCCCATGCGACTCCTCTAGGAAAGGACACTTGGAAGCTGTGCTGGGTTCCTCTGGATTTCACCCCATGTACCTTTTACTTGAGCCATTTCATTCACTGTGTACCTTTTTGCTGGGGGAAAAAAGCCACGTGTATGACAAGTACGACTATATGCTAAGTTTTGTGAATCTTTCCAGTGGATCAAGGTTGAGGGTGGCTAAGGAGACATGCGACACTAATACAGACACCTGCTCTGAGGCCTTGTATTTCACATGTCCTTCATAATCCTGAAGGGCCAGAGATGCTGCACCATCTGGTGTGTCCACTTCCACAGTGAAAGTTAAAAAAAAAAAAAAAGACTCAAAAGGCACAGATACAGAGAGGAGAGACTGATCTTCATCTGCTGGTTTACTCCCCAAATGGCTGCAAAGGCTAGGGCTGGGCCAGGCTGAAGCCAGAAGAGCTTCTAGGTCTCCCAAGGTGGTAAGGGCTGAAGTACAGGCTTTCCCAGGGGCACCAGCAGGGAGCTGGATGGGAAGTGGAGCAGCCAGGACTAGCACCCATATGAGATGCCTGCACTGCAGGCAGAGGCTTACCCTTCTATGCTACAGCGCCGGCCCCCAGTGAAGCTATTAACAGTGGCACCACTACAATCAACCAAGGCCCACCCCTCTGCTGCCGGGGTAAGGTTTTCACTTTCATGCAGTTGAGCAATGGTGCTGCCGACTTTGCTGTCACTTGCTACTATGGTTACTACCATCTGATTGTACATGTAGAACACCTCCTGGAGCTTGCCCTGCATTGCACTTCGTTTCCTTTATTTCTGGAACCAGTCTGAAGGTTGGTAATGTTGCTGCTGCTAGCCCCATTCTCAAAGGAAGAGATTAAGCCCAGAGGAGCAACTAGCCCACAGTAGGATTCTACTAAGCTGAAGTCAGGAAGTTCTTTTTCTATCTCCTTGCAGCTGCTTCTCTAAAGGACTGGTAGAGAGATGGCTGGGTTTGTGTTTTCTTATTCAAATTCTTATGGTCACTTTAGTATTGATAAAGCTGGTGGCAATCTGCATTAGAGACTTTCAACTGAAAGAACCAAGGATACAGGAGAGCAGAGCTTGTCAACCTTCAACTTGCAAACAAGTCACCTGGGGATCTTAAATGTTAGAGTGTGGATTCTGATGCTGAGGCTGTGTTTGACAAACCCCCTGGTTGATGGTGATGCTACTGGCTTTGCCACACAGAGTAGCTAGGTTCCTAAAGAACTGACATTTAGGAACAGATGTTCATTTCTTCAACTTTCCAATTTGGGGAAAAACAAGATATTTTCCTACATTAGTTCAATCCATAATCACTCCTGTAGAAAGAATTTCACTAGCTATAAGATGAAAAGGACTAAGAGCTACGTTTATATTGTACTGATAAAGACCATAAGTAGTAGGCAAGATAGGTAGCTATCCTATCCCAGGGTTCCAACTGTTCAAGGACAAAGTAAAAAGATGCAGCCGAGTTCTCTCAGTCTGTGCAAGATTCTCCAGCTGACAAACTCTTATATTCAGAAGGACCTGGCCAACCATGCCCCAAATTTGGAATTTGCGTTTGTCCCATTCTGTGTGATGGCCTAGTCTTAGCAAAAGTCCTGTTCAGTCCATCTAAAAACCTCTACCCCTGATAACAGGTTGGGTCCTCCTCCTCCACCTGCCAGCCTGTTAGATCTGGGTAGAGAAAATCTGCCCCCTCAAACCCCCATCACCCTTGCTATTTCCCCTTCGTAGTTTTCCATCCACTGATTCCTCCCACCCACCCCCCGCCACCTGTTCCAGTTGTAGTCAGAGTTGAGCCTGATCTCTGTCCCCTACTACAAACCCCATCATGGCAGCTCCCTTGGGTGGAGTCTGCTTTGCCATCTCCAGCAAGTATCTATCACTCTGATGGGGATCGTAGCTACTGTGGGCAGCAGGCAAGTTTGCAAGACACAGCTAAAGATAAGGAGTTACCAAGCAGACCCTTGGAGTCTCAGCTGTCTGTGAAGTCAGCTGTCAGAAGTCTGCTGAGCACTGCCCATCACATCCCCCTATTGCTTTTTGGTTTCTGTATTGCCAAGTTCTACCAACCAAGAACTCGTCCGTTCTTGAACCTCCTCGCCTGTGCCCTGGCCAGATACCCAGCATTCTGCTTCTGCTGCCACCTTCTCTGGCCTGTCTTCAGAGACTGAGCCAGGGCCATAACCCCAGGGTCATTCTCAGGGGTGAAGATTGGGGCGAGAGCCACTCAGTAACCTGAAAGCAGTGACCTTGGAAACAGATTGCTTCTTAATCGTGGAACATCCAGTGGCCTGAGCTCAAGTCCCGGAATACTTTCCTAAGGCTTTTGCAGGAAGGAAAAAAAAACCCTAAAACCCCAGCATGCAACTAAATCCAGGCCTCTCATTCCCCTCACGTTCTGTTCTCCATCTCGTCGCCAGCCTGTCCTGGAGTTCTCCTGCTGCCTTGTTTCTCCAGAGACAAGAATCTTTCCACTTAGAAGTTTGGGGAGTTTCATCTGTCTTTATTTAAATAGGCCCACAAAGGTTTAGGCTAGATGTATTCTTTCCCCTTCTTAAAATGAGCTCTTCCCTTCGAGCAGGGCTGACAGTTCCACTTATTTATGTATTTGTCCGCCCATCCGTCCATTTCTTTCTTTATTTGTTGTAGGTAACAGCTTCTGGTACTTATCCGGGGCCAGCTGTTTGCAGGATGCCGTGAGCAGGTGGTCTGGGAGGCCTCTGATGAATTGCAAAAGACACTCACCAGCTGCCGACACTGTGTGTAATGAGCAAACCTGCAAAAATCTTTATTTTCAATTGGATTGTACCTTTAAGTAAGCAAGGGAGACAGCCAGTATAACTACCAACCATGACCAACAACCCACATAAACAGTGTGCAAACACAAGTGATTAATGTACCAGTATTTCAAAACATCCAAAGCTAATGAGTCAGATTTACTAGGGTGCATTGGAGAGGGGGGAGGGATGTGGAGGAGGAGAGAACAACTTAATGGGCCTTAATGGCCTTCAGTCTAAGAATTCTCCTGCTTTTGGGCCATGTCTTCTGAGCTGGTAAACAAGCACCCCACCAGCCCACCGTGGCCATTTTCTCTCTGGCCATAGAAGAGGGTGGGCGTTCCAGTTTGAGGCTACAGTCATGGGGAGCAAGCTGATGACCAGGGAACCCTCCAGTGATCTCTGGTGCTGTGCGGGGATAATGGGTTACAAAGACAGACATTAATAAGGTAAGATAAGAGGGGGGAGGTTTATTAATTTTTCAACTAAGTTAGGATGCCCCAGGGCACGGTAAAAGTGTAGAGACTCTGGTGAGCGATGAGGGGCTTGGCTGATTAATGCGAGTCAGCTGTCCTCGGAGGGCCGTAGCAATAATGATGAGATTATGGAAGAACCTACTGAAGACAAATGAGATGCATGCGGAATAAAAACGAAGTGTCCTACTTACTCTCAGAGCGTGTGGGGGGTTTTATGGAGGAAGAGTAGGGGTTCAAATGACAGCTGAGTAGGTGCCCGGGCAGGAAGCTGGCCTGCCTGCCCAACCAAGCCCTGTGTGCCTGTGGCCTTGCAGGCTTGCTGCGTGTGCCTTGGACAAGCGTGGGGAGAGAAGCCGCCCCAGCAAACCTCATTGCGCCTGGGGCCTCTGCCAGGCCCCCTAGCTTTTCCCGTGTGTCCTGCCCTGCACGGCCCCTCCCTTTTCTGGTTCTGGTTCCGGTTCCTCCAAGACATGGCAGGAGCTGGGCTGCCTCCACAGTTCAGGTGCCTTTGCTCTGTGGCTGCTGATTAATTGGGAACTAGAGGAAAGGGAGTTTGAGTTGATTCTTCCATTGAGATTGCTTCCTAGGTGTTCCACCCTCCCTGTGTTTGTCATCTTGTCCCCTTCCCTCCCTGCAGTGTCCCCACTCCGCCCTGGCCTCTGTGCTGGGGCACAGAAGGTTGGTGGCAGGGACCGGTGAATTTTAAAGTGCAGCATTGTGAAGAGCTTGCTCACAAGGCAGCTTTGGGTCTTAGCCTCCAAGGAGTTTGGTTCAGGTCCCCAGTTTTTTTTTTTTTTTTTTTTTTTTTTTTAAAGATTTGGAGCGAGAGAAAGAGTGAGCAAGAGAGAGGGAGTGTGAGCTCTCATCCACTGGTTCACTACCCCAAATGCCTGCAACTCCCCAAATGTCTGGCTTAGGGCAGAAACCAGGAACTTCTTCTGGGCCTCTCACATAGGCAGCAGGAACCTGAGTACTCTGGCCATCTTGCTGTGGAGTGGCCCCTAGCTAGACGTGGAACAAGCTCTTATCTCGATGTGAGAAAGAGCTTGAGAGAGAAGGGAAGGTGGGCAGAGGCACAAGGTTCGTTTACAGCAAAAGCCCACGCTGGAGAATCAGCACACAGCAGGCTCAAGTGCGAAAGCACAGCTGCCAACAGGCATTGAGGCTTCCTTTTATATGATCTAGGGGGCTATAGCAGGTGGTTCTGGAGCGAGGCTTAATTGAATATTCAAAAAAGGTGGGGCTCAGGGCGGAGCCTGAGTACCACCCATTTCCTTGCTGTTTTGGGGAGCTCCCAGAAGTACCACTGCATCAGGTGTATGATGAGAGTCAGGGTGTCAGCTGTAGTAATCTTACTTGATGACGTTAGAATGAACTAAAGATCATCTTAGGTATGTGATCTGCAGTTGTACTGAATATTTGTAGCTGGCACCAGTTCTTGAGAGGTAAAATCCTGGCAGCTGCGGTCTCCATGGAGCAGGGTGGGGGTCGGGTGGTGCACATGGGGCTGCAGCCCAGGTGCTGGCAATCCTCAGTTCCTCTTGCTTGCCAGGTGCCCCGCCTATGTCAATCATCTGCTGTCTCCCAGGCCCTTAGAAGGAAGCCACATTGGAAGCCCAGCGTAGCAGACTTGAACCAGGCACTCTGGCCTTAACCAGCTATTGGGCAATACCCTCTCTAGGAACCTGCCTTTTTAACAAGCAAGTGGTTCCGCTGCTCGTGGGCCTCTCTGGATAGTTTGGGGGCCACTTTGAGAGGGAGTGGGGCTGGCTCAGGCTCTTGAATATCATTGTGCCAACAGTTTCACTGGATGTTTCTGTTCTTTATACCGGCTCATGAAGCCGCGAGGGGTTCAGGTAACTTGTCAATCTGCTGTCCCCGCGCCCCCAGAGCGGAAGCAAGCCCTTTACTCAGTTTAGGATGTGACCACATTGATGTGACTCTGTTTATCACGGTAGAACAGGGAAAGAGTTGTGGGATCAAGTTTGAAAGGAAGGCACAGGAAGCAGAGAATAGCCTGGAAAAACAGACAGGAGGAGGCAGGACATAGGCCAGACTTCCCCCTGGGGCTAAAAACCAAAGCTGGGGTAGAGAGGAGGAGGAGATGGGGTGATGGCTGTTCTTCTCAACTAGCTTATTTTTATTGTTTATGTTTTCAAATGATAGCAAAGCCAGTTCAATGATAATTCATATATACATTTTATTTAAAATTTATGACAATCACATATATTTAAATATTTATTTGAAAGGCAGTTACATGGAGAGATTGAGATCTTCTTTCCAGTGGTTCACTCCCCAAACGGCACCAACAGCTGGGACTGGGCCAGGCCAAAGCCAGGAGCCCGGAGCTCCATTTGGGTCTCCCAAATGGGTGGCAGGGTCCACCTTCCACTGCTTCCCCAGGCACATTAGCAGGGAGCTGGGTTGAAAGTGCAGCCACTGGGCTTGACTAGCACTCATTTGGAATGCTGGCATGGCAGGAGGTGGCTTAATTTGCTGTTCAATAGCACCAGCCTCAAGAATTATCTTTATGCAGTCAGTAAATTACAAAAATGAAGCCATTGGAATGAACGAACCCCCAACTTACAGACCAGAAGGCTGCAGGTAACAGGTTCAGCCTTAGATCTGCTTCTGGAATCAACAGGTTGGTGTAGTTTAAAAGGTTGTAAATGCCAGCAGTTTGTTAATATCTGGCTTTGCAATACTGGAAGATCCTCTTAATCAAACGGACTTGGACTTTTACATGAAGAGTAGCAGGATATTCATATTTCATGGTTGGGTCATTGGTAATAATAATTATTAAGTGCTCAAGTTCTTCTCATTGAAAAGTCACTCAAACAGCACCCAGAATGTTAAGATAGAGCTTGAAGTCTGACATGGTGCAATCTGGCCTACTGTTGTACTAGTGCCGTTACCCTGTAACAAGAGGCTGCACCAAGCAGAGTAGGAATCCTCGCTGGCCTGCAGTGCAGCCCTGCACCCATGTGCTTTCCTCCAGTGTCTCAGGAACCGGCAGACACAGACCAGGGCAGCCCTACCTTGCTGCTACTTGGGGGTAGTCCCTGGACACTGGGAGACTCTTTATTCCCAAATCTACACACAACTTTCCTTAGCACCATTTTACAATGCATTTGAAACTCTAAGGTTTTCTTTTTTAAAAAAAATTATGTATTTCTTTGAAAGAATTATAGAGAAAGAGGGAGAGACAAAGAGAGATCTTCTGTCTGCTGGTTCACTCCCTAAGTGGCTGCAATGGCTGGGGCTAGAACAGGGCCAGGCTGAAGCCAGGAACTCCATCTCAGTCTCCCACGTGGCTGCAGGAGCAGGAGCACTTGAGCCATCCTCCACTGCTCTCTCTGGTGTATTAGCTGGATTCAGAGTCTAGAGTGCTCACCATTGCACCATGGAACTTGGTTTCTCTGGTGTATTAGCAAAGAGTTGGATTGGAAACAGAGTAGCTGGGACTCAAACCAGTGCCCATATGGAATGGTGATTTAACTGGGCCCCATCTTCTAAGTTTTTATACCTATAATTTGTATGAAAAATGTAGCATAGTGCACATCTCAAGTAGTACGTGTATATATAGTTAGGCAGATACATGTTACATGCGTGCTCATTTAAATGGATGAACTTATAATTTACATTTAAAATGTGAGAGGTTTTCTTGGGTGAGGGAGAATGTGCAATAGCTGACACACATTGGAAATAAATATTTAAATAGTGAGATTAAAATAGAGTACAAATAACACCCTTGGTACAGCTCTGCGGAAAGTAGGATTTGCGAGTCCCAGGCTGACCGGTGCCGAAGACAGACCCCGGCGAGGGAGGGGCAGCGGGACGGGACGTGAAGCATTGTCTGAAAGCATCGCTGATGCCGCTGGATTTTTCTTGCTGTGGTTATATAGGGAGAAGCTACAACCAGAGAGAGTAGCCCGAAGGAAGTGAGGGAAGGAGGTGCCGCAAAGGGGGACGGAGAATGAACTGTGACGAGATGGAGACGTCTGGGTGAAGAAGCTAGTCCTAACATGCGTGACCATGGACAGAAAATGGGGCTTTGGAAACTTCTGGAAGGATGTCAGAGAAGGAAAAGCAAAGCAAATGGGATGGAAAGGAGGAAGGGAAGCAGAACAGATCTCGGAAGGGGCGACATGGCGGGCACCTGCGCGAGGGCCCGAGGCCAAGACGTCCAGACGTGGGCGCCAGCCCACCGAGCTTGTCACCGCCCTGGCAGGACAGCAGGCGCTGCAAGGCCGCGGCCTGGGGCTCGGCCGTGGCCTGGCACTTCACCCAGCTGTAAGCCCCGTGCTTTCGCTCTCATTGCTTCTCTCCGCTTGCTCCCCAAGGCCTCTCTCTCAGCTCTCTCCCACTTGGCCCACCCAGGCCCGGCCATCCAGGCGGAACAGTCTTTCATTTTGCTCGGGTTCACATTCTGCATGCTGAGGAACCCTCTTCCCGCTGCGGGAGCGGCCCCTCTGCAGCTCCTGGGCCCTCTGATCGCTATGGTAACGGCAGACACGCCGAGCCCGGGACCTGGCCTCCGAGAGTTGGTGCCTGCAAGCTGCTGTGCAGGGTACGCCCATCCTCTCGAAGCTCCCTGTGCCTCCTGGGGAGAGGAGCTTCCCCCAACAGGCTGGCAGGCGACGGCCTCCAGATGCGGGCGCTTGACCCATCGGAGCTCAACGTCTCCATAAAAATATGATGTAATTAACAGAGCCTCAGCAGCTGGAACAATTCAGCACCTCTCATTGATTTTCCATGTCCCCTATTTAATTTCAGGTTTTTAGCTGCCTGCAGTGACAGGAAATCAAAGCATTGTAATGGCGTGCGTGAGGGCCACGTTGCTGACTCAGCATTTCCTTACGGAAATCCTGAGATTAATCAGTTTACTGTCACTCCATCTTCCCTTTTTGCTCCTAAATTAAAGCTGTCCTCCCCCCCAAAAAATGCTAAGGAGTGGCCATTTATTTTTGGATATTAAAAAAGTCAATTGCTCTATTTTAAAATTTGAGAGGAGTTTTTAAAAAAACAGCTGAGCCTGGTTTTTTTCTCTCCTGCTTAATACGAGGTTGGCTAGGGCACTCAGGTGCTGCTCTGCTCACCTTCCCAAGTTTCACGGACTTGGCCTTCGTAGCTGGTGGAACCAAATACAGGAGCCTGCTTCCAAGTTTCTACAGTCATTGAAATAAAAGAGACTGAGTTTTCCCTGAGGTGCTTATTCATAAGCTTTCTTAGGAAGCTAGGCTGCTTCTCTCATAGTCTGTCATTGTATTTTCCAACTTGAGCAGGTGGAAGTCACAATGTTAGGCTGATTTCACTTTGGGTTCCTTCAAATGCTGGAGAAAGTAGGCGGCATGCAGGCGTGGTGCTGGAGTAACAGCCCTGTCTCCAGTCTGACAGCTCCAGATTCTGTTGGGTGATGTTGCTCAGACTCAGTGGGCCTGGCTTTCTTGCCACCCCACTTGCTCCGGTGGGCTCCATGTCTCGGTCACACTCTAGAGCCCCAGGTTTCTTTGTCTTTTTACTGATTCAAGTGATCTAACCACTTCATAAGTAATTCGGAAAGTAGAGAAAGAATGAACATAGCCCATAATCCTACCACTCAAACACAGTATCTATTTTTGTTTGGTAGCAATTACTTTGGGTCATTTTCAAATGCTGAGTTTTGATATGATTCTAACCAAAATATACAAACAATTTTGCATTTTGCTTTTCCACTTACTGTCACAAGCATTTTCCCATGTTCTTATTAGCTTCAGTAAATATTGTTTTAATTGCTGTCTGAGCAGCTGGAACAATTCAGCCCCTCACATTGATTTTCCATGTAGCCTAAAGAACCAGAAACACCATATTAGCTGAACTATTTTCCATATTTTGGGAAAATAGATCAATTCCATTTTTTAACTGTGATTAATCCCATGATAAGCATCTCGATACATAAGCCTTTTCCATGTAGAAGATTCTTTCGGATAAATTCTCAGACAATGCTAGGTCAAAATGCACTGTAGTTTTTGACTCTTAGTGTTTTCCATGGATCCTCAATGCCATAGTGTGAGTTTATGTCATCATCTAAAATGTTGGCGGAGTTATGCTTTAAAAGGATTTTTAGCTACTAAATATGCAGAGCCGAGAGAACTTTATGTGTGCAGCTTGATGATGCTGACAAATATCTTGGAGATAAACATTTTCGAATTTAAAGGTGCTCCCATGCCCATTGTGTTTAACATACAGAAGCGACTTCATTACAGCCGTTTCTTCTAAGTGTGCCATAAACAATGAATTCTTTGCCTGGTTATAATGTTCTATCTCATCAAACCTCATAAAACTAATTAGTGTCACACCCCTCCATTGGGCTGTGAATTTTGAAGATGATGCGAATTTCTCTTCCATGTGACAGAATTTGGTGGGTATCCCTTGGCTGGGAATAACACCTTTGGAAAATAGAAAAATACCAAGCGGAAAGAAAGTACATTTTCTGGGAAAAGAATAAGAACTCAGAGAGATGGAGTGCGAATTGTACCACAGAGTCCCTGCAGCAGATGTTTTGGGTGTTGCAACTCCCACCAGAACAGCTGCAGGAATGTAGAATCACATCTGGGTGTGTGACGCGGCTGCATCATTACCTACCGACAGCAAAACAGCCAGATGCTTCCAATTCATTTTAAGGACCAGGCTTCAGGTCTGAACCTGTGAATGTCTCCACTTCCCAACCAACCACTGATCAATTGCCCAGGCAGTTCCTGAAACGTGGCCTCACGGGCGCCTTAAGGTCTGAGCTCGGCTGCCGCAGGTAGATGCAGAACGCAGCTGCCGCACAGCCAGGTCCACAGCCCTGAGGCTGCCGCACGGTTTCTGGGGCTTCCCAGGAGTTCTGGTTCATTGCCTCTCAGGTCCTTCAAATTCTTCTGTCTTCCCTCTCATTCTTTCTCTTTCCTGTCTTGCTTTTTGTGTGTGAGAGAGAGCTAGGGAGGGAGGGGAGAGAGAGAGAGAGAGGGAGGAGGGAGGAAGGGGAGGAGGGAAAAGGAGAGGGAAAGAGAGAGTCTGACTGTTCCTGCAGGCCAATTGAACAAATAACCAGGTGGCCATTGTGGCAGCAAATGGCCCTTCAGACTCTCGGATGAATACTATGATTGTTGAGTACATAGCTATTTCCTGTGTCATGTCTCTCGTCTTACACTGACATGGAATTTAGTAAAAGTGGCTCCTGGTGACAGCTCCAGCTGGCCGACAGACTGGTCACAGCCCTCAGCAGCCTTCCCTCCCCCTGACTGCCAAGGGGGCGGGGCAGCCTGCGGGCTCCGCGTGTAGGGGTGTGAATCCTGCAATATTATAGGTGTTCACTGCAGCAGACAAAAGTTTCACTGTGTCGATCTCACCACACCCCTGGTCAAGGGGTGGGTTTCTCTCAGGAGTAGCCTGCTCCCCGCCCGCCATGGTGTGAAGAAAAAGCCGACCAGCACATACAATGAAGGAAAAGTTTTCTTTGTGTGTTGAGATTCGATGTTAACAAGCATCCTAAGAAACAAATCTTAGTATATGATTCGGAATTTTTAGGGAGGAGTACTGAGTCTCATAATTTTTTTAAACACTCACTTCCTTAAAAATACTTCATATCACTTCACCATTGCACCCCTACAGTTATGTTTCTGTAGAAAGCTCATGTTTATTTTGAGAAGTGTTCTTATTATGCCCAAGAGGCAGAAGCCTTCACGTGTTGCTTGCAAATGGGGTGTTGGGGGGGGGGTGGAGGCAAGAGATTGTCTTCTTGGACACTCCTCTTGTGTTGTGGCCCAGGGACTGGTGTGGTACCCTGCCTTCAAGGAAGAATTGCAAAATACACCAGATTATGAGAGGTTATGAGCATTCAACAAGTTTGTTTGTTTGTTTGTTTGGTGGGGTGGGGGGAGAGGAGGGAAGAAGAGCATTAAGCAACCTAATAGTCCAATAAATGCAGGGTTGGGCCAAGGGTTAAAAGCAAAGTGATAATAATAATCTCCGATATCATGTGAATGTGAGCTGGGCAATGTTCACAATTTATAATGTTGGCAGTGATGAAGTTGTTTAATCCTCACAACAACTTCGTGAAATAGGAACTATTATTCCATCGTTACAAAGAAAGGGTGGAGGCCTTCCATGCCATTGACTGCCAAGCTTCATGTGTCTCATGCCACACTGCCTCTCTGTGTAGCCAATGGCGTGCCAGGGTTAGCAAGACGAGACTAATTCCACAACTCCAGGCTTTGGGTGTGAAGGTCCTCTACTCTGGGTGGCTGGTTATTTTGAACAAAGATGATCCTGGAGTTGCTAAAAAGCTTGGGTGTTTTTTGATATTCATTCTTGACTTATGGTCATTGTTTCCTGTTGAAGCACTTCTTATTTACAATAATAAATTTATAAAGGAGTGTTTATCAAGCTGTGTATCAAGGACTGAGAAATACACATGGATATTCTGCTTCTGAGGCACTCATAATCTGATGAGGTTGGCAGGCAGAGAAACTACCGAGTTAATACTCAAGATGTTGGAAGAAGAGCTATGAATGGTTATGTAAGATGTGCGATGCTAAAGGAGATAAGTGCCTTGAAATTTGGTGGGCGGACTCAAATGTCCAGCCAGTGAGGATAAGGGGCAGTATCCTGGGACTGGAACAGGGGATCTTGATGGCTTTGGAAAGGTACAAAGAACTCCAAATAGGAGGGTACTTCACCACATTAACGGAAGTAAAACATAAAGTACATTTTTCATGATTTTATTTTATTTGACAGGCAGAGAGAGAGAGAGCAATTGCACACTTCCATTTTCTGGTTCACTCCCCCAAATACCTGCAGTAGCTGGGGCTGGGGCAGGGTGAAGCTAGATGCTGGGAACCCAACCCAGGTCTCCTACATGGACTTATTTGCTTGAGCCACTTTCTGCTGCCTCTTAGGCTCTGCCCTAGCAGGAAGCTGGAATCTGGAGCTGGAGCTATGAATGAAATCCACATACTCTGTTGTGGGTCACAGGCACCTTAAGCGGCTTCTTAATTGCTATGTCAAATGACTGCCTCCCATAAGTTTTTTGAAGACCCTTTATATAGAGTCAGGGGAAACATTCAGGATTTTAAATTTTGAGAAAAACAGTGAAGATGTGAAATAAATCCTTTTCAAGGAGTAGCCATTTGTGTAGTGTGTGAAGCAGAACTGGCTGCAAAAAACCTTGTAATCAGAGTGCAGAACTCTTTGCTGCCCTAATTCGGGGAAGTGGAATGACAACACTGCTTGTCAGGTGGGCTGCTGCTTTGCACAACTAGGTGCTATGGCTTGAATGTTCCCACCAAAACTCAAGCTGAAAGTTAATCTCTGTTGTGATTAAGAAGTAGGACTAGGTAGGACCTTAAAGACGTGATTTGCTCATGGAGAGTTCTGCCCTCAGGAATGGAATGATTCTTTCATGAATTAAGGGCTTACGAGTTACCTGGAGAGTGGGTCTATCATAAAAGTCCTTCCCATCACTTCCTGCCCTGTGCCGCCTTGGGATACTCCAGAGTGCACACCAGTGAGATGAGCTTCACCAGAAGTGGCCTCTTGACCTTGGGCTTCCCAGTCTGTAGTGCTGTGAGATGAATACACCTTTATTCTTCATAAACTGCCCAGCCTGTGGTGTTCAGTGCTAGCAACAGGAAGCAGACTAAGACAGTGGATGTCCATAAACTCAGCGAGGGCAATGTGGGTCAAAAAGATAAGAGTTCGAGTTTAAGACCGACTGACAGACTCTATGTGTGTTGTTTTTCACCACCCAAAACTGCTTTTAGCAATGATTTGGAAGATTGTCTTAAATATTGGCCGTGGTTTGATAGAAACTCTTGAAACCTTTGTCCAACTCAAGTGGAGCAACAGGGGAGGATTTCCCAAAGGAGGCCATGTGCCAGCCTTTCCCCCAGAGTCATCTGTACAAGAATGGCCAACTTCACAATGGACTTGCTAAAACCCCAGGAAAACGCATGACGAGAAGAAATCTGTTAGGGACCGACTGAAGACACACGGAAAATTCAGTAGAATGGCCTCAGTGATGTGGAGAGGAAGCCATTTGAGAAGACCCTGAAATGTTGTCCGGTGGCACCAAACCCTGTGGGGGACCCACCTGAGAACTGAGTGGTGCATTTCTGCCCGTGAGGCCGCTGCTACCCTCCAGAAGACAGTACTTTAGCCATCACCAAGTTTGGGGCTGGAAAGGGCCGTGGAGTTGATTTGGCCCAACCTCTCATCTCAAGGAATGTCTTGGTGTGAGCAGCCTGAGATGGCTCACTCTTGTCAGGAAGCGTCTGTGGGTCCCAGTACCCCTGAGATGGCTCACCCTTGTCAGGAAGCGTCTGTGGGTCCCAGTACCCCTGAGATGGCTCACCCTTGTCAGGAAGTGTCTGTGGGTACCAGTACCCCTGAGATGGCTCGCCCTTGTCAGGAAGCGTCTGTGGGTACCAGTACCCCTGAGATGGCTCACCCTTGTCAGGAAGCGTCTGTGGGTACCAGTACCCCTGAGATGGCTCACCCTTGTCAGGAAGCGTCTGTGGGTACCAGTACCCCTGAGATGGCTCACCCTTGTCAGGAAGTGTCTGTGGGTACCAGTACCCCTGAGATGGCTCGCTCTTGTCAGGAAGCGTCTGTGGGTACCAGTACCCCTGAGATGGCTCACCCTTGTCAGGAAGTGTCTGTGGGTACCAGTACCCCTGAGATGGCTCGCTCTTGTCAGGAAGCGTCTGTGGGTACCAGTACCCCTGAGATGGCTCGCTCTTGTCAGGAAGCGTCTGTGGGTACCAGTACCCCTGGGATGGCTCACCCTTGTCAGGAAGCGTCTGTGGGTACCAGTACCCCTGAGATGACTCACTCTTGTCAGGAAGCGTCTGTGGGTACCAGTACCCCTGAGATGGCTCGCTCTTGTCAGGAAGCGTCTGTGGGTACCAGTACCCCTGAGATGGCTCGCCCTTGTCAGGAAGCGTCTGTGGGTACCAGTACCCCTGAGATGGCTCGCTCTTGTCAGGAAGCGTCTGTGGGTACCAGTACCCCTGAGATGGCTCGCTCTTGTCAGGAAGCGTCTGTGGGTACCAGTACCCCTGAGATGGCTCGCTCTTGTCAGGAAGCGTCTGTGGGTACCAGTACCCCTGGGATGGCTCACCCTTGTCAGGAAGCGTCTGTGGGTACCAGTACTCCTGAGATGACTCACTCTTGTCAGGAAGCGTCTGTGGGTACCAGTACCCCTGAGATGGCTCGCCCTTGTCAGGAAGTGTCTGTGGGTACCAGTACCCCTGAGATGGCTCACCCTTGTCAGGAAGCGTCTGTGGGTACCAGTACCCCTGGGATGGCTCACTCTTGTCAGGAAGTGTCTGTGGGTACCAGTACCCCTGAGATGACTCACCCTTGTCAGGAAGCGTCTGTGGGTACCAGTACCCCACTTGGATGTTTGCTTTGCTGACACTTCTGCTACTACTTGAGGACTGAAGCACGCGGGGGCTGGCGGGCTCTTATTTCCCCTAGAGGCGAATCTTGTCAAGGCTGAGTTACCAATTCCATCGTTGAGGCATATGTTCCCTACTGAGGGTCCGAGAGTTCCAGATATCGTGACCGACAGACAGGTTGTTACAAGGACCGAATGCAGCTTGCAGGAGTTGAGGTACAGTTGAAGAGGTACGAAGGTCCTTCCAGAAGCTCAGTGAAGGCCGGGTGTTTAAGTGGTTGAGACACCTGTATCCCGTATGTGGTTTGATTGTGCCTGAGTGTGATTCCCAGCTCTTGCTTCCAATTTAACCTTTCAGCCCGTGCAGACTCTGGAAGGCCGCAGCGATGGCTCAAGTGATTCGGTTCCTGCCAACCATATGGGAGATCTGTACTGAGTTCCTGGCTCCTGGGCTTCTGCCTGGCCCAGTCTCGGCTATTACAGGCTTTCAGGGAGTGAACTAGCA
The DNA here is from genome assembly GCF_964237555.1 of Oryctolagus cuniculus. Classification (NCBI taxonomy): domain Eukaryota; kingdom Metazoa; phylum Chordata; class Mammalia; order Lagomorpha; family Leporidae; genus Oryctolagus; species Oryctolagus cuniculus. The sequence goes on along the minus strand of NC_091441.1, from coordinate 53,149,840 downwards.
GACAGGAGCTCTCTGCCTGTTTCTCTCCATCTCCCTCCCTCTTTGAAAGCAGAAAATTTGAAAAACAAAGTTCATGGAAAAATGCATACTTTGAAAAAAATACATAGATTTCAAATTTCTTGTACAAATACAAACTTTTAATTGCATTTTTCAGCAAACGTTTTGAAGTCCTCTCATAAAACTTAGATCCTGGCTCTCTGTGTCTCCCCACAGGGCCGATGTGTGCACCTGCATAGGCCCAGGGAGCATGAGTCACCTTGAGTCTGATGTGAGTAGAGTCCCCTGCAGTTGGGCAATGCAGAGTTGGCGCGTGACCATCGCAGGTTCCTTTTTGCCAGATTCTCTCAGAAGTAAGTTAGGTTTTCCACAGTTCTAATGTTATTTTCCCCTCAGTTCACGCCAGAATCTCTCCTACAAAATCTAAAAGGTAATTGCTTTCTGCCGGATTCCCCTAGGCTGGTCTTCTATTTCTGGTAAAATAGCACCTGTACCTGGTTCAGCCTGAGTCTTCCCTCATGGTTTCTGGCGTCAACAGACGGCTTCCTCGCTGCGTACTCACACTTCACCTCCCTATCCACTCACCCCTCTCTGCCTGTCTCCCTCTCTGGTCTACTTCCATACCTTCATCCATCCAGCATTATTTCTGTATTTGTTAGTACAGTTGGCCCACTGTATTCATAGATTCCCCATCTGTGGATTTAGCCAGCCATGGGATGGAGAATATTTTGGAGAAAAAAAAAATTGGATCCGTATTGAAGATTCATAGGCTTTTATTCCTCATCACATTCCTTAAGCAATATAACAACTACTGACATTGCATTATCTATTGTAAGCCATCTAAGGATGACTGGATATATATAGAAGGATGTGCATAGGTTCTATGCAAACACTACACCGTGTTGTATTAGGGACTTGGGCATCTGCAGATTTCAGTATCTGGCAGTGAGGGTGGGGGGACAGGGGTGGTGGTTACTGGAATCAACTCTGCCCCAAAGACCCCTGGGGATGACCATAATCTGTGTGATCATAGTTCAAATAAATTTATTATCACTGAGAAGCTAAAAATCAACCCAGAAGCAGCCCTCGTCTTCATCCATTGGCAAGTACTTGTAGTTGTTTCAGATCTTTTTTGTCCCTAGATACATAAATGATTGGCTAATATTGTCAATTTTTGATTTGTCTATTTTAGATGTTATGAGAATACTCAGAGAAGTTCATGGAAATGGAATGAAAATACAAGCTTATTTTGTTTCAAAAAATTTTAAAATTTAGGCATAGTTTTTTTTTTTTTAATTTATCTATCTATTTGAAAGTCAGAGTCACACAGAGAGAGGAGAGGCAGAGAGAGAGAGAGAGAGAGAGGTCTTCCATCTGATGGTCCACTCCCCAATTGGCCTCAATGGCCGGAGCTGCGCTGATCCGAAGCCAGGAGCCAGGAGCCTCCTTGGGTCTCCCATGTGGGTGCAGGGGCCCAAGGACGTGGGCCATCTTCTACTGCTTTCCCAGGCCACAGCAGAGAGCTGGATTGGAAGTGGAGCAGCCGGATCTTGAACCGGCACCCATATGGGATGCTGGAGCTTCAGGCCAGGGCGTTAATTCACTGCGCCACAGTGCTGGCCCCAGACATAGTTTGTTTTTTATTTATTTATTTATTTATTTGACAGGCAGAGTGGACAGTGAGAGAGAGAGAGACAGAGAAAAAGGTCTTCCTTTGCCATTGGTTCACCCTCCAATGGCTGCTGCGGCCGGTGCGCTGTGCTGATCCGAAGCCAGGAGCCAGGTACTTATCCTGGTCTCCCATGTGGGTGCAGGGCCCAAGCACTTGGGCCATCCTCCACTGCACTCCCAGGCCACAGCAGAGAGCTGGCCTGGAAGAGGGGCAACCGGGACAGAATCCGACGCCCCGACCGGGACTAGAACCCCGTGTGCCAGCGCTGCAAGGTGGAGGATTAGCCTATTGAGCTGCGGCGCTGGCCCAGACATAGTTTTTTAAATACACAATACCCATGAACATTTTGAAGACTCCTTTCCTTTCTTTTTTACTTGAAGCTGTCCTCTAATTGCTCCCTTTCCCCACCCCTGTCAACATATTGTTTTAAAGATTTCTTTCTTTAGTTTGAAAGGCAGAGTTACACAGACAGAGGGAGATGGAGTGTTGGGGGGAGAAGAAGAGGGGATTTTACATGGATTTGCCCTCTAACTTTATTTTCCAACCTCTTGTCCATTTCTCTTACTTTTTGTGGAAAGTTACTCTACTTTATCTTCCACATGTTCTATTAATTCTTTTTTATTTGGGGTATTATGTATTTAATTCCCCAACTTTTTTGGACTCTGTTATTTTTTATTGTGCCTATTCTTGTTTCATGAGTAGAATATTTTCTCAAAACGTTCTGATAATGTTCATAGAGATGATTTTGTTGAGCTTTTTGTTGATTTTGTTTCTGTGTGCCATCTCTTACCTTTATGTTTTCCTAAATCTTAAAAATTGCTATTTATTTAGTTCTCTATTTTCATATTTCAGGTCTTGTACAAATGTCTGGTGATCCTTAGGTGTCATTTATGGTTAAGATCTGATGCAGTGAAAGCTTTGAGGAGACTGTGTGGGGGTGGGTGGCTTGTCACAAGGGAGTGTGGTCAGGAGAGGGGCTGGCTCATTTGGTGGGAACGTTTCAAGTGGAGTATGCAGCTCCTTTCCATTGGGCCATTTTCCCTGGAGCATTTTCCTTCACCCTCCTGCCTGGGAGGCGCATATCTGGGTGCTGGCTTCTGGGAGCAGGGATGTGCCTTGTAGTCGGCTTCACACCCTATTGTTACCCCAGCCTGGGCCTCTCTGGTTTGGTTTCTTTCAGAATACACCTGTCCTCCTAGGAAGGGCTGGAGAGGGTGGAGCAGGTGGAGGCCGGCAGGGGGCGCTGGAGAAAGATGAGGGAGGAGGCACATCCAAACTGCAGCGGGACAGCACAACCTCAGAATAGCCGGAAGCCACCTTCAGCCCATGCCAGAGAAACCTCGGTGCCCCAGTCCCACCTTTCCATAGCTCTGTGGGTGAACTTGAACGTTCATGGGCTACCGCTGCCTGTGGAGGTCATGGCCATTTCTCCACTGCTTTTTCCCCCAAATACCTGGGCAGTTGTGGGGAGCAACTCGGACTAGTTACTGGAATTAAGACTTATTCTATGCATCTGCTCTCCCACAATATGGCGCTGGGAGAGGAGGAAACAGCTTCTACACAGCTGCCCCCAGTTCAACCAATAAACAGCAGGACCTGCTCCTGATTGGAGGAGAGCAGCGTACTCGGCGTGTGGGTAGCAGAGTTGGGATTGGTGGAAGAGGACTATAAAGGAGGAGAGAGATAACATGCACCAGGAACATCTATCTGAAGGAACACCTGAGCAGCTCCCGAGAGAGCCAGCCGGCCATGTGCCACTCCCCCGCGGAAGTGGGGAAAGTGGCAGGGGGAACCGCCCTTCCACGGAGGTGGAAGGGACGGTAGCCAACCCGGGAAGAACCAGCAGCAAACCCGGGGAGGGCCGAGCAGACAAAAGAACAGCGCAGGGTGCTGTGTCGTTCCTCCACGAAGACGGGGAGCGACATAATGGTGCCGTGACTCGGATATGAAGCCTAGGCAGGGTTTAGTGTCGTTCCTCCATGAAGAGGGGGAGCGACATAATGGTGCCATGACTCGGATATGAAGCCTAGGCAGGGTTTAGTGTCGTTCCTCCATGAAGAGGGGGAGCGACAGGCAGTCTCCTTCGCTGCTGTTAACCTCCCTAGCTCTGTGGACTTGTGGATTCACAGATTCTTATGCCTTTCATTGTCATTTTGGTCAGGTTTTAGATAGAAGAGGTAAACATGTTTATTCTACTTTTCATATCTGAGCAACAATTCCTTTGTTTTATGTGACTTTCAGAATCACACGTGGGGCCAGGCACAGGACCCTGTAGGCTGTGGTTCACATGCAGCTGATGGTGAGCAAGGCTTTCTTTATGTCTCGGGGTGTGGCCCCCATGAAGCCTTCTCTGGGCTGGCACGAGGGGGGCCAGGCCAGGGAGCCCTTGGGGAACTGTCTCCCCTTGAGCAGCTGCTTCAGCATCAGGCAGAGGAGCTTGGGAGACAGCCTCCTGGGATTCCTTTTCTGTAATTCATTGGGGTCTGAAGCAGTAATTTTCCCATTGATCCACAAGGCTCACGTTCATTCCACATTGCCCCATCCTGCCCGAGAGGGAGAAATGAGGGAAGAAACAAACGTGGGGTGTGCTCGTGGAAAACTTGTCAGACAGGAAAGCCTTCCAGCGAGCTTCCCCCTTTCTCTGCCAGATGGGACTTGCAAGCAGATGGCAACCAGGTACCATTTTTCAAGTTCACTCAAGCTGACCTGTGGAGAACTGGATAGGAGCAGTGCTTGTTAGAAGAATGCAATGAGTACACACAGCAAACACAGCATCTAGCAGTCAAGACAGAGGTGTGTGGAGGATACTGTAAGAGCAAAATAGCCATACCCCTGCCTCCAAAATGCCCCCTACTGCCCCCTCTCTTTTAGACCAGGGGAGAAAATCATGCTAAATTTAAAGACCCATGAGGGGTTTATCGGGAACTAACTTGTAACTGCGATTCGCTTATTCATTTTTTGTTTAAAAATTATTTGAGAGGCAGAGAGATAGAGCTCCCATCTGCTGGTTCACTTCCCAGATGCTTGTGACAGCCAGGGCTGCGCTGAGGCTGAAGCCGGGAGCCTGGAACTCAACCCAGTTTTCCCCTGTTGGTGGCAGGGACCCAGCTCCTTCAGTCATGGCTGCTGGCTCCCAGGGGGTGCGTTCGCAGGAAGCTGGAGTCAGGAGCTGGCAGCAGGCTCTCTGACATGGGCATCTGACCACAGGGTCAAATGCCCACTTCAACTTTTTTTTTTAATCACTGCAGTGTTCATTAAATGTCATTATAAGATTATGAAAAACAATGCCCTCGACAGAGATTTAAAAATAAGGCTTGTGTTTCATCTCTGGCTAAGTATGGCAAGAATCAGGATGCTATCTGAAATAGGAAAATTCCCATTATGGACTGCACTCAGTCTGCTCCTTCTGTACCTCCCCCCCCGCCCAATTCTTATGGCCAAGCCCTAACCCCTGGTTCTTCAGAATGTGACTGCTTTTTGGAGATAGAGGCTTTAGAGAAGTTATAAATATGAAATGAGGCCATCCTTGCAGGCTGGCACTCAGCTGAGCTGGGATCCTTAGGAGAAGAGGCAGTTTGGACCCAACAGGGACCCCAGGGGTACACACATGGCAGAGTGACCATGTAAGGACCTAGCAAGAGGATGGCCATCAGCACACTAAGGAGAGAGGCCCCAGGAGAGAGCAGATCTGCTGACACCTTGGTCGGGACTTCCAACCTCTGGAGCTGGGAGAAAATAAGGCTCTCTGATTTGGTGTTCACCACACCCAGTGAGATATCTTGGGATGACAGCCTAGAAAATGAAAAGAGTTCTTCTTCTGTTGTATTTGCTTTAAAATTTGGATGTGGCATGCAGATGGTAAGAATAGGACACTTCTTTATTTTTTAAATTTATTTGACAGGTAGAGTTATAGATAGTGAGAGAGAGACAGAGAGAGAGGTCTTCCCTCCGATGGTTCACCCCCCCCCCAAATGGCCGCTAAGGCCGGCGCTGCGCTGATCGGAAGTCAGGAGCCAGGTGCTTCCTCCTGGTCTCCCATGCAGGTGCAAGGCCCAAGCATTTGGGCCATCCTCCACTGCACTCCCGGGCCACAGCAGAGAGCTGGACTGGAAGAGGAGCAACTGGGACTAGAACCAGTGCCCACATGGGATGCTGGCGCTGCAGGTGGAGGATTAACCCAGTGCGCCACGGTGCTGGCCCCGAAGAATAGGACACTTCTAAACACCACCTTTTGCTAACAGTTGCAAAATCAGGTTCTAGGTTGTTCCTGAGAAACTTGTCACGTATGGAGTCACCTTGGCTGGAGCTCAGGGTGTCCAGTGGCCGGAGCTGGGCTTCCTGCTGGAACTTGGAGGCCCAGCCTCTTCCTGGAGCCCTGGCAGGTCTTAGCTTCAGTCTGTCATGTCTGCTTTCTGATTCTGACAGGGGTGGGAGGTGAGTGCCTGGAAGCCCCCAGCAGGATGGGCTTTGTGGCAGTGGATGGTCTTAAAGGGGAAAAGGATACGAGGGTCTGTCCTGATGGAAATGAATTCAGGGCTTCACTCTGACCTCTCATACACCAGTCAGCCTGGAGGCAGGCACACCCCAGCGGTGGAATGCAATGCACATCTTGTGAACCAGCCTCTCACTGTGCAGATCTTCAATTGGCGGGGCCTCCTGGTGGCATCTGAGTGACTTATTTCTACAGTTCAGTATGAAGGAGAAAGGGAAAACTAGCATCTAAAAGTCCTTGTCATTGGGCACGTAGCTGGGCTGAGGAAATGACTGGGCATCCGCTTGTTGGCAGCCTCCAGCCTCCTGGCTGCATGCTGTCGGAGGCACCAGGAGCTAGCGCAGTCCTCATGCTCACCAGGGTCCTAGATGCAAACAAGTGCATAACACAGCAGGGTAGAATTGAGGAAGAATTGTGTGTGTGTGTGGAGGGGGATATGGAGCTTCAGAGAGGACCAGCAGGAGCTGCAGGCAAACAACACAAAGACTGAGAGGAAGACAATCAGAAGCAAGGCTCCTGGGAGAGAGTCACCATTGCCACGTAGAAGCTGCTCTCCTCTCCGCCTGGGAACCTGGCTAAACCCCTTTGAGGTGTCCAGACTTAAGGCTGCCTGTGGATGTTTGCAAATGTGATGTGGTCTCTCATGGACACTCTGGTGCACTGAGGTGGGACAAGAAGGATGTGGGTGCCGAGCTCCCATTTTTAGGTTTTAGTCCTAAAAGCAGCTATGCCTAAGATTCACTCACAGGAGGTGGAGTCCCACAGGCAGAGACTGAAACCGGGGAGCGGCCAGCAGACTGGGGGCCAGGCCTGCCCGTTCCTCCTGGATGAGCTGATCGTGAGAGCCTCACGTCTTTCGGGTGCTTGTTAAATACTGTATTTATGCCGGGTGTTTGTATACAGTGGGGCTAGGGGACCAAACTGAATTACTGATGATGGTTGCTTGAAGGGGTGTTTGACTGGGAGATTTACACAGCGTTCTTAATAATCTTTTTTATTTATTTATAAAATGTTATCATTCCAAATGTACAGTGCTGCCATCCCCAAGGAAAGCTGCTTCCTATTGGAGGACCACCAGCTCTGCATGTTGATTTGAAAAGAGATAAAAGAGCATCTGGCCACCATAGCCCAGGCTGCACGTCCCTCCCTCTTCATTATGCAGAGAGCTGGTGCTATTTTTGCTTCTCTCCTATTTATACAAATAAAGACAACGATTGGGGAAATATGTCGTGCTGTCATTAAACACTGCCGGTCTTGCTGGGTTGAAATGTACATGTTCCATTAACAACAATTATATTGTATAACTAAGGTTTTGTGTTCCCAAAGTCTGACACAGAAGCATCCGGGACTACCAATGGGTTTATCAACGACACGTTCTAATACATGGGCCCTGCTCCATGGCCACCCCTTGTCCCCCACCCAGAAGCATCACCAGTACCCGTGTCCTTGGCTTGGTTTGCAGTGAAAATGGTATTCAGGTGCCCCCTAGTGTAGTGTGGGATGTGGCTAATATGCAAATAGAAAAGTTGGGCAAAGACAGACACCTGCAAGCATCACTACTGCTATACTCTTCTCGCGGATCTGCAGGGCTCCCAAGTATGGGTTCCACGTGGCACAAAGTGGGTGCAGGCACACGATTTGGAATGACCGTCCAGGAAGAGACTCTGGAAGTAATCTTAGTACCCGGCTCTGTGGTTCCTTTGTGGACGACTCAGTCTCGACTTAAGTGGAATTTTCCCGAGGCATATGCAGTCTTGGCACACACATAAATGTAAACAACCACAGGGACAGGGCTAATGAAGTTCAAGCCCTTGCACCTGGGAGCGTCTCTTGACACTCCCCCGCCCCCTCACACACTTCTCTCTTCCAGCAGCTGGAAGAGCTCTGACCTGGGTCTCATCAGTGAAGGCAAGCGGTGGTGACAATAATAAATTTCTGAAGGTAATTAACAGAGTGACAGGCTTTATAAATTATAGATTATGACAACACTCCCTGCTATGAAGTTTTTTCCTTTGATGGCCACCTGGCTATGGATAATGGTCTCACCGGCCAAATCCTACGTTTCTACCTGTGGCCAAGACTGAAGAAAAACAAAAAGGCTGAAAATCCTAGCGCAGCCTCACATGTGGACTAGGAGAATAATTCCACAGAAGAATTCAGAAATCCATCCAAGTGCCCCAGGACTGAAACCAGTCAGGTGTCGGGCAGGAGGGCGAACGTTTGAATGAGGCACACCTGAGTCAGCTATGCCAGTCTGGTTAGAGGAGAAATCAGAATAGAGGTATTTTTCTAGAGATTTCATTCATTGGTGAGAATCTGTAAGCACAGACATTGCGTGAACAGCAATCACATTAATGTTTGTAACTTGGTGAGTATGCATTTGCTAAAAAGAGTTTTTTTTAAAGATTTACTTATTTATTTGAAAGGCAGAATTTATATATATATACACACATGTATATATGACATATATGTATATATATGATATATATGTATATATAATATATACATGTATATAGATTATGTATATATTATATATACATATATGTATATACTATACACATTATGTATATATAATATATACTGCACATATAAATATTTATGTATATACATAAATTCTCATATATATATATATATATATATATATGAGAAAGAGATCTTCTATCCACTGGTTCACTCCCCAGATGGCCTCACCAGTTGGAGCTGGGCCGTTTGGAAGACAGGAGCTTCTTCTGGGTCTCCCATGTGTGTGCAGGAGCCCAAGCACTTGGATCATCTCCCGCTGCTTTCCTAGGCACATTAGTTGAAAGCTGGATCAGAAGTGGAGCAACTGGGACTCGAACCAACTCTCATATGGGATGCTGGTACCACAGGTGGTAGCTTTACCTGCTACAACACAGCAATAGCACCCGAAAAGAATTGCTGTTGGGAAAGGTTGGAGGAGATCACTGCCCCATCCTTCCTGGATGGGTTGTGTATGGATGCCTTGATATGTTATTGCCTTGCTTCAGGGTCAAAATCAAGTATATTTCTCCTGGAATTGTATGACTGTATAATGTTTTTAGGCAGGCTTACAAATAACGTAAGGATTCTTTATTTACTTACTATTCAGAATCCCCAACAGAAAAGTGGCTCAGCACAGAAAAGGGAAGTATAGACGTCCTAGTTATCTGGAAGCGTGCGTGGGTGAAAATGTGAGGGGGGTTGAGCAGATATGAGTAAATTCTTACCCATACTTAGGTGACTATGGCAAGATGTATTATTTAGGAGGACCCTTGTGGCAGAAACTAATTTTTTCCCCCAAAGCAACTGTTCCGTTCTGCATTTTTACTGGAGCACTGAATTTGTTCAGAAGTTGGGTTTACAGGAGCTTCGAAGACTTCTCCCCAACCTAGAGGCAAATATTGATTCCTGTGAGACAGTTGTGGGAAGTGTTAGGAAATGTTGTCCCTGAAGTGAAGGAAGAGAAACGTGGGTGAGAAGGCTTCCTCTTCACTGGATGTCCTGTCTGCTTGACCACGTGCAGTTGCTACAGACAAGTTGTAAACATAAAGGAGGGCTCTATCAACTTGCTGGGCAGAATCAAAAGTTGCCAGCTACTGGGAACCGTCCACCTCTGGACTTCCTGCTGCATCAGGTAACACATTTTTTCTCATTGTCAACCCACTTTCAGTAGAGTTTTTTGTTACTTGCAGTTGAAAGCATCAAGACTGTTGCAACCGCTGTTTGGAAAAGTACACAACAAAAAAATGTTGTCTTCAAACAATCAACAATCAACACGATCAGGAAAAAAGGAACTGATAAGGCAAGTAGATAAAATGTGAAGTTCTTACAGATCCCAATTAGTTTGGACATGCCATGATCCAATCCTTGGACTTTTCTGTTATAGAAGAAATGAAGATAGGAAAAAAAAAGTTCACAAAAACTTTTGGACTAAACTCCTGAGCAAACCTTGGGCAGTATGAGCAAAATCTATATTTGCAGAACACACACTTAGAAATTTTAGACTTGTATTTCTTATTTTATAAAGTGAAGACTGAAATATGAGAGTGCTTCCAAACATTTGTGGAGATTGGAATTAAAAGTATGAGCTTATTTTGGTGTAAAAATTTTTCCATAATGCATGAAAAATGCATATTATGAAAAAACTTGCATGGATTTTTAAAATATTTATTTATTTGAGAGGCAGTAACAGACAGAGAGAGGGAGAGACAGAGAGAGGTGTTCCATCTGCTGGCTCACTCCCCAAATAGCCACAGTGGCTGAAGCTGGACCAGGCTGAAGTCCAGAGTCGTGAGCTTCTTCTGGGTCTCCTACATGGGTGCAGGGGCCCAAGTTCTTGGGCCATCTTTCACTGCTTTCCCAGGCCATGTGCAGAGATCTGGATTGGAAAAAGAGCAGCCAGGATGTGAACTGGCGCCCATATGGGGTTCTAGCACCACAGGTGGAGGTTTAGCCTACTATGCCAGAGCACAAGCATGGATTTCAAAATGGCTTTTGTGTCAAAATAAACTCACACATTAATTCAATTTCTCCCATGAATTTTTGAAGTACCCTTGTAGATTGAGTTCTCTACTTAAGCAAACCAATAATTATAACTGACAATGGGAACTGTAATTTTTTTCCAATTGCTGATGTTGAGTTTTTACATTTTATTTTCAGAATATTCACCTAAATATCATTATGAGTCATGCTATGCAGTTGTGTCATGTGCCATATAAGTGGAGCTGACAATGTGGTTTTTGCTTAATATTGATAAGTAGGGATTTTTTGTAGACACTTAGCCTAGAGTTTGTAATACAGGAGTATACTTTATGAGATATTTAGACAATGTCCTCTTTAATTTACTGTAGCATTGGCAACTTTAATAAGGGTGAACAAATAATATATTCTATCTATATATATGAATATATTTTAGTAATAAAATGAAATTTAGGAAGGATTAAAATCAAATACATGCTTAATTTAAGATATATTGATCACAAATAATAAGCAGATCACAAAAAGTAACTATAATTGTAGGGGAACTTTGATTTTCCAAGCCTGTTTCTATTTTAAACATTCTGTTTTATTGTGAGAACAAGTTATATGGATTTCTGGGTTGGGGCATAAGATTTGCTAGAGCACAAAGTTGCATGATCCTGTCCTTGTAGCAAGTACTCAGGCTGTGTGTGGAGGTGAGCAGGGAGCAAGACATGGATATGGGGGCACTGGGCTGGAGCCCCTGGATCTGGAACCCAGAGGCAGAGAGTGGAGAACCCCAGGGGTTCTCCACTCTCTCCCAAGGGATGATGATAATGATCTCCTCTCTTTTTTTTCTCAGTCATATTACTCTTCACCTTCTACAAGGGGACTTCAAGATCATGGGCGATGGAATTAAAAGCTAACCTTAACTTTGAAATCATTGCAAACAAAGGACCCTCAAAAAGTTCATGGAAAGTATATTATGAAAAAAACTATCCATGAATTTCAAAAGTTTTGGGAATCCAGGTAAATTTATTTTTTAAATTCCATTTTCCTATGAAGTTTTTGAAGTGTCCTTGTAAGTCTTCAGGGAGTTCTTAGAGCAGGTAACTTAAAATATGGCCCAAAAAATTATGTGGGAGTAGATTCTCACTTCCTTTATGAATATTGGTAGAGGAGGTAGGAGGGGAGATCGTCTTTCCTTTCAGACTTGTTTATTTGAAAGGTAGAGTTACAGAGAGTGAGAGAGACACACAGAGAGAACTCTACTATTTGCTGGTTCAGGGCTGTGCCGGGTTGAAGCCAGAAGCCAGGAACTCCATCTGGGTCTTCCAGGTGGGTGTCAGGGTCTCAAACATTAGTGTTTTCTCAAGGACTAATTAATCTAATTATCAGGCAGCTGGATTGGAAGTGAAACAACTGGGACTTGAAGTGGCACCCATATGGGATGCTGATGTTGCAGGCAGCAGCTTGACCTGCTGTGCTACAATGCTGGCCCCAAGGGGAGACATTTCACATTGGGAAGATGATGCTTCACTTTAGGGAGGGATGCTCAGAGCAAAAATGGTTTCAGCAGCAGACAGACTTATCTTTGAATATAAATCTGATACTTGTGTGACCTTGAACATGAACTTTGTTGAAATCTCATGATGCCCTTGAGCAGCAGGGTTGAAGCATGCAAGGGAGGAGTCAGCACAGTGCACGGTTCATAGTCTTCAGTAACTCCTGGTAAGGAAATCAGGGCAATGAGTCAAGGAACATGCTCCCTGGTGATCTACAAGTGACAGGGTAGTGTGCCTTCAAAGAGACATAAAGGAGAGCAAGAGCTGTGTGCTGATAAAATGTCGCCTGAAACCTATTAGATAATAAAATGAATCACAGGAGCTCAGCAAATCCAAGGATCTAATTGCCATTCCCAGAGATGAAACTTTCACTTTTGTGATGTGCTCTGAATTAGGAAGTTCCATTGATTAAGTTCTTGGGAGGATGGTGTTTTAAGCCCTGTTTAAGACTTAATGGTGGGGCCAGTGCTGTGGTGCAGCAGGTTGAAGCCCTGGCCTGCAGCACTGGCATCCCACATGGGCACTGGCTGGAGTCCCGGCTGCTTGACTTCTGATCCAGCTCCCTGCTGATGCACTTGGGAAGGCAGCAGAGGATGGCCCAGGTGCTTGGGCTCCTGTACCCATGTAGAAGACCAGGAAGAAGCTCCTGGCTTTGGCCTGGCCCAGCCTGGTCATTGAGGCCATGTGGGGAGGGAACCAGTAGATGGAAGACCTCTCTCTCTCTCTCTCACTCTCTGTAATTCTGCCTTTCATATAAATAAAACAAATATTTTTTATAGAAAACTTTTAGTTAATAAATATACATTTTGAAAGTACAACTTTTGGATTATAATAGTTCTTCCCCCCATAACCACCCTCCCACCTGCAAACCATCCCATCTCCTACTCCCACTCCCAAACCATTCTTCATTAAGATTCATTTTTAATTATCTTTATATACAGAAGATCAACTCTATACTAAGTAAAGATTTCAGCAGTTTGCACCCACACAAACACACGAAGTATAAAGTACTGTTTGAAGACTAGTTTTACTTTTAATTCTCTTTTAAGTTTTTATTTAATGAATACATTTTTTCATAGATAAAACTTTAGGAATATAGTGGTTCTTTCTCCCCTAACCCCCCAACTCCCATCCCACCTCCCTCTCCCTCTCCCATCTCTTTCTTCATTATGGTTCATTTTTAGTTTGACTTTATATACAGAGGACCAACTCCATGCTAAGCATAGACTTCAATAATCTGCACCCATGCACACACACAACAAATAGAGTACAGTCCATTAATTCTCATAGTACAACACATTAAGGACAGAGGTCCTACATGGGCAGCAAGTGCACTGTGACTCCTGTTGTTGATTTAACAGCTGACACTCTTATTTATGGCATCAGTAATCCACCCGAGGCTCTTTTCATGAGCTCCCAAGGCTATGGAAGCCTCTTGAGTTCACAAACTCCAATCTTATTTAGGACAAGTAGAAGTTCTCTCCTCCCTCCAGAGAAAGGTACCTCCTTCTTTGATGACCCCTTCTTTCCACCGGGATCTCACTCAAAGAGATCTTTTATTTAGGTAATTTTTTCCACAATGTCTTGGCTTTCTATGCCTGAAATACTCTCATGGGCTTTTTAGCCAGATCTGAATGCCTTAAGGGCTGATTCCGAGATCAGAGTGCTGTTCAGGGCATTTGTCATGCTATGAGTCTGCTGTGTATCCTGCTTCCCATGTTGGACTGTTCTCTCCTTTTTAATTCTATAAATTATTATTAGTCTTATTTATGTGATCACTTTGATACTTAATCCTATCTTTATGATCAGTTATAAACTTAAACTGATAATTTTAACTAGTAAGATGGCATTGGTACCTGCCAACTTAATGGAATTTGGAGTCCCATGGCAAGTTTTTAGCTTTACCTTTAGGGGCAAGTCTAGGGAGTATGTGCTAAACTTTACATCTCCTCTCTCTCTTATTCCCACTCTTATTAATAAAACAAATCTTTTTTAAAAAAGATTTAATTGCAACATTATTGAAGAGTTAGTGTCCTTTTGCTTGTTGGTGTCTTGAGGTTGACTGGGAAGCTTGCAAATGTGAGGCACATTTAGATGTTAAATTTTCAAACACTCCAAGTGTGTTACAAGCAGCAATGCAGGAACCAAGCATGTCCTTTATCTTTCTGCAGCTTTCTTTTTGGTATAAACTGCTTTCAGGACTTGGGTTTTCCTGTATGGTTGTTTCCCAGGCATTGACAACATTCATGCATTGTTTTAGTCGTTTTTTTTTGTTTGTTTGTTTGTTTTTTTTTATTTTCTGTGATGCTGGACCATTTTAGGAAAATTGGATGCTTTAAGTGAATCATTAATTTTGTGTTTTTTTAAATTTAAGGACCACTTAGAGTTTAAAGTGACAATATTAACACTTGGGTAGAATCAGTAATGAAGGGATGACAGACATCATATGCTGGTAGCTGATCAGATCAATGCAAGTCCTGAGATGTTGGGTGTGACTCTGGACTGAAGGATGACTCCATCTCCAAGACACCAGAAACACCCTCATTCTGGAGCCAAAGCAGGTTGGAGAAGGGAGCCCTCTACACAGAGAAGGCAAGGGTTTGAGGCCACTGAGATCTGTATCAGCTGTTCTTGAGATGCCTTTCCTAGACAAGGGACATTTCTTGAGAGGTTGTCTGGTGGTCCATTTTATATATCTGATGTCTCATTTACAAGAAAGGAATTTTTAAAAAGTGAGCATGAGGATTTGGCCACTAAACCACACTCATGACTCACCCAGTTGCCTATTTAGAAGTCTTGCCTACTACTCACTGACTTCATTCATTCCTTAAATGACATTTGACTTTCAATGTTAGGCCATCTCTTTTCAAGTTTCCAAGAATGGAATATAGAATTTAGGGGAAACATCTCAATAGCAAATTTTATATGGATACTTAATGAGTATAAGGCCATGGAAATTGAGTACAAGCACATTTCACAACAAGTAGAACATGTCTCGGTGCTTGCTAATTACAGAATTAGAACAAGACTCTGTGACAGTGAATTGTAGAATCAGATCAAGGCTCTGTGACTGAGTTGTGGAACTAGAACAGGACTCAGTGAATTGGAGAATCAGAACTAGGCTCTGTGGCTACTAATTGTAGTTTGTGCTGCACAACTAATTAGACAAAGCTGAGGAGAGTACTTGTTCTTCTGTGGCTCGGTAACATATCCAGCAACCCAGCGGTCAATTGTAGGCCACAGCTGCCCCAGGTCATAGACATGCCAACCTGAGGCGTCAGAGCCTCCCCTACTCTCATTTCTGTGCTGAAGTTTCGTAGCTTGCTTTTTCTAGGGTAAGAACTAACACACATCTTTTAGTTCATGGTGGGACAAGGTAGTGGTTGTAATGCACAGCGAGGCTCAAGGACAACCTGTATGATAGAGGAAGACAAAAAGGCAAAGGTCTTGGGTCTTCTCCAGTCTGGAGCTTCACATGCCGCCCAAGCTGGTGTCAGTTTTTGTTGTGCGTGGAGCAGCCATTCTACTTGTGATAAATACTTGAGCTCACATAATTCTAATGACATACTTTGAGAGTTTTGATCCCATTAAAAATGATTACAAAAACATATGGCTTTCCTTTCTATGTGTGTTTATAATGATCTATCTATTCTAAATACTTGGTATTGCTTAGTATGTCTGAAGAAACTCATAATCTCATCAGAATTAGAGCAAATGTACAATGTAATATTGCTCGTACTATGAGGGTAAGGTTAAACAATATCTGAGGTCACTGTTAATTTATTCTCTCTTTCAGTGAATATTAATGGAGCCCCTCTCATGTTCTAAGTATTGTGCTGGGAGCTACAGGAGACAATGGATAAGGCATGGTCTGCCATCCAGGAGCTCCAAGGGTGGAAGGGAGGCAGAGACAGCATCAGACAGCCATGAGTGATGAGGGCCCATTGACAATGGAAACTGTTAAAAGGCAGAGCCAAGGTCTGGGCTGGGGATCCTGCATCCTCCCTCAGTACTGTTACTGCTAAATAGGACTCATGAATTCTCAGGAAAAATAGCACTGTGCATTATTCAGTCTTTACAGTTTAAAGTGCTGTATCAATGCATGATTATTTATACTCCTCTGAAATACTGCTAGTTTTAAGCATATATTAAGCATCATTAATCTGTCTATCAAAGGTAAGAATGAACTTTATACCAAAACATGCTTTCTAGTTTCCAACAGGCTGGCTTTCACATGCATCTTCTCATCAAAATCCTTTAACCCCGTGAGGTGGGTAGAAGGAGCTTCATGACCATTCTCCTGGTTCTCCAGAGAGAGCGCTAAGGCTCAGAAAGCTGCAGAACTGCCCTTGGGCATGGAGCGCATTCACTGGCAGACTGAGAGGCTGGATCCAGGTCTTTCTAACTTCTTGGTCCTGGCGTGTTCTTCCAGATTACACTGCTGAGAAACCTTTGAGGCTCCTCTCACATGGGGGTTTAATACGTGTGTGTGTGTGTGGGGGGGTGGCTGGTCTCTCCTTCAGAAGACCCTGGCCATTGGAATCCGGTGGGTCCTCACTCTGCATATTTCTTGTATAATTGTCATTGTTTTTCTCACTATCTCCTCTACCTGCTAAGGCAGGGCTGATATTATTTCTGCAGGGTCACTCCCTGCCCAAGTCTCTCTCTCCATGCTCTCTGTGTAATCACATATACTTTAAAGACATTGGTACCACATAAAGGGGGTGATTCCCTGACCTCACATCTTCTTACTCTAAACCCTCCCCAAGTGTCAGAGGTGGATATACCGACTTTCTGTTGGACTTCCCCCTCTGGAGCCATACAACACTACAACCTCCCCCTGAACTATTCCTCCTCTGTGCGACGCCGGGACCCTCTGTGTTCTTTGTCGCTCCACCTCCGTGGAAGGGATGGCAGCCAACCCGGGAAGAACCAGCAGCAAACCCGGGAAGGGCCGAGCAGACGAAAGAACAGTGCAGGGTCCTGTGTCGTTCCTCCACGAAGAGGGGGAGCGACATAATGGTGCCGTGACTTGGATAGGAAACCTAGGACGGATAGGAAACTTAGGAGGGAAGAAACGGGAAGAAGTGGAAAATATCGGAGAGAGAGACTAGCAAACAGCCTAGGGAAAAGCCGGACGAAAAAGGTGCCGGAAGAAGCTGTTGAAAGCCTAGGCATAGACTCGGATACGGACTACGGGGGGAGCGACATTCTTCTTAGCTCTCCTGATGCCAATACCATCTGCCCAGCCTCCCAGACTTGAGACCTATGAGCTTTTTCTTCCTCTTTACATGCCCAGTGGATCACCATGTCTTGATTCGGTCCCCTAAATATCTACTTTTTAAAACCTGTTCCCTCTTTCTCATCCTTGCTGCCACTGCTTTGTGCATTTAAATGGACTTTCAAGTATGCCTATGGGTTTCTTGAGAATACATTGAGGAAAGGGGCAAATGTTACATTCATTCATGCATTCACCTACTAATTAACTTCACAAAAATGTATTAAGACAAATAGAACTCACTGCTACCAGGAAAAATTGGGTTGATCCTTTTGAGAAAATTAAACTTGACCTAGAAACCCTAGCCTTTTCTCAAACTATCTAGATTAATTAACTTTGTATTACATAGCTCTCAAACCTTGGCAGTTTGAGATTGAGTATTTAGCTGTTATGTGGCCAGAGAGCAAAGATTAAATGGCAATCCTTATCAATCATTTCCAAAGTGACCTCTTTCAAAATGATCACCTAAAATTCTATTGGAATAAAAATGCTTAAGGCCTTGGGTCAAAAGATGGCCTGGCCATTTGTTCATCCCTGGTTTACCAGATTTTTCCAAATGCAACTGTAAAAATTCCCAACTTTGGTAAGGTCTTAGCAAAAATACTAGTATCTCTCTGGTGATTCTGACAGTCCTTTCCTTTGTGTGAATTTGTTTATGTGAAATGCTTACAATTTATAACCCTGGGTCTTATTTCATGAGAATTATGAATATATTAATTTACTGAATTCTTTAATGAAATAATGATAAGCAGAACGGGAACTGTCTTAGAAATGAGGCAGCCAAAAATAAGAAAAATGAGGGAGAGATTTCCTTTAACTAGCTAACTCCTTTGATGCATTTAAAATGTGATTCAATTTCCAAAATGCTGAAATATAGGCATATTTCAGGGATAGATATATGGATACTTCAGAAAGTTTAAGGGGAAATGGATTTAAAAGCCAAATCTATTTTTGGTGTGAAAAAATTTGAAATCCATGCATAGTTTTCTCATAATCCATGTCTTCTATGAACTTTTTGAAGATGCCTTATGGTAATGCCAAATAAAATATGCTTATTGTGCATTACAGTGATGTGGAATGCATTCAGCCCAAACAATGGTCTGAGTGGAAGATTTACATTCTCATCCCAGTAGGCCAGGAGCTTGATGTTTAGTTTATCCAAAGTTTATTAGGCCCTCGAAAAAAATAAGTGTGTTGGATTAAAGGTGATTATAAATTCCTTGTCTTCCATCCCGTTGAGATCCAAAATACCCTGTGACCTATTTTTAGCAATAGAATATGGCAGGAGTCATGCTGTACAACTTCTGAGCCTGAGGCCTCAAGAAATGTATAGAATCTACCCTTACCTCTTAGGCCATGCACACCTGGAAACCAGCATTAGTTTATTACCCTGAGACTAACATGCTGCAAGGAAGCTACGTTTGGAGGAGTGTGGGGGACATTGGCCACCAGCAGACGCGAGGGCCAGATAGGAATATGGGATCTATTTGCAACTTCCAGCTCCATTGGTCCACCAGCTCAATGCCACTGAGTGACTTACCCCTACCAGTGCTGTGTGGACCCAACTATTCAGCCCATCCCTGTCTGAGTTCCTGACCCACAGAACTGTGAAGAAGTAAAATAGTGATTTTTAAAAAAGATTTATTTTATTTATTTGAAAGGCAGAATTACAGAGAGAGGAGGAGAGACAGATCTTCCATCTGCTGATTCGCTCCCCAAATAGCCGCAATAGCCAGGACTGGATGGATCTGAAGCTAGGAGCCAGGAGCTTCTTCTGGGTCTCCCATGTGGGTGGCAGGGGTCTGGGCACTTAGGCCATCTTCTGCTTTCCCAAGTGCATTAGCAGGGAGCTGATCAGAAGTGGAGCAGCCAGGACTTGAAGGCATTGTAGGCAGTGGCTTTACCCACTATGCCATAACACCGGCCCTCAAAATAGTGGTTTTTTTTTTTTTTAAGCTTTTATGCATTGGGGTTTATTTGTTACAAGCAATAGGCAATCTACCAACATGGGAAGTGAGATACTCAGCAGACTCATAGAATGGCGGATGTCCTAAATAGCACTCTGGCCTCAGAATCAGCCCTAAAGGCACTCGGATCTGGCTGAAAAGCCCATGAGAGTATTTCAGGCATGGAAAGCCAAGACACTCTGGCAAAAAGATCTCTGTGAGTGAGATCCCAGTGGAAAGAACAGGTCTTCAAAGAGGGAGGTGCCTTTCTCTGAAGGGAGGAGAGAACCTCCACTTTGACTATGACCGTGTCTAAACAAGATAAGAGTCGGAGAACTCAAGGGGCTTCCATAGCCTTGGAAACCCATGACTGGTGCATAGGGAGATTACTGATGCCATAAACAGGAGTGTCAATTTGTAAAGTCAACAACAGGAGTCACTGTGCACTTACTCCTCATGTAGGATCTCTGTCCTTAATGTGCTGTACATTGAGGCTTAATGCTATAACGAGTACTCAAACAGTATATTTCACTTTGTGTTTCTATGGGGGTGCAAACGATTGAAATCTTTACTTAATGTACACTAAACTGATCTTCTGTAAAAAAAAAAAAAAAGAAATTATCAATTCCCAACTTGACTCTCACTGGGATTAAACATGACAATAGGTCTGATCTGATTTCATCATCATTTAAAAAAAAATCATCTATTATTTTTCACTTTATGTTTCTGTGTGGGAGCAAACTGTTGAAATCCTTACTTAAGGTATACTAAGCTGATCTTCTGTATATTAAGATAATCGAAAATGAATCTTGATGTGAATGGAAGGGGAGAGGGAGTGGGAAAGGGGAGGGTTGTGGGTGGGAGGGACGGTATGGGGGGGGGAAGCCATTGTAACCCATGAGTCGTACTTTGGAAATTTATATTCATTAAATAAAAGATAAAAAAAAAATAGGCAATCTAAACAACTGACTCATACCACCCACTGTCTTCCCTGAAGGGAAGCTAACTCGGGAAACCAAATGGACTGAGGAATAGGAGAATTGGGGCAGAGAAAACATCCTTGAGGATATCCAGGCTGAGAAAGCATTGCCCTCAATCTATCTTTTCCTGACCATTTCCTCCTTGTTGTAAGATGCTCTTGTCAGTTCTTTTGATTACTCTAAGTTTCACATCAAATTACAATTTCTAACAAGCCAGTGGGCCTCAAGTCGAGCCTCAACAAGGCCACTCAACAAAAGTATGAGCCCCTGCTTCAGCATGCACTGTGCTAGGCTCTTGGATGCAAGTGCAAACATGCAAATGTGACAAAGTTCTTGTGCCTTCACACAGCTTGTAATTTATTCTGCAGAGTAAAGTCCTATTCAAATGGTTATAAGTCAGTCTTTGACTTTGATGGTTGCCTGGAACACAGGCGTAATAATTTCTGGCTTGATGGAAGATATCACAGGAAGAGTGACATTAGATCTTGGCCTAGGAAAGTGAGTAGGAACTTTGCAGGAAAGGGAGTTTGTCAAAGTTGTTCTAAGAGTGATGTCTTAGTTAGTTTCATGTTACTCTAACAGACTACTCAGGTTGGGTAATTGATAAAGAATATATACATTTATTTCTTATACTTCCAGAGGCTGGAAAGTCCAAGGTAGAAGGACCCATCTCATACAAGCTTTGTTGCTGTAGCATGGCAGAAGGCATCACACAGGAGAGGGTCCACTCATTTTCTAACACACATACTCCCCAGATAATGAGCCCACTCCTGAGATAACTACATGAATCCATCCATGAGGGCTGAACCAGCTCTGAGAGGGTCTGCCTGTGGTACTGGGCACTATTTCCAACACTTGCACTTTAACGGACACATTTAAACCACAGCAAGTGGAATGGGTGCGTGAATGTGTCTGATGAGCTTGGGGGCCTGCAAGTGTGAGGCTGGGACACAGCAACAATCGGAGCCGATGACATTGGAAAGGCAGCACATTGTCTGCAAACACAGATTTTTGGATCTTTACTCCTTAGCAAAGGAGTTAGAAATTTGTCCTTTTATAAAAGGTGAGCTGCATTTGTTTGAATTTTGGCGGTATGAGTGTTGATAAGCAGGTGGCTTTGTGTGAGAGGTGCTGAGGGGATAGGAGTTCACATTCATGTTCATGTATGGTTGGTCTTGGGTCTTCTTTCTGGTCCCATCATATACTGGGACCCTTTGGTCACATAATGCTGATAATGTGTGTGAGGGAAACATAGATGGCTAACTCATAGCATGACCTTACAGGAAGGCTGCTTGGAGACCTGAGAAATAGCTTCTCACTTTACAAATTCAGAGTATGGGATGACTAGTTGTTTGGTCAATGGTTAAGAGGCCAGGTAAGACGCCCACATCTAAAATCAGAGGAACTGGATTCAATACCCAGCTCTGGCCTCTGGCTCCAGCTTCCATATAATACAGATGCTGGGAGGCAAGGGTGATGACCCATGTAACTAGGTCCCTGCCACCCACACAGGACACTGGATTGAGTTTCTGGCTCCTGACTTTGGCCCCACTGGCTGTAGTGAGCATCTGGAAGTGAACTAGCAGATAGGAGTTTCTCCCTCCTCCCTCTCTCTCTCTCTCTCTCTCTGCCTGTCAAATAATTAAAAAATGTGTGTGGGGGGGATATATTTAGATTCCTTTTGTTGGTCCAACCATTAGAAAGTGTAATATTTACCAAAAGCAAGGAAATGCAGCCTTGGAGAGATGTTTTCCCTGGGCCCCAAGATCAGAGCCGGAACAGCTCCCAGGGCACTCTGAAAGGTTTTGATTGTAGGGGAAAGCTGCAATTCTATGATGACATATTTTCTCAATAACAACTTAAGCATTGCTTCTTGACAAGTGTCTCCTTTGACCTGAGTTTATCCGGGAAGAATTATCTGAGGTCCTAAGTAAGCTACATTTATTTAAATGTTTGCTGTAGGAATATTGACAAGCAGGTGGCTTTCTTTGGCTGTTTTATTTTGGAGAGGTGCTAAAAACTAGAAAATGAGCTTTAAAACCTGGGCTCTTTCACTGTCCCATGGACTAGTTCACCTCGGAGGATAAATCACCCATTCACCTGTTTACAGAGGACCTACTCCGCACCAAGCACTGTGCAAAATGAGTGGTGTTTTCCTCGCCAGTGTGGAAGGAAGTGCAGTGGATAGCTCTGATGGAAAGACCTAGACTACTGCTTATTCAGCAGGTAAGTCTGTAACTTGTTCTGTCGTGGGTTTGCATATGAGGATTATGCTAATTTTGTAAAATGCTTTGTGGAGATTTTAAATTTTTATTTATGTCACAGAATATTTTGTACAAACATAGGAATTATCTGTTTATTGACTGTACATGCACAGCTTGTAGGGATGCCTTATGAGCCTGATTTCCTTCCTGAAGCTAATTTGTTGACAACCTTTACCTCCTCTTTTTGTTCTCTCATGATTATTTTCTTTTTAGGTTTTCTGCTTCTTCCCAAGGGAATTTTAACAACCTGCATATTCTTTAAAACCAGCCATTTTACCAAGAGTTTGTAGTATTTGGTTGCAATTAATATTTATGTTACAACTTTTCTTACTCTTGATTTCATTCATTTTAAGATCCACTTTTCTTTATGGATCAACTACCACACTTTCAATCTTATTTATTTTGGCTCTCCCCCTTAAATTTTTGGACTTGTTCTTTAATTGTTTTTTAAGTACTTTTCTAATATATACATTTTTGTTTTGTTCTTCATTAATTTTGTTCTCTATTAATTTCCACAGTGTTATTTCCTTGTTGGAATTTTCTAGTCTTTTGACTTTTTGGGTTTTTGGTAAATTCTTTCTTCATTAACATAGTCATTTCAGCTGCTTAATGCAATAATTCTGGCTTACTTAAGAGTCTAGTAGGGATGATTCTGATCTGTTACTGCTTCTCTAAGCTTCAGAGACTCACTCTTCTCCATCTTTCTGTCATTCCTTGGGCATTGGTGCTGTTTGCAACTCCCTGATGGATGGGAGCTGAGAATGAATCAGGCACACTTGCTTTTTAAACTCTGGGCTTGGGGCCAGCACTGTGGCATAGCGGGTAAAGCTGCTGCCTTCAGTGCCGGCATTCATATGGGTGCCAGTTCAAGTCCCGGCTGCTCTACTTCTGATCCAGCTCTTTGCTATGGCCTGGGAAAGCAGTGAAAGATGGCCCAAGTCCTTGGACCGCTGCACCTGTGTGGGAGACCCGGAGGGTGCTCCTGGTTCCTAGCTTCGGAATAGCGCAGCTCCGGCTGTTGCGGTCATCTAGGGAGTGAACCAGCGGATGGAAGACTCTCTCTCTCTCTCTCTCTCTCTCTCTCTCTCTCTCTCTGTAACTGCCTTTCAAATAAATAAGCAAATCTTAAAAAACAAACAAACAAACACTGGGCCTGAAGTGGCAGAGTCATTTCTGCTCATATTCTATTGGTTGGAACTCAGTCACAAGGGCATACTTCCTCGCAAGATAACTGGGAAATAAAGGTTAGTAACTTATCCAGCACAAAATAGAAACTTTTGGTGGACATCAACCAACTTCTTCCATGTTCAGTCTATATTTTCAAACTTAATATAGCTCTATGCATTTTCCTGCCTATCATTTTTGAAAGGATTTACTTATTTGAAAGAGTGACAAAGACAGAGAGTGACAGAGAGAGGAAGACAGAGAGAGAGAGAGAAATCATCTTCATCTGCTTGTTCACTTTCCAAATGGCTACAACAGGCAGGTCTGGGCCAGCTGAAACCAGGAGCCAGGAACTCCATCCTGGTCTCCCACATGGGTGGCAGGGGCTTTAGTAGTTGGGCTATCTTCCACTGCCTTCTCAGGCTCATTAACAGGGGGCTGGATCAGAAGTAGAGCAGCTGGGACTCAAACTGGCACTCTGATGTGGGATGCCGGTGTCACAAGCAGTGGCCTAATCCATTGCGTGGTAACACCAGTCTATATCATATCATTTGCTTTCCTTGTATGTTACTTGGACCTTAACTTTTTTGGTATCTTCTATTTTATGTATGTTTCTTCTAAAATGTATATATCTAGATTAAACATTTCCAAACTGGGTATACTAGTGTTTTAATTGGCAAGTTTTACCTATATAAATTTATTGTTATAATTTAAATACTTACAGCTTACTTTATACTTTCTATTTTTATTGCATTTTCATGATATTCCTACTTTCTTGATTTTTAACAATTGATTCAATATCATTGTATCCTTAGTATAGTATCAGTGGACTACACGGAATCTGTTTAAAACTTAAAAAACGGGCTGGCGCTCTGGCATAGTGGGTAACACTGGTGCCTGCAGTATGAGCATCCCATATGGGTGCTGGTTCAAGTTCTGGTTGCTCTGCTTCCAATCCAGATCCCTGCTAATGGCCTGGGAAAGCAGCAGAAGATGACCCAAATGCTTGGGCCCCTGCACCTGCATGGGAGACCAAGAAGAAGCTCCTGGCTCCTGGCTTGTCCTGGCCCAGGCCTGGATGTTGCAGCCATTTAAGGAGTGAATCAGCAGATGGAGGATCTCTCCCCCCCCCACCACCCGTCTTACAAATAAATAAGTATTTTTTTAAAAAACTAAAATAAATTAAAAACAAACTAAACTCCCATGGAAAATGATTTGGGTATACTCTAGTTTTTTCTTTCATTAAAAATATTTGTTTATATTTAGTTATTCAAGTGGCAGAGAGACAGATAGGAGAGCTCCCACTCCCTGGTTCAGAACCCAAATGCCCACAGCAGCTGGGCATGGGCTTAGACTAAAGCTGGGAGAGGGAACTCGATCCAAGTCTCCCATGTGATGGCAGGGACCTGGCTACGTGAGCCTCCCAGCCTGTGCTTTAGCGGGAAGCTGGACTCAGGAGCCAGCGCTGGGACTCAAACTCAGGCTTTCCCATAGGGAATGCACGTGTCCCAAGTTGGGTCTCCACCGTTCCTTCAAACACCAACCTCACACTCCAGCTGTACTCTGTCAAGCATAACTGAATTTTTTTTTTTTTTTTTTTTTTTTTTTTTGTGGCAGGCAGAGTGGACAGTGAGAGAGAGAGACAGAGAGAAAGGTCTTCCTTTGCTGTTGGTTCACCCTCCAGTGGCTGCCGCGGCCGGCGCACTGCGCTGATCTGAAGGCAGGAGCCAGGTGCTTCTCCTGGTCTCCCATGGGGTGCAGGGCCCAAGCACTTGGGCCATCCTCCACTGCCTTCCCGGGCCACAGCAGAGAGCTGGCCTGGAAGAGGGGCAATGGGGACAGAATCCAGCGCCCTGACAGGAACTAGAACCCGGTGTGCCGGTGCCGCAAGGCGGAGGATTAGCCTAGTGAGCTGCGGCACCAGCGCATAACTGAAAATTTAACTATGTCTACATAGCTTAACAAGTCTAAATGTATCCATTTTTTGAAAAATTCTCTCCACGCCCCCTGTGTGATCTCATGCCCCTACCTGACCCCACCTGCCAATCACACTATGTAACCACTCCCCTTTGGGAGTGAACACAGTGGGCCCTCCCTAGCTGCCCTTGTCACCCCAGGGACTCCCTGCTTTCCTGCCTGCATGCTTGCTGCACGTGGCTCCTGGCCTGCTCTCTGCCTTCACTTGCTGCTACGCTAAGTACCTGTGGCTACTCGTAACCATATGCTTGCGTCATGTGGCTCGCTCCTGGCCTGCTCTCTGCTTGGTATGGATCCGACTTAGCTTCTAGACCTCTCTTCCTCCCCTAAAGAAATCCTTTACTTCCCTGTACATTTCTCTCACTGAATAAAATCCTTAAAAACTAAAAAATTTCTCTTAATAGGGACTTTAGAATAATTTCAGTCATGTCTCCATTTGATATTGATGATTAGTGGCAGCGAAAGGGTTGGAAGCATGGTGCTGGCTGGCGCCACGGCTCACTAGGCTACTCCTCTGCCTGTGGTGCTGGTACTCTGGGTTCTAGTCCTGGTTGGGGCATCGGTTCTGTCCCGGTTGCTCCTCTTCCAGGCCAGCTCTCTGCTGTGGCCCAGGAAGGTAATGGAGGAAGGCCCAAGTGCTTGGGCCCTGCACCTGCGTGGGCGACCAGGAGACACCTGGCTCCTGGCTTCAGATCGGTGCAGCGTGCAGGCTGTAGTGGCCATTTGGGGGGTGAACCAACAGAAGGAAGACCTTTCTCTCTCTCTCTCTCATTGTCTAACTCTGCCTGTCGAAAGAAAGAAAGAAAGAAGGAAGGAAGGAAGGAAGGAAGGAAGGAAGGAAGGAAGGAAGGAAGGATGGTGCCTGTGACTTAAATTCATTCTGCTAAGTTAGGGTGTTAGTAAGATACGAGCCGCACTGTGCGTCCTCTCTCTGAAGCCGTACTGCTGATACTGTATGCCGTCTCTGCAAGTGGTGTTACAGGTCTGTTCTCAGTGCATTTTTCCATATCTTCCCTGGTACACTCTCTATTGCAGAAATTTCTGTCGATGACCTCATTTCTCAATCTCAGACCTTGCTGCAGTTTTCTCCTTATCATCTCCAAATCCCTTTGCTTATTTATTATACTAACAAACTAACATGGAAACTTGATTTGGGAAGAGACAGGTCTGTTTCACACACTCCATTCTGGCACACCCATGACAGAGTAGAATGCTTCATTAGAAGAGCACGTGAATGTGGTTTCTCTTCAAAATCTTGGCAAAAACAAATAAACTAATTTTTAAATATTCACTGTGAAATAAAAATAATGACCCAAAGAGCTGAACTATTATCCTCCTTTAATTATGATACTCAGTGCAATGTAAGGCAATGGCCATGGGGTGATCAATTATTGAATACATTCAACAGCAGCATTTCATAGAGAGGCTGTACTGCTTTACATTGCTGAAACCTAGTTAGGAAGAATTCTGCTACGATTTTCTTAAAAACAGTTCAGTGCTTAGAGTTCAAAGCATGACAGTACAACTTAGCTCAGAGGGTGTTTTGAGAAGGCTTAATCTGAGCAAGAACAGAGGCTGTAGGAAAGCAAGGCTTAGGGAGCCTTGTTATTTTAAGACTAAGTTTGAAAAGAGTGCCAAAGTTCAAACTCTTAGACTTTAAACAACAATAAAAATGCTTGAAAGTAGTGATTGATTCCCAATGGTTTTATGGAGAAGTTTAATTATAATGAATCTTAGACCCATTATACAGAAAGACACTACCGTTTTTTGAGTGATGAATAGAAAGGCTCCAAGGAATGAGGAACTTGGACATTTGGAAGAGAAGCCGGTCCTCCTCTTCTCCCTGGTGGACTGTGTGCTGAGGACAGTCAGTAGTTCCTCCACACATTGTCCTGAAGCCTCACTGGGTAAGAGCTGGGCATTCTAGGCCCATTCTTTTAAGGCTCCAGTCTCCTTAGCCGTAGTGAAATCCTATGGGTAGGTGATCGTAGTCAGTTTCTACTCATTTGGTTTCCCACTAATCTCTGCTGCAATGACAGGTGGATGGGACAATGGTGTTGCATGACAGGATAACACCCCAAAGACATTTTCCAATGATGTAGGATTCCCAGGGGAAAGGCAAATCAGGAATGCACCTGTCTGCAGACAGGATAGGAAGTATAATCTGTCTGGGTCTTCTTAACCATGAGTCCAAATCTGCTGGTTTTCCATCTACCATAACGTTGGCAGAGTGGTTGTCAAAGAGAGTGGGGACATATTCTCCATGCAGTGCACTCAGGTATGACTGAACAGCAGGCCGGTTTTATCTGCAAATCTGGCTTCTGCTACCACACACATGATTGCCTACCTCATGGCCATGACTGTGGTTGGTCACAGATGCAAGGAGCAGCATGTTCAAGGTGCCACCTTGCCCTCCGTGTGCTGGAAGCTGAAGCCCTGTACTCGGCATCCCCCCCAAATAGAGAAAAACAATTCATGTTTGCATTTTAATGGAGATTCCTAAAGGCAAGTGCATCTCTGTCAACTGAAAGCAGCAAACTTAATAACAGAGTGAGAAACTGATGGAGATGATGGAAGATTATTTGGCCTACTGAGATTTACCTAGTGGAACACAAATGACTCCAGTAAATAGTAAATAGTAAGCTAATTCTTGCAAATAAAATGGTTTTAATGAAATGGGCTGGTGTGTGTGTGTGTGTGTGTGTGTGTGCACAGCCCAATGGAATGCCTTTCAAAGTGGAAAGATTCAGTGAAAGGCAATAGAAAGACCTAGAAATTATGATCATGGGTCCAGGATTTAAATCCTGCTTCCAGCATGAGTGAATCTGTGATTATGGGCAATGTTTCATTAATTTTCCTTAGCTACAGTTTCAATGTCTCTGAAATAGAGATAATAACACCTACTTACCAGGATTATTGCAAAGATAGAAATCAACAGGATTAAATGAAGCAAAAAATAGTAAGGTGCCATGCAAACTGTGAAGTAACTTGAGAATGAAAGTTATTTATGCAACGAGCATTTGTTGAGGTACTATTTGTGCGTATCAACTGCATGGAGAGTTGCAGTAATTTACTAGGTATGTATTTCAGTGTTTCATACCATTTTTGCTAACCAGTTGAGAGGTTTCCAGGGGGAAAGCTTTTCTCTGGGATAATTCTATATAGTATTATATCCTTATTTCATTGGCAGAATTTTTAAAATAAGGATTTTAAAACATCAAGAGCATTAAGATTTTCACCACTTGCTCCATGATTTTATTAATAAAGGGAGAACTGTGCCAAGGGTGCATGCTTCAGTGAGAAATAATGAGAGAAAATTGTTCACAGGGCTTACTTGGTTAAGTGCAATTAAGGTAGCCTGTAATTTTTGCATTAAATTTCTGGTAGTTGGAAACCAAATATTTGGAGCTGCTCATTAAATAAATTACCTAGATTAAGGAGTTTTCCATGAATACAAACACAAGGAAGAAAAATTGTCTTTAAAACCCAGTCTTTGCCAGTCAAGACTGATAGAAGGTTGCTGGCCAGGCAGCCTAGACCCTGGCCGCTGACTGGGCCACTCTAATCTCAAGAGAGAATTACAGTTGAGGGAGGAGTTCTAATACCTGCCTTGGCTTCTGCCCCTCTGGAACGTGTGTACTGATTGTGTACCACCAAGTACCACCTGTGGGTCCCTGGGCAGAGCCAGACCAAAGGATTTCGCAGGCCTTATATGGCCCATGGGCTACACATTCACCATCCTGGGAAATGAACTAATTGGTTTATATATATATATATATAAAAAATCATGATTTTATATATATATATAAATATATATTATTACTTTTCATACTCCCTCATCTGATTTTGGAATCTTCTGAAATATCACTGATTGTGGCCAGCAGAATCATTCCCTCCAATCTCCCCAGCAAAAGTCAGAAGATTCATTCTGATGTAGGAGTATGGAACTTTTTTCTGCCAAGGGACATTTGGATATTTATATCATTTGTGGGCCACACAAAATTATCAATTTAAAAATTAGCCTGCTATAGAAGTATTAAATTCCAAGTACCACCTGTGGGTCTCTGGGCAGAGCCAGACCAAAGGATTTCGCAGGCTTTATACGGCCCATGGGCTACACATTCACCATCCTGGGAAATGAACTAATTGGTTTATATATATATATTCATGATTTATATATATATATATATATATATATATATATATATATATAATTACTTTTCATACTCCCCCATCTGATTTTGGAATCTTCTGAAATACCAGTTTTTTGTTTCTATCAAATATGTCTTAGATATCATGACACTCTTTTAGAGACTCCGAAGATGTATTTTATTTATTAGTTTTAATAAGAATGTGGTTTGTATAGATATCATTCATTCCAAATCTACTTTGTGAATCCTATCTCTATTAGAAGACCAGAAAATCCATGTATGTAGTGTGTACATGTATAGAAATGTCAAACGGGACACTATAAATATGTACATTTTAAAAAATATTTGTTTGACAGAGTAAGAGGAGAGAGACTGATCTATCCACTGGTTCACTCCTGAAATGGCCACAATGGCCAGGCCAAAGCCAGGAGCCAAAAGCATCAGCCAGGTCTCCCACATGGGTAGCAGGGGTCCGACCACTTGGGCCACCTTCTGTTGCTTTCCTCAGGCCATTAACAGGGAGCTGGATCGAAAGTGGAAAGGCTGGGACATCAACTGGCACCCATACAGGATGCCAGCATCATAGGTGGAGGCTTTACCCACTGTAATACAATGCTTGCCCCATGTCCAACTTTTTAAATCAGTGAAAATAAATTTTGAAAAACAGTGGAATAATTTCAGAGCATTAGAAAACTTTTTTATCTTTTTTTTTTTTTTGACAGGCAGAGTTAGTGAGAGAGAGAGGCAGAGAGAAAGGTTTTCCTTCCATTGGTTTACCCCCCAAATGGCTGCTACGGCTGGCACGATGCGCCGATCCGAAGCCAGGAGCCAGGTGCTTCCTCCTGGTCTCCCATGCGGGTGCAGGACCCAAGCACTTGGGCCATCCTCCACTGCCCTTCTGGGCCACAGCAGAGAATTGGACTGGAAGAGGAGCAACCAGGACAGAACCAGCATCCCAACTGGGACTAGAACCTGGGGTGCTGGTGCCGCAGGCAGAGGATTAGCCTAGTGAGCCATGGCGCTGGCCAGAAAACTCTTGTAAGGTGTTTTTTCACCTGGTTTTACCTTATTGGACAAATTTCACTCTCAATCCCCATATACTTGGAGAGGGATAAGAGAAATATGAGATCAAATGATTGTAACAAGTAAGAATACAGACTATGAAGTCAAAACTGGGCTGGGGCTTCTCTCCAGGAAAGACGTAATGGTTTGTTGATTAAGACAAAGTACAAATCACATTTATGAGAACTGCCACAGTTAGAAATCATGAACTTCTTGCTAATCTTGCCATTGTGCGCCCAAAGCTTTCACAGTGTTTGTGCTGTCTTTCACTTTGACAAAGAGCACATGCTTAAACCAGTCTATCTTAGCAGTGCAGGTGAAAAATAGGGAGCCATCTGTGTTGTTTCAGTATTTGCCAGGCAAAGGGTATCGGGGCTGAAAATAATTGCCACAAGGGAATTTCTCTCCATGAATGAACTTGTCCTTTGTGCTATGATAGCAGAGGTGAAACCACCATCCTGCAAAACAAACTTTTGAGAAATTCTAAGAAAGCAGATATCCCTCTGGAAAAAAATATTTATTTATTTGAAAGGCTGTGACAGAGAGAGAGAGAGAGAGGGCGAGAAAGAATCTTCCATTTGCTTGTTCACGCCCCAAATGGCTATAACAGGCAAGTCTGGGAGAGGCTGAAACCAGGATCCAGGAACTCCATCTGGGTCTCCCATATGGGTGGCAGGGCTCCAATTACTTGGGCCATCCTCTGCTGCTTTCCCAGGTGCATTAGCAGAAAGCAGAATTGGAAGCAGAGCAACCAGGACTCAAACTGGCACTCATATATGGATAATGGTGTTATAAGCAGCAGCCTAAACAACTGTCACAATGCTGGCCCCAAAGCAAACACCTTAACCATATTTTTTTCTCCCTGGTGCTCAGAGCACTGAGGTTTTCCATTGGATTTTTACCGTTCTCAAATAGACCAGACCCAAGGTTTGCAGTAGAGGGCAATGCTGATGTACATGGTGATATTGGCCATGGC
Organism: Oryctolagus cuniculus; assembly: GCF_964237555.1. NCBI lineage: Eukaryota > Metazoa > Chordata > Mammalia > Lagomorpha > Leporidae > Oryctolagus > Oryctolagus cuniculus. Next base: position 53,117,858 of record NC_091441.1, on the reverse strand, counting down.
CGTTATAGATTGGTTGAGGTTATGGGTCTGGGTGTTGGCCCCTCCAAAGCCCAAGGAAATCTTTTAAGTGGTACATAGTAATTTACACTTACTCAAAGAACATAAGCGTTTTATTGAAATCGAGTGGTAGTCTTGAGAACTCATGCGCTTGCATTTGGTTTCAGAAATGAGGGTGGTCTTACAGACTGTGCCTCCTAACTTCATACTTGGTGCCAGAGTAGGATTTCCTAGCATGACTCTGACTCCCTGAAATGTTGTTTGGAAAGAAGAATGAGAATTCTGGGGCTGATGAAGCCTTAATCCCTGAATGACTACTTGATCACTTGTCATATGGAACTATAGGTGTGTGGCCATAGGTTCACTAGAGGTAAAATTAACCAGTGGAATTTGGAGATGGATCCAGCTCCTGTGAAGTTAGCTAACTGGGCATATCTTGAAATGTAAAATAAGTCTGTTAAATATATAGCTTGGTGATTGCTACCTGTAATATCTAAAATGTAAAGAAAACCGTGTTGGGGCAGATCCTGACTCTGCACTAGGATCAGATTTTGGCTACTCTGAGCAATGGCCACTAGTCTCAGGGCTGCTACCAAAAGGAAAATTACACTAGGACAACAGGAAGGCAGCGTGTTGGGGAAGGACAAGACCAAGGAACTGGTGAAACCAGGGGGAAGGGAATGAAGGAGCTATGTCATTTGGTGCCTTGGTATCATCAGCCTCCTGACCAGCCTTTATGAAACTGGATTGTGAATGACACTGAGAGTAGTCTTTGGTTGTGAGAGCAGTCTTTGGGGAAAGAGCATGCGTGGGGTGATATAATACTCCCCCCTACAACTGAACAACCACGCGTGGCTGTATGTGATCTGGACACACAGCAGTTTGTTCCTAAGAAGGCAGTCTGGTGGACTAAATAAAAGTAAGTGGAAGCGTACCCCAAGAGTGGGGACTGCTCAGCTCTTTCTGGGGATGCAGGTGGAATACCCCACATCAGGCAGCTGGGAGCAAACCACGTTGGGTTGGCTTTATGATGATCTGATTAGGCCACTGAATAGGCCCCTCATCCAAGCCATGAAAAAAGCTCTGATTAAGGGGGTCCACTTACACGGGCACCCCCTATAGCATTGCAATTGCAGTATCAACAACAATCTGAGAGGCCTTATTTGTTGTCTTAATGTCTATTATGAATTTCATAGATACTAAAAATTTAGAGAGATTCACAAAAAAGTGGAAAAGACAAAGGGAGACTCCAGGAAGTAGACTCAGGTGGGTGGAAATCTTTAATGCTTATTAAGACATTGGATGAACAAAGTGGATACTAAAGGATTGAGACAGAGGTCTTAATGCATTGCTGTTAGAGATTAGGTGGACCAGTGGGAATCCCTGCTGCTCCCACAGCATTAAAACGCCCCAGACAAATCTTCTCTACTCCACTGTGAAGGAATTTGAAAAGCTTTTAAGCAAAGATCAGAAACCTGACCTTGAATCACCTGGGCAATGGTATGGTACATTAATCAAGACAAAAATTGACAGGAGGGGCCAGGATCTTCTGGATCAATTTCCAACTGGGGACTTCTACACAAGTGTGAGAAAAATCACCTGTGGGGTTGAGGGAGAAGAGAATTTTCTGGGCTTCTTGACCTGGGATTCCAGTGCACTGTGATTCCATAACCTGTTGGTGAAGTCCTAATGGGATCACAGTTACACTGACAGGATGTGGGGATGCAGTGTTTGATGGATTAAGGTGAAAACTTGGATTAAAATTGAGATGCTTGAATAGACTATAGTATGTGAAGTGGTTATGTTTCCTTTCCACAAATATCCTTTCAGAGGGGGAAAGTTTGGGTAAAAATACATGACACAAATCTTAAATAAAAATAAATGACAAAAAAAAATTGAGAGAAGGAGAAACAGTAGCTGAGGGAAGAGGAATAAATAGGTTACTGCAAAAGGGAAATCCAAGACAGCCAGGTGCTATGTAACATTTTAGTCAGTGATGGAGTGTACATACTATGTTGGGTCCATCAGATTACAGCGCAACTGACAAATTCCTATTGCCTAGTAACACTGGAACATTGTCAGGCGACACCTTATTCACATGACCATGGTGGTGTTTGTGGATCAAGCCTACTGATGTGCCAGTAGGATACAAGTATAATATGAACAATTCTGTACAATATATAATACTTGATAGTGAACACTAATAGGACTGCTTTATATATTTACTGTACTATCCATTTTATTGCTATTTTACAGTGTACTCTTTTTACATGTAGAGACAATTTACTGTAAAACATTATGTCGTGATCTACTGGCAATAGCCCTATAATCCTATATTGTATCTCTTGATTGTGTCATTTTCTCTTGTGCCTGACTCAATCTCACATTGTTTTGTTTAGTGTGGCCCTAGAATAATAGGCTATTACACATATACCCACACACGCATAACATAGCCTCAGTGGGTAGTAGGCTGTATCATCTACATTTGTGTAAGGGCAGTCAGTGATGTTCTTACAATGATGCAATTGCCTAATGGCCCATTTCTAAGAACATATCCTTGTAAGTGAGTGGCACGTGATTGCATTACACTGGCACCTTGCAAGAGACTCACAGCAAGAGAATAATATTCTCTTAGCACTATTATCCCAGACATCCAGAAGTTGAAACTGTGTTTGTCAGCGCCACTCTGTGTGTGAAATCTGACAAGGTTGACTAGAAGCCTGCAAACCTGAGTAGCACTCCTCAGGGAGACATTCCACTCATGCAACATGATGATGAGCCGGACTGGTGGTTTAATGAGTGAGTAGAACTTTAGTAATGTGCCAATATATTTCAATTTTTATTTTTCATGTTACATCTACTGCAGAGAATTTCATTTGGGAAGGAATTTCTGGGAAATGTTCCTAACTGGGCCACTGGACCATGAGGTATACAACTCCTGGCTGACAGATCACTGTATAAATATATAACTAAATGATTGGGTGCTTAGAAGGATTCCTGATTATAATGTATAAAATATATTAGCAGCTTGCCCAGTATACCAAAGTGTGCTATATAAAAATACACATCAACCTTGTGTTTGTGAATGGAAAGCTATTAATGAGAATAGGAAGGCACAGTTCCTGATAGGCTTAGAGCAGTAGACAACACATAGTGTACCTGAATTCCTTTGATACTTGATCACGAATTCTTCCCACACTAAGATGAGAAAATCAGTGGGAGGCCTTGTGGTATACTCACACTGAATTGTGTCTTGCTGTGACTACCAGTTCATATAACACTAGTATGGTAGACCCAACATTTTTACTACAAAACACATATTATAACTGTACTCTGGCTGCTAGTAGCCAGTGGCAGCAACATACATGGTGTGATAAACAAAATTGTCCTACATGACAGAGAAAGGCGTTAGGGGAGGTAGGTTCTGATGTAGTCCTTGTGGGTACAAGCTGAATTTGCTTTTAATGAGAACTGGCATTTGGAGGAAAAAGACTTATTAATTTGAATGAACAGATCAGATGCCATTGTCTTCTAGGAGGAAGGCAGGGGGCGGGCGTCCTCCTGGAAAGGTGACGAGGCTTTAGTGAAGCGATTGGGGCAGACTTGACAGATGATGCGGCGTAGTGCTAGGACCCAGGGTTGAGAAGAGGCTCGACCCTGACCCAACATGGCCCTCTGACTTTCTAAATACAGATGGGTGCCAAAGTATCCATCCTGCCTGCTGCTGAACCTTAAGAAGCATGCCTAAGGGAGTCGAATGGCCTTCTGAACCTATGAAAGTTCTCCAGGGACAATTAGCATTTATGTCAATATACTGCCCATATTCCTAGGGTAGATCACAATCAGCCATATACCGCAGTACTGTCATCAGAGATGGGAAGCACTCTGAATACCACCCAGTGTCTTCCTGTGGGAGGGAGATGGACTGTATTCTATAACAGCATACCATGGACTTTGGTCTTAGTCCTCCACTGAGTTGAGTGTTACAAATAACCAAATCATGTCCAAGGGTAATGGTGTGGGTCCATAGCAACGTGGGCAAATGCTGATTGTGTTGTGAAGACGTAATGTATACCTATGTAATTGTTAGTGATTCGTTTTGTAATGAAACAGAATTGTATCCGGTCTATACTGTGGTATGGTGTAACATGGGCATTGTTGGTAAGATTCAATTACATCATGTAAATGAGTCTTATGATAACAGCAATATTGGCAATCAAACATATTGGGAGATCAAGTTAAAACTTCCTTAGAATTTATATTGTGAGGCTTGGCACCCCAGCAGGCGGTCTCGTAGGGTGACTTGTGATGGAGGTTTAGGGCCACATGGTGTCTGCTTTACCACTGGCAGGGCTCCAAGGGGCTAGAGGCCAAAGTTATCAGTGTGACCTCTGGAAGGGCTGGAAACTAAAAGTCGGCCGGCGCCATGACTCACTAGGCTAATCCTCCGCCTTGCGGCGCTGGCACACCGGGTTCTAGTCCCGGTTGGGGCGCCGGATTCTGTCCTGGTTGCCCCTCTTCCAGGCCAGCTCTCTGCTGTGGCCCGGGAAGGCAGTGGAGGATGGCCCAAGTGCTTGGACCCTGCACCCGCTTGGGAGACCAGGAGAAGCACCTGGCTCCTGGCTTTGGATCAGTGCGGTGCGCCGGCCGCAGCGCGCCAGACGCAGTGGCCATTGGAGGGTGAACCAACGGCAAAGGAAGACCTTTCTCTCTGTCTCTGTCTCTGTCTCTGTCTCTCTCTCTCACTATCCACTCTGTCAAAAAAAAAAAAAAAAAAAAAAAAAGAAACTAAAGGTCAACCATGTGTGCAGCGAGGCACATGGAATAAAACCACTGACGCCAAGGTTTGGGGGAGCTTCCCGGGCTGGCCGTATTCCTGGTACAATGTCATACGTTCTTACAGAAAAGTCAGCATGACCCTATGGGGAGAAGATGGCTGTTTGGGAGCCCTCTGGACGCTGCCCCACGTCTCTTCCCTTGGCTGCTTTTAACCCATGTCCTTTCACTCTAACTACCCATACCAGTGGTTATTACAGCTTTCAGTGAGTTCTCCTAGCGAATTATCCAAACCCAGAGTGCTGTTGGGAACCCCAAAGGCTGCACATGGGTTTCGGGAGTGAGGGCACTATTGTGGATGGCACCCCTGACCTTACAGGTGCATTTTCTTCTTTGATTCACACTATACTTTCCTCTGCCCAGTAATACCATCTGCTTCTTCAAATATGTCTCTGTGACAAACATGTTCCTTTAAATGGCTCCTTAGATACCATTCCAACCTTGGACTAATCTATAGTAAAGCACCATTGAGCTGTTAATACAAATGTGTGTGTGACTTACAGCAGGACTATAAATGCATGGTAACCAATTTACTTCACATCAGTAATTCAGCTCTTAGTCTTTCTAAACAAAAAATATAGAGGACCCTGTCCCCAGAACAATTGTAAGAATGTGGACAATTTTTATTAAATCAAAATAGTATCTTTCAAAGTTCTTAGAATATGAGAGTCATCCTGATTCACTCCTTTTTTCCTATTCAGTTTCTCTTTCTAAAATTCTTTTCTCCAGACTCCACTTAGAAAGAACACAGCTGACATGTCATTCCCGCCAGCATCTCATCTTGGGGCAAAAAGAAATGACTTGTGGTGACCTTAAAGACTACTCCTTGGCTGGTGGCTCAAGCTAATCCTCCGCCTGTGGCGCCGGCACACAGGGTTCTAGTCCCGGTCAGGGCGCCGGATTCTGTCCCGGTTGCCCCTCTTCCAGGCCAGCTTTCTGCTGTGGCCCGGGAATGCAGTGGAGGATGGCCCAGGTCCTTGGGCCCTGCACTCGCATGAGAGACCAGGGGAAGCACCTGGCTCCTGGCTTCGGATCAGTGCGGTGCGCCGGCCGCAACGCACCGGCCACAGTGGCCATTGGAGGGTGAACCAACGGTAAAGGAAGACCTTTCTCTCTGTCTCTCTCTCACTGTCCACTCTGTAAAAAAAAAAAAAAGACTACTCCTTTAAAAAATATTTGTTTATTTGAAAGTCAGAGTTACAGAGAGGAGGGGAAGAGAAAGAGATCTTTCATCTACTGGTTCACTTCTCCAGATGGCTGCAGTGGCCAAGGCTGGGCCAGGCCAAGGCCAGGAACCGGGAGCTTCTTCCGGGTCTCCCACATGGGAGGCAGGGGCCCAAGGACTTGGCCCATCTTCCACTGCTTTTCCCAGGCCATTAGCAGGGAGTGCAGCAGCCAGGACAGACCAGCACCCATCTGGGATGCCCACATTGCAGGCAGTGGTTTCACCTGCTATGCCACAGAACCAGCCCCCAAACGACTCCTTTTAACGTGAAACAAACCAACCCCTATCTAGAGTCCTGTTTGTTCTATTACATCTGTTTCAAATAACTGCAGTTAAGTGGTTGGAGATGGAAATGAGACAAAACAAAAGGGCAAGACACGCTGCACAAATCATTTTCAGAAACTCATGAAGAGCACACTTTGAAGCTCTTCATGCCTGCGAATATTGGACAGCTTGATTCACTTTACAAACTAATATCCTGGGTCCCTATTTTATAACGGGCAGAAAAAGAGGAGAGAAGAAAAGAAAAATGACAGAGGCAGGGCAATCACAAGATCCCTCTTCGGAGTTGTGGACAAAATCGGGAAGAGGGCCTGGCCCGGAGGCGGTTACCCTGGCAACACTCTTCGGCTTCTCCATTCTTGCTTGTCTTGGTATTGGATTGCAGTTGTGCTTATTTAATCATGGGCTGATCACATATAGTGAACTTGTGCGGTATGTCATGGGCATTTTACTGCAGGTCGGCTGTGTCTTTATTAAGTTTTTATTCATTTCCCCGTCAGTATCCCACACAAGGAAAATCTGGTATGTGACTGTATAAATATGGAGCAGACAAAACCACCTGGCAATGGCTTGTACACAAAAAGACTGCTCATTTAAGAAGGATCTCATGGTGCAGGCTTTCAGCCTGGTGGTTAAGATGTCCATGTCCCAAGTCAGGGTGCCTGGGTTTGATTCCCATCTTCTCCTAGTTTTAACTTACTGCTCGTGCAGACTGTGGGAAGCAGCAGTGGTGCCTCAAGCGGTTGTGTCCCTACCACCCGTGGGAGAACTGGATTGAGATCCCGGCTCCCAGCTTTGGTGGGGCCCAGCCATGACGATTGCAGGCATTTAGGAGTAAAGTAGTACATGGGCACCATCTGTCTGTCGCTCCCTCCCTCTCTCTGTCTCTCAAACATGTTGTAAACTAAATAAGTTAAAAAGAATTCCAAAATGTCTTCAATCAATTCTTCTGTGTCACCAAAGTTGAAAACTTTTATCAATTTAAGAAACATTTTTATTTCCAAGAGCCAAGTTTTGAAATGTGCTAACCCCCATTTTAAATCCAATTTTTATGTGAGGTTACCAGAAAATAATTTAACATTTAAGATAATTGTATATCTTAAATACATAAGAAAATGATCTTAAAATGTTAAAATTCATATAAATTTTATGCTTATAACCTTGCTGAGACACAGGCTATAAAACTTTAAATAATGTATTCTTCAGAATATCCTTCCAGAAATCAATTTCAAAACACATCTTTATCTTATTGAGTCTGGTGATCCCCCCCCCCCCCCCCCCCGAAGGAAGTCTCTTGTATAAGACCACCGTGCTGACTACTGTGACATAGTGAATTGCATCTGGAAAGCACCGGCTACTGGGTGTTAGATGAGGACTCCACCCCCTCATCACTTTCTCTAGCTGCACTCCTGAATAGACGTCATTGCTGTCTGTTGGTGTTGGGGTAGCACACACTTACCAAGAGGACCACAGTTCTTTTCTCATTAGCTCTTCAAGAAGAATTAATTCATCAAGAATGAATGCCAATGAGATTTCAGAATCTCTTTGTAATAAGTAATTATATTACTTATTTAAATGATCCAGAATTTAAATGACTTATTTTTTTTGGATAATCATCCAAATGAAAACACAAAATTGAAAAAAAAATTAAAGCTTGCAGAGAAACTGATTATTATAATGATTGTGAGATGGTCTCCAGAATCCATAGACCTGGATTGAAAAACACTCTTATTATAAAACTAAGAAAAAATGTGTTTTATGTGCTTGTTTTAATGACAGGCAGAGAGATAGAGATGGGGAGAGAGACAGATGTAAGGAGATTTTCCACTTCCTGGTTCACTTCCAAATTCTCACAACAGCTAAGTTTGGCCCAGGCTGAAGCCAGGAGCCTGAAACTCATTTTGGGTCTCCTATGAGAGAAGCAGGTACCCAGGTACTTGAGCCATCATCTGCTGCCTGCCAGGTACACATTAGCAGGACGCTGGGTCAGAAGCAGAAAAGCCAGGACTGAAAGCAGGCACACCAATATGGGATACAGGCATCCCCAGTGGTGAATTAACCGTTGTGCCAAATGTCTGCTACTAAAAAAAGGTTTTAAATATATTTATTTATTTGAGACAAACACAGAGAGAAAGGGAGAGAGAGATGGAGAGAGAGGAGAAGAGAGAGGGAGAGAGAAAGGGGGAGGGGGACGGAGGGGGGAATGGGGAAAGGGGGGAGAGGGTGGAGGAGGGGGGGAGGAGGGGAGGGAGAGTGCGCTAGTATTCACTGGTCTATTCTCAAGTGCCTGCAGTGGCCCAGGCTGGGCTAGGCTGAAGGCAGGAGCCGGGAAGTCAGTCCAGGTCTCCCACTGTGGGCGGCAGAAACTCAATCACTTGAGCCATCACCTCAGCTTCTCGGGGCCTGCATTAGCAGGCAGGAGCCAGAGGCAGAGATCAAAACCCGGTAGCCTGATATGGGACTAAACCCCTGCCCTTCTGCGAACTTTTTGAAGATCGTTCATGTGTGAAGACTTTTTGCAAGTTATAAAGCATTTCAAGTATGTCGTGAGCTTTTCTACCTCTTTCACCTCCTCTTCCTCAAAGACTGTGTAAGAGGCACACAGAGCCTCGCTGATACATTTCTGTTTTAAAACTTGTTGCCTTGGTCTTTTTGTACTAGAAAATCGCTCGGCCAACCTCCCAGTTTCATGTTCTACTTATCACACTGGCAGGGAGACACTGATAGGCCCCCTGGTGATCTCCTATATGATTGGCAAAGTGTTTGAAATAACAATGATTCCAAAAAGGGGGCTTCCTGGAGTCCTGGCATATTAACTCATCCCACTGACTCCCTTGATTGTGCTACCTCTCTAGAGATGCGCAGGGGTGGCTGTCTGTCCCCGGGAAACGTGTGTACGGGACAGAAACACTTCAGGACAACCTCTGCTCATCGTGCTTACAGGAGAAGGGGGAAGGGAGGCCAGGGTGTGCTACGCACCAGGCAGTGCACACTGTTTATCGCTGGCGTTAGCTCTCCACTGTGCGGGGAGGAAACCCAGATGCAGGACGGTTCTCTGAGCAGGCTGCAAGCTCAGAAGAAACTGTAGCGAGGTTGGACCCCAGGTCCTGATCTCAAGTGCACACTATTTTCCAACTATGGGAGAGGGAGGAGGAGTTCTAGGGACAGCAGACCAGAGTCTTGGCAGAGAACCTGGACCTTCCCAGGCTGGTTTTGTCAAATCACTGGCGGCCTCACAGCCACTTTCCCGTGCCAGCATGTGCTGCCCCCCTCACCGCTTGCCTTCTTCTTTCCTCCATCAGAAAGCGTCTTGTTTGTTGGCTTCTTACTGGAAAACTAGTTGGCCACGAGGATTTGCTCTGGGATGGTTTCCTTGGTCGCTGTAGAATGGACCTGGAGTTGGAGATGCTCAAGTCCTTGGAATTGAGCCCAGGCATGGAATTCCACTCGCTTGGCTCCCACCAACCACCTCGAGTGGCCCCAAGAGTGCAGCAACTGTGATAAAATGCTAATATGGACTGCATGTTTACACTGTGTTCTCTGCCCTCTATGGGTGCACTTCAAAGACTTTGTGGAAAATGCGCTAAGTTTATTTTGGTGCAAAAAATTCTGAAATTCGTGCATGGTTTTTCCATAATGTGTACTTTCCATAAACTTCCTGAAGACTCCTCATATGTGTTATTTCATTTAGTCCTCTGGGGTATCTTGATCAAGGCCATTTTACAGATGAGAAAACTGAGACACAGAAAGATCCAGCAACTTGCCCAAGGTGACAGAGCTGTGTAAAGTTCACAGTGGACATCCCCAGGCTCTGTGTTGCCTTTCTTATAAAATGAGTGAATTGCTATGACCGTGGATTCCTGGGTATGGGATATGTTAATGCTTGCCTTAGGTGCCAGGTGCTCCTCCAGGCTCAAGAGTGCAACTTTCCAGGCAGCGCCCACAGTGCGGAGCTGTGCGGAGCCGGCTCTAAGTGTTCAGTCAACAGGGTTCCCTCTCACCACAGGAAACAGCATTGAGGTGCTGATTTGGGACAGCCGGGAAGCAGCCCATTGTGTTTCTGAGAATCTCTCAAGGGAAACTAGGCCGCGTCTCAGGGAGACCAAATGACATCAACTGTTGGTTAGGCTGAATTGTCTGCCCCCACCCCTCCAAACTCCTGTGTTGGCATTCTAACCCGCTGGGACTGTATTTGGAGATAGGGTCTCTAAAGAGGCAATTAAGTTAAAATGAGGCACACACACCACGATCCTGTTGGGGAACTGGAGAGAGCAGGACCTGAACTGGCGTCAGGAGAGGTGGGAGTTTCCACGATAGTCTGACACCAGGGTTTGGGAGGATGAAGTGTGTTCACCCAGTGTGTACTGACTGTCCAGCCACGTCGGGGGTGCCCTGCGCGTCACTGGACCCGAGAGAGAAGTGGAGATCAAGACGTCCCATAGGCTAATGCCAAAGGATGGACATATACCGGCAGCAGCAGAGGCAATGGGGTGTGGCAAATGTAGGATCCCTCTCTGGGGATAGTGCGTGTAGCATAGTGGGTGGGGGTAAGGCGAGGCTGGCCCAGATCTAGGCATCAGTGTGGACTTGAAGGGTGGATGAGCTAGACTGAGGCAGGCAGGAAAGCCAGCGGAGTTTCAGGGAGAGGAAATCCATGCACAAGTGGTCAAAGAAGTTCCTGAAAAATACATGTTATGAAGAAACTACATATGACTTTCAAAAACTTTTTATACCACAATAAACTTTGTATTTTAATCCCATTTTCCCCAACCTTTTTAAATAATTAAACAATTATTATTTATTTGAAAGCAGGGTGACAGATCAAGAGAGAGAAAGAATCTTCCATCTGTTGGTTCACTCTCCAAATGGCCACAATGGCCAAAGCCAGAGGCCAGGAGCTTCAACCAGGTCTCCCATGTTGGAGCAGGGGCCCAAGGACTTGGACCATCTTCTACTACCTTCCCAGGCATGTTAGCAGGGAGTTGGATTGGAAGTGGAACAGCCAGGACTTGAGTGCTGGTATCACAAGTGCCAGCTCTCCCCAAACTTCTTAAAGCATCCTCCTGTGTATACATATGTTTATAAATCACTCCTTGAGTATCGCTTTTGGGGACCAGGCTGACTAGTGCATAACTTGTTTGGAAGGCCCGGGTCTGTGGTTAGGGGAAAATCATGGTGAATGTTGGAATGGATGAAGGGGCACAGTCGCTGGAGTCGGGGCAGATTAGGAGACATGTTTTGGGGTGGGAGAGGCAGTGCCACAAGTCAGAGGAGGGCAGGTTTGCTCCTGAGGCATAGAGGAGGACCACAGCCAGCAGGTGAGGAGCCTGAGGTCCTGGAGAAGACGAAGAGAGGGTCAGGCCCAGGCCTAGTGTTGGAGCGCTGCACCTGCTGCAGCTGCACATTTGGGCGGTGAAAGAAAGATGGGAAAGATGGGAAAATGGATATCAAGGCATAGGTCCTTCCCTGATTATCTGCCTTCCTTCCTTCTTAAATTTATTTATTTTAAGGACAGAATTACAGAGAGGCAGAGGTAGAGAGAGAGAGAGATCTTCTATCTATTGGTTCACTTCTCAGATGGCTGCAACAGCCTGAGCAAGGCCGATCGGAAGCCAGGAGCCAGGATCCAGGAGCCAGGAGCTTCCTCCAGGTCTCCTATGTGGGTGCAGGGCCCCAAGCATTTGGACCATCCTATACTGCCTTCCAAACCATAGCAGAGAGCTAGATTGGAAGAGGAGCAGCTGGGACATGAACCGGTGCACATATGGGATGCTGGCACCGCAGGCGATGGCTTTACCTGCTATGCCACAGCGCTGGCCCCTACTGCTTCCATTTCAATACCTTTTTCCATTGTAGAACAAGAGAGCCCCAGAGAGGCACCCCATTGGGCATTTTTCTGGCCCTGCGACACTGGACTGCAGGATTTGATTTCATTTCAAGAGATGAAAATGTGACATTTTTGCACTTGAACATTATATCCCAAATTCTTACTGATTTTTTTGCATTGCTGTTGTTTCTATAATTTTTTTTAAAACTCAGTTTGTGAAATTTGGTAAGTAGAGAAAAACATAAAATCAAATTTGCCTGTAAATTTTCCACTTGGAAATAGCTACCTTGATCTAATATTTTTCTGAGTTTGTACTTTGTAGATATAATAAAGATACAGTTCCATCAAAGAGATTAAACTGTGAATAGTCTCTCTCCTATTTTCATTTAACACTTGTACTTTCTCATGCAATATAATACCATTCTCCATAAAGTTCACTTAAATGCTGCGTGCCAGTCTATTTTAAAGAAGTACCTTATATGATCAAACCAACCCTTTATAGTTGGAAGTGAGGTTGTGTCCAATTCTTTGCTGTGTTAAGTAATGCTATAATGACTATCCTCAGATAAATTTGTGCTCTGGTCTCATTTCCTGAGAAAGTTTGCTTATAAGCTGTTCCTGCTCCTATTTGTAGTGCAATATTTCATTTCATTTTATTTTTAAACTTTTATTTAATAAATATAAATTTCCAAAGTACAGCTTATGAATTACAGTGGCTTTTTCCCCTCATAACTTCCCTCCCACCTGCAACCCTCCCATCTCCCGCTCCCTCTCCCATTCCATTCACATCAAGATTCATTTTTAATTATCTTTACATACAGAAGATCAATTGAGTATATATTAAGTAAAGATTTCAACAGTTTGCTCCCACATAGAAAGTACAAAGTGTAAAGTACTTTTTGAGTACTAGTTATAGCATTATTCACATAGTGCAATACATTAAGGACAGAGATCCTACATGGGGAGTAAGTGCACAGTGACTCCTGTTGTTGACTTAACAAATTGACACTCTTGTTTATGGCGTCAGAATTCACCCTAGGCTCTTGTCATGAGTTGCCAAGGCTATGGAAGCCTTTTGAATTCTCCACCTCCAATCTTATTTAGACAAGGTCATAGTTAAAGTGGAAGTTCTGTTCTCCCTTCAGAGAAAGGTACCTCCTTCTTTGATGGCCTGTTCTTTCCTCTGGGATCTCACTCACAGAGATCTTTCATTTAGGTCTTTTTTTTTTTTTTTTAAAAAGCTCTTCCTGTATTTCCTTAAACTCTAAAACCACAAACGTTTCTTCAAAGAGCTCTTAGTTCTCCATTACATTTTCTCTCCATCAATCATCACCAAAGACCCTCATTTTAAAGCTACTGCTTGTAGCAAGATTCAAAAAACTCTCATTGACAGAGTTGCCTTAGCTGCAGCAGACCCAAAATCATGCTGCTTCTTTGGTTCTACATTCATCCTAAAATTATGCTGATTCTTTGGTTCTGATGTTGTGTCTATATTTGGCCATCTTCCATTCTGGTGGCTATCACGGGATCCTCCATGTTTATTTTGCTCGAAGCTGCCTTCGGCAAACTTGTAACAGGAGTAGGAACCTGGGACCGTGGACAATTGCAAGATGGTGCTTGCCAACGTGCTACCTGGTTACTACTTTCTCCGCTTGCCTGGAGGGGCACGTGGAAGTGTGTACACATGCAGCCGCATGGAGGAGTGTTATAGGTGTGTGTGTCTTGGGGCACTGCTACACAGCAGTTTCTCCTAGGCGTTTTCCAGAGCCCCAGGATATCCAAGGCAGCACCTACCAATATCTCCCAGCTTAATGCACCCTCCCCATGTCACCAGTGTGTATCCAGCCCATCTTGGCATTCCATCCTTGTCCGCCACATAAGTGCTACATTTATGATTTCCCTAAGGGCTGTGAATTCAGTTAGCAATGGGACAGAAACAACAGCTCAACACTCTATACTCATGGCTGTAGCCAAGGCGAGCCTCCCTTGGCTGGGTTGTGGTAGAGATGAGGGCTTGTCCAGGATGGTGGGGCAGGGAGGATGTGGCTGACCGTGCCTGTGAGCTGCTGACCGCCAAGCCCCGCTTTCCACAGTGGGTCAAAGGTGCATTTCCCACCCGGCTGATGAAAAGGAACAAGGACTTTGGGTTTCAGGGATCAGATTGAGAGTGATTCTCTTTGAGGCTTTCACAAAAGCAGCAAGCATTTCACACCATTCTGAGTGCTGTAGGTGAAGAATTTAACAGCTGGTGGGAGTGCAAATTAGAGCCAATTATAATTTGATTGACCTGCCTTGACAATAAAACTGTCTTCCCTAATTTAAAATGCCTAGCAGGAGCCACCGTGCCCTGGTAAGGTGGTGATTTCAAATGAAGAGCTGCCCAAACTAGGAAATTCTTTAACAATGCTGACAGTAATAAAGATTTATTTGTAGAGTACTTTTTCCCCCCTCCTGGGCTAAAACTACAACTTCCAAACGGAGGAATAGTGTCATCTCTACAGGGCTAAAAAAAGACTGGGCTTGGCAGAAATGTGTCTCAAGAATGGTGGCAGCAGAAGTAGAAAGTGTGGAGAATTTGGGAAAATTGTGAAGAAAGGCAACAATATCTCTATTCCTTAAGATAATGGCCAGTTGTCAGAGTTTGTGAAGCAACCACATGTAGAATTAAAAAGCTTCTTCTTTGAAACAGTTTTAACAGGGCATAACAGGAAAGCACCTTGTGTTCCAGTGTTGGATTTCAGAAGAGAATTTATGCTGCCTATTTAAAGAGGTCAAAGGAGGCTTAGAACCCCAGTACCGGCTCTGGCCGCCGTCTCCCTGCTTCAGTACTCACGCAAGCTTGCAGCTGTTTCACTCCTTACACATTGTATGGGAAGGAGCTCGCGGATCTGCATTTCCTGTTTTGCCCTGAGTTGAATCTGGTCCTTTGCGTTGACTCTGATTCTGGTGCAGGGGCCAGAAAGCGGTGCTGGAAGTGCCTACTCTGTGCAAACCTGAAGGGATCTGCCCTCCGATCCCACCTCAGAGTCTCCTTCAGATCTTGATCTCGTGCATTTTGTCCTCCTAGCACTTTTGCAGATGAAAACCTGAGGTGCACACAAGAAAACTCACTGCACCCTCGTGGTGGGAACTACTGAGACCCTGGATCCAAAATAGCTTGGCACAGTGTCTGCCCCAGACTGGCTCTCGGGAGATGGTGAGATTCTGTTTCCCTCCTTCCTCCGCGTCGGCCTCACCTTTGCCCCTTTGCTGAGGCTGCTCAGCCTGCGTTCTTTTCTCTTCTTGCTCCCACTGAACCTTCTCTGATGACCCCTGGGGAGCGGGAAGAGAAGGCTGTTCTTGCCTCCTTCTGTGATACAGCAGTCACTCTGATCCATGGTTTCATTTTCTCAGTTACTCACATTCAATAACAGTCTGAAACTACTAGATGGAAAATTCCAGAAACAAATAATTCATACATCTGAGGGTTTGCTTTTGGCACAGTGGTTAAGTTGTCACTTGGGCTGCCCACATCCCATCAGAGTGCCTGAGTCCAAGTCCAGCTCCTCTGCTAATGCAACCCTGGGAGGCAGCAGGGGATGGTTCTAGTACCTGGTGCCTGACACCCACGTGGGAGACCTGGATGGAGTTCCTGGCTCCTAGCTTCAGCCAGGCCCATTTGGGGAGCCAATCAGCAGAAAGAAGATCCTTCTATCCATCTCTGTCTCTCCTTCTATGTCTTCCTGCCTTTCAAATAAATAAAAATTTTAAAAGTATTTTAAGCAACTTATTACACTATATTGTTATAGCTATTTTATTTTGTTATTAGTTATTACTATTAATCCCTTACTGTGCCTAATTTAGAAATGCAACTTTATCATAAGTATGTATGTATAAATAAAAACAGTATATGTAGACTTGGTACTATCTGGGTTCAGATATCCACTGGTGTATTGGAATGACCTCCTGCAGATAAAGGCAGGGTGCTGTCTTACTTGGAAGGAATTGTGGTAACTCCCATGGTAACAAGGTTCTTATTGGTGAGGTTCTATAACACCAGTGTTACTTGGATGCATGAACACATACAAGGTGTGCTAAACATACTTTTATGATTGGCATAGAAATCAACTCTTTTCATCATATGGTTTATACAGAAGGTAAGAAAGTTTGGCACATAGCTGTAAGAGAGGTAGTGAGCTTTCCTCCTATGTGGAGGTCATCATGTTTTAGATAGCCTGCATCAGTGTGGGTACAACCAAAATTTCACTGCCTTAAATTCTGCCATTGGAAACAGAAACCCAAGTTGCAAACAATCAGTTTACTATGCAGACTTTTGGATTATAATATTCACTGGCTACTGCCTGAAACTGAGCTTCATGTGAATGACTACAGATCATCAGGAATCATCTATGTTAGGAGCAGAATGAAGTGGGGGCTTTGTGACAATGTTCTCTCTTCTTGTAAAATGAATTCTGGGTGATGGTTAGGGTGTCTGGATGCCCGGTGTTTGTATAATGAGAGCTTTCCAGCATTATTATCATGTGGCTTCTAATATCTCTTCCTACTTGAGAATGCAGCTAGAGTGCTGTTTAGTCTAGCAGTTAAACACCCACGTCTGACATCAGAGAACCCAAGTTCAAGTCCTGGCTCTGACTCCTGACCGCAGCCTCCCCACAGTGCAGACCCTGGGAGGCAGCAGTAGTGGGTCAAATAATTGGGTTTCTGCCTCCAATGTGGGAGAGCTGGATTGAGCTCCTGGCTTTTGGCTCTTGATTTTGAACCTGGCACCATCCCAGCCACTGTGGGCGTCTGAGAAATGAATCAGTGGATAGGAGATCTGTCTGCCTCTCAAATAAAAATAAAAAGAAATAGACACATAGGTCAGTAGCAGAATATACATCTTCCAAAGACAATCATTCGTATATAAAACTCTACAAATAAAGATCTGTGTAGTGATAGTTGTACGCATCCTTGCACCCATCCATGAAACTGAAATTTCTTGTGGGTAGCACATCTGGTTTTTAAAAACATTATCCATAGGAATATTAAATGGCAAGCAAGGATCCCAGGAACAACATCCTGGAATGCTGCCAACACCAAGCAATGAAATGATGATTTCTGCAACCAGGCTTGACGGGGCTGGACTTGGGCAGATGATGGAGGGGGCAGGATGTGCAGGCAGCTGCTGTCTGGTGAACTGAAACGGAGCCTGCACAAGGTGGGCAGACAGATGCCATAATGGCCCTCTAAAGAATAACCGCGTGCAAGACAACGTAGCTGTGAAACGTGGGCAAACAATGGCAGCAGATGGACAGAAACCTGGCACGCAGCAAGCAGGGGGAGACAGCTCATTTATAGCAAAAAAGCCCTGCATGCTCGGGGAGGGACAGCACTCCAGACCAACACCTCGCCTGTAGACAGCAACAGGCCCTGTAAGCAGCCTCATCCATTTCCAATGTTTGTTGAGTGCTTGCTCTGCAGAGCACGCTTGGTTTACGCGGGGACGAAGCCACGCTTGTTGACTTCGGGAGTTTAGAGTCTAATGAACGTGCTGTGGGTTTCTGATGGACACCATATGGGAATTATGTTGTGGTTACTGACATCACTGTCCTTTAATATTCCTCAAAATCTGCTGCTGCTTTTCTAGACCTTGGATGGTATAACTTCCAAACCAAAGAAGATGGAGCTTGCGAGCAGTAGAACGTGGCAAGAGAGAGTTGCTGGCTCCCAGCTGCAGCCACTTCACTCCAACAGCTAAGACTGTTGAAGGAGGTTCTTCGTCTTCAGTTCGTAGGTGCAAAGCCCAGGGCCAGCTCCCTATGAAGACACCACAGTATGGATGACCAGCCCTCAGCCAAGTTTAGCTTTATCCAAGGAGATGTCTATAGAAGGGACGTTGTGCTTTCCAAATATAAAAGATAGCCCCAGTGTGTGTGTGTGTGTGTGTGTGTGTACATGTGTGTGCATACATGCTTTCTAGATTTTGTCTTGTATTCTTTGGTTTCCAAGTAAGCATTTTTCATCATTAGCACAGCCATCCTCACCAGGTTGGTAACTATAAATTAAA
Source organism: Oryctolagus cuniculus (assembly GCF_964237555.1). NCBI lineage: Eukaryota > Metazoa > Chordata > Mammalia > Lagomorpha > Leporidae > Oryctolagus > Oryctolagus cuniculus. The sequence goes on along the minus strand of NC_091441.1, from coordinate 53,099,645 downwards.
CTTAAAAAAAAAATTCCCTGTTAGCAGTTGAGTGCTTGTACTAGTCTGGACAAAATCTATTCTTCATTGTTTAGGTGGGAAGTTAAAGAGAAGAAGGGATGAGGTACATGTGAGGTATTTAGATATCTTGTGTTCTGGAATGGTTTGCAAGTGATTAAATGGTTAAGCTATGGAATTGTTGCCCCCTGTGTTTATCCCACATGTGACAAGGCTGATGTGGTTTGAAATGGTTTGGCCTTGACCTATCAATATTAGAACAGAGATGATGGTCTATGAACCCAATACCAAAACAGCTGCACCTGGGCAGGGTCTAGTTGGACAGGTTTAGTCTTATCCCTGTTACTCCATCATCACCAATTCAATAATCAGAAAATGCCAAAATAGGGCTGTAGATTTCATAAGTCACACATAAAATTTTGCCTTATAGCTTTGGAGTCAGAATTAATTTACATTATAAAGCACAGATGAACAGTCTACATCCCCCTAATGCCTAAATATAGATTTTAAATTCATGTAAAAATAAGAGATAAATTTGTAGTTGCACATAGCTTTTAATTATTTGAAAATTAAAAATAACTATATAAATATATATCTTTTTTTTTTTTTACAGGCAGAGTGGACAGTGAGAGAGAGAGACAGAGAGAGAAAGGTCTTCCTTTTGCCGTTGGTTCACCCTCCAATGGCCGCCGCTGCAGCCGGCGCACCGCGCTGATCCGATGGCAGGAGCCAGGATCCAGGTGCTTTTCCTGGTCTCCCATGGGGTGCAGGGCCCAAGCACCTGGGCCATCCTCCACTGCACTCCCTGGCCATAGCAGAGAGCTGGCCTGGAAGAGGGGCAACCGGGACAGAATCCGGCGCCCCAACCGGGACTAGAACCCAGTGTGCCGGCGCCGCAAGGTGGAGGATTAGCCTATTGAGCCACGGCGCCGGCATAAATATATATCTTAAATTCACTCCTTGATATGTGCCTCAGAATAATATTTTTATACCCAAGGAGACATGAATAAGTGTTTATTATTTGTAATAGCCAAATTTGGGAATAACCAAAAATCACATGTTTTGATAAAGGAGTATTATACAACCATGAAGAAAGTGTATAAACTACAGCTGTATGTTAGCTACATTGAGAGCATTTTTTATTTACATTGAATGCATTTTGCAAACATGCTGCTGTAAAAAAATCAATTCCAGAATGTTACATAAAGTACATCAAAAACTTCAAAAACATGTAACACAATACTTAAAATTGTTGAAGGATAAGCATAAGTATACTGAAAGCATAAAGAAATGCAGATGGTGTGTGAGTTAATGTGCCCAGCACGGATGTTGTGGGTAGCAGTCAAGCCACAACTTGGAACATCCACATCCCATACTGGAGTGTTTGAATCCTAGCTTCCCTGTGTTTCCTATCCAGCTTCCTGCTAATGTGCCTGGGAGACTGGGATGGAGTTAGACTCCTGGCTTCAGCTTGGCTCAGCCCTGGCTGTTGCAGGCATTTGGGGAGTGAATCAGTAGATGAAAGATCTCTGAGTGTCTCTCCCTAGAAAATAAAGACACCTAAAAGAAACTCCTCATACTCATTTGCATATCTTTACTACTACATAATAAATCTGCAATACCAAAAGCAAAGACGAAGGCATGTCAGCAATTTCCCCTCAAAGAACTGGGACAGAATTGCTGAAGGAAAGGTGGAAATTGAAGAGATAAATGGGTTTAGGATTTTTTCCCTTCTATTTTCTTCTCTCAGAGCAGATACTAAGAGGTTACTTTAGGAAATGGATTCAAAGAGGGAGGTAGTTCCAGATCTGTTTTTTTGTCTGTCTCATTTTCCGTGTTTCTGGGAGTCATGAAGATGTGGGTTAAAGGTCGAGTCTTTGAGAAGGCCCGTCTGAGAGCCAGGAGTGGCTGAGTGTGGCTCAAGTGGAGAACTTCCAAAACATAGTTATGTGTGCTTGGAACCATGTTAACTAAGCTGTGGAAATTCATTGTGAGTGCAAAAAGGTGGGACCATGTCATTAAAGCGTCACCAATGCAGGGAAACAAGATAAGGACAGACTTACTGATGGTGTCTTTTGAAGAACAAAATTCTTATATTTGATGAAGTACAGTTTATAAATGTTTTCTTTTTCTTTTTTAAAAAAGGTACTGAATTAGTGGCTATTAATTAATCTCCTATATATCAAGCAAGATGGCCAGAAGCAAATTCTTTGGCTGGAGTTACTTCCAACTCTTTCAGCACTGCCTGAATCCTCATCATAAGAAATACATTTGGTTTAGTTGGAGTCCATTCATTTTTTTAGTTAATTTTCGTGTATAGTTTTCTCACGTGTCCTTTCAAATACTGCACAATGCCATAGAACACTGAGTGTTCCAAACATCATCCAAAAGGCTACAAGAGTTACAATTGCTTTTCCCTCTGTTTGAAACAGCAGAATCTAGCAGAGTAAAGCCATTCCTTTAGGTGACAGTGGAGCAGTATATGGCTGGATTGCCAAATATCCAGATTTAGAAACAACCAAAGCATAAAACACTGCATACTATGCTAGTGGGTGAACTTCTCAGAACCCAACTTTCTTTTGCTTATCTCATGTGGATACAAAGCATCAGCTCCAAGGAGCTATAGCAGACAAAAATGCAAGTGTAGCCAATGATGAATATGCCTTCCAAACATCATCTTCAAATGTGAAGCAATGTCTGAAAATGAAGTTTGATGAGATTCCAGAGAAACTATTCACCCCATGTATCTTTAAGGTGCTAAGATATTGAATCTTATTTTCTATTATTGCAATGATCAATGAATTTCGTATCTGCTGACCATACGTGCAGGTTGTCAACTTGATGTCCTCAGGTGCTTTCCCTGCTCCAGCTGCACTATACCCAGACCTCTTAAGTCATCCGCGCTTGTCCTTTTCCAATGGCATTTTGGTGTCCTATCTTATATTTGCCTCACCTAGGTGACATAAAATTTTATCATAGTTTTTTTTTTTTTTTTTTTTTTAGCTAACTCTTAGATGTAGGTCTAGCAGTTATTTTAGTTAAATTTTGCATATGGTGCGAGGTAAGGGACATCTTTTTAGATATTTACTGTATTTGAATTTCTAATTGTTATGCATAATTTTTGGAAATGTCTATTCTTTCTCCATTGAATTGTCTTGGCATCTAGGTTGAAAATCAATTGATCAGATATATTTTGGCTTATTTCTGAACTCTCTATTCTGTTCCATTTATCTGTATGTATGTCCTTACACAAATACCACATTGTTTTGATTACCATAGTTTTACAATAAGTTTTGGAATCAGTACAAATCCCTGCAAGTTGGTTCTTCACTTATTTCAGAATTATTTTGACTAATTACTGTCCTTTGCATCTTGGTTTAGATTAGCTTTAGATCAACTTGACAATTTATGCAAAACATACCTGCTGGGATTTTGATAGGAATTGTGTGGAATCTAAAGATTAACTTGGAGACAATGATTTTTTCATCATATCTTTGAAAAAAAAATTTTATTGTGATCTTTAAGTTATCATAATCTCAGGTTAACATTGATAAAATAACTAATGCAGCTCCATTCCCTTGTTCCATTTAGTGTCATTGTTATATATGTTATACACCCAAGATGTGGTGTTATAAATATTTCCTTAAACCATCTTATGTTTAAAAAGAATTAATAAAATAAAAATATATGTACTATTATCCATTTAAAATATTTATTCACATATTTACTACTCTAATTGTCTACAATTCTTTCCATGGATACAAATTACCACTGATACGGTTTCTGTTCATCTTGAGGAATTTGAATTGTTGAATTCAAAATTTCTGAAAGCAGATTTGCTATCCAAGAATTTTCTTGGTTTTTGTTTAACTGGACCTGTCTTCGCTTTTCTTTTTGACCAATACTTTTACTGTATAGGATTCTGATAGACTTTTCTTTCTCAGCATTTCAAATAAGTTATTCCACTGCCTGTGGAATGGTGTTGCTTCTGATGAACAGTCAGCTGTTCATTCCTATTCTGTTGTATAGGAATCATTTTCTCTTGCTACTTCCAAGATTTTCTCTTTTTGGCAGTTTGAAAAGAATGTATTTCTATGTGGTTCTCAGTTCTTTTTATTTGATGTCTGTTGTGTGAAAGTTCTCTTAAAGTTCTGCGGGATATACATCACGTTTCCTCAGCTTTTCGGCTGAGAAGCTCAGGACACACATGCTGGGTGTTTGCCAGTACTCAGCAAGCCCCTGGGGACCTACTCATTTGTTTCCCCCTGTTCTCCAGATAAAATCATTTCTCTTGAGCTCTCTGCAAGTTTCTTTCTTTCCATTTCAAGCTTGCAGTTGATCCTATCTAATGGATTTGTCATTTCGGCTTTATGCTTAAATTCTGGGATTTCCATCTTGTTCTTTTATATTGTATATTTCTCTATGTGGACTCTGTTATGGGTTGAATACTTGTTAGCATATTTTTCCTTAACCCCTTGAATGTCATTTTAATACTTGGAGTTTACTTATCATAGCTGTCTGAAGGCTACATTGCAAAGTCCAGCATCTAGGGTCACTCAGCGTCTGCCTCTAAAGATTGCTTCGTCCTCACCTTGAGTATGAGTCAAAATTTCCTGTTTTTTTTTTTTTTTTTTTTACACACACACATACACACACATACATATAACACTGTGAAGTTTATATTCCTCACAGTGGTGTGTAACTGCTGATGTCTGTTTTTTATTTTTATTTTTTTTTTTTAAACTCGGCTTTCTAGAGACCCTCCTTTGTGGGTAGAGTTTGGTTGTCAACTATCACTTGTATTCAAATGCCTTGAGCCCATTTGACTTTCATGCTGTGCCAATCCAGTTGTGCGAGATTGAGAAATGCATACAATGTTGCACTACTTCTCAAGTCTCCCTTGGTTTTCACATTTCCTAAGGGTCCTATGGATCTCCCCTACATGTGTGGCAAACTTATCTCGCCCTTTTTATGATGTTCCAAATTCCAAGATCACCCCATTAAATTTCTGGCTGGTGCATTGCCCTCCTGAAACTGGGAAGCATAAACTTGGTCCAGAAAAGTTGCATGTTTTTATCATATAAACCAAACCAAATCTGTCATTTTTAGCCATGACATCATAGATGTTTACCCCTTCTCCATGCCTGCAGACAAGTCTTCTGTCTTGGACAGCAACATTGCGTTTTCATGACAGCCTGCCTGTGTTGGGTATGGCCATCATTCTTGCCAACTGAGCAGGAGGAGAAGAGCTTTGGAATAGCCTGGCCAACAGACTACAGACTTCTCTCATGCTGTCCCAAAGCTTTGTTGGGTTTTGTTTTCATGAAAATGCTTTTTCATTTATTTTCTGCTCTTGCTATATTTCTACCTGCTTCAACAATTTTCTCCTAAAGACAATTTTGTCCACTTTGCTGCTGGTTTTCTCTAAAAGAGAATCATGCATGTTGCCATTCCCAGAAGATCAAACTGTTTTATAATAATTTGTTAGAGAGCCGCATTTAGTAAATCTGTGTTGAGCACCATTTATTGAAAGGCTACTCTGTGCTGAAAAGTCTTCAGAAAGAGAGAAAGAGGCCATGCCAGGAAGCCAGGTAATTCTATGAGTTCCATAAATGTTTGCTGAGTGAATATTTTTTCTTTGCCTTTATAAGACAGAGAAATTGGGGAGCAGCATTCTGAATTTTGTTTTGAAGCTTTGTTTTGATAATACATGTATTGATTTATTTTATTAGATTCTGCTAAGAAAAATGTGACTTTATAATCATGAGAAGAAACCTTTTAAAGAGGGTCAAAATGACTGATTTTTTCATTTAAATAAAAGATATAAGCAAAGAGAATGATGTCGGTAACTTTCCCTTAATGGTTCTCATTCACATCTAGTTCGGGCTTCTGCACAAGCTTGCTGGAAGCATCAGGGATGTGCAGGTTCTGTGTCAACAGGATGGTGCTGCGCTCAATTATCTGACCTTTCCATTAGGGACTAGCATTTTTAACTATGAAGAAAGCCAACTATCTCTGAACTATTTTAGTGGACTGAGTTTACTACTCTCTCTAAAAGGTGCGTTCAATCTAAAATGCTGTATCAGAGGTCTCTGACAGACAGCCAGAATCCGGCCCACAAACATGCTGTGTTTGGCCTGCATAGTGTTCTAGCAAAAAGCCTGTGAGCATGTACAGATCAGAGATTTCACATGGCAATCCAGATCAAATTTGAACGTCTCACAACACTGTCTAGTTCCCCCAACGCAACCGTCAGCCAGAGCCTTCTTTAGAAGACACTTGAGCTTTGCACTTCAGTTTGCCTTAGTGTGGGCCTTTGCCTGCCCAGTTCACTTTCCATATCATCTCTTGAGCACATAGATGCTTGAATTCATGACTTTGGGGACTGTGAATTCCTCAAAGGCCCACCTGCCCGGAGGGGGACGTGCTGGGAAGCAGTGCAGGTTTAGCTGCACGTATCTATCATAAAGAATTCGGAGCAAGTAGAAATCATTTGGGCTCAGGGTCAAGAAGGATCTTCTATAGGCAGAGTATGTATCAGTGGCATCAATTAAAATATAATTGAAATGCTATAAATGCCATTCATTCATTTGTTCGGTTATTCGTATAATGTTTAAGAATCGAGTAGGTCTGATTCATCATCTCCTCCAAGACCCCAGGGTCCTGATAAAAATAAGCATTATGGAGTAAATGTTCTATAAGCAATAAACTGAGTATTCATTTATGTTCTATGAATCAATGAACAAATTTCATTTCTTTTAAAAAATGAGATAACTTAGTGCCTTGATGTTCTCCTCCTGGGAATTCTCAAATTTCGACTTTAATTGATTTAAAATTGATGTCTAGGGGTATTAGTAAAGATTTTCACACTTTGTTGATGAATAAGGAGTTTTTTCAAACTCCTGAAATATTAAGACATCTTGCCTGGAACTGGAGCTGAGACGGTGATGATTTAAATGGAAGACAAGTCCTAATGGAGGCATCAGGCAGCGATTACGACAGAGAACTGATGCAAGCTTCTAGATTCCTGAGGACTCCGGGAGAGTCAGATTGTAAACCAGAGTGGTCCTCTGCCTGGATAGCAGCTTAATCCTTCGTGTTTGGGACCACAGAATGTGCAAAACACAAAGCAATCTAATGCGGACTAGCACCGATGCCAGGGCTCCATGCCCAGTCAGCGAGATCTGTAAATCTTAAGGAAAACACAGGTTTAAATGTAAGCTCCCACTCGTTCCTGCACTCGTGGCTCACACATGCTATGGACAGAAGTTGCGATCTTAAGTCTGTGCCGTGCAAACTGCTCCAGGAGGCTGGGCTCTCAGGAGAGGGAGGCAGAGGGAGGGCGGGGGGAGAGGGGGGAGATTGGGAGCATTTCAGAGAAAAGATCTGAGGGCAGACTCTGGGACTGTGCCACCCAGCTCCCTGGAGGAGCCCGGGCAGATGCTGGGCACGAGGCAGCTTGCCGGCCCCTCTGTGGCATCCTGGTACTGTCGGCTCTGCTATGTGATACTCTTTTTGTTGTTGTTGATGATAATACTGTCTATTTTATTATAAAAAATTTTGAGATATACAAATTTCATATCTACAGATTTAATAACATAGTGATACTTCCCACCCCACTCTCCCTCCTGCCCACCCTCCCACTCTTCTTTCTCCACCTCCTATTTCCTCTCAAGGTTTACAATGATCTGGGTGATACTCTTGATATTCGATGTTTTGCCAGAAGTTAGGGCATCGCTTTTCTCCCGAGTCTACCCGGGCCGCTGGGAGCCACTAGGTTACTGGGCATCTCCATTCAGAATCACAGAGACCCCTACCGCAGTTTTCAAATGCTTGGAATGTGGAGGTCAATCCAGGCATGTAGAGATCTTCAGACATAGGAGACAGTGACGTGTCAATGAAAAAGTGTGGGGTCCCAAGGCAGAGAGGCCCAGGGTTGGGGTCTCATTGTGTCCTTGTGTGATTTTATCAAAGGGCCGTAGTGCACGTGTGCAGTGCCTTCTCTTTACTGCACACCGTCCCCACCTCTGCTGCTATTGCCACAAATCCCTGAGAAAAAGGACACGCAGCCTCTGCCCAAGCCACATGACTCCCTCTCTGCTGGCCATGGTGTGGGCCCCTATGCAAACCCGAGATCCTGGGCTTCTAGCAGAAATAGTGACGGCTTCATATGAGGTACGCAGGTAACGGGATTTCAAAGATCGGACTGTCACTGGTAGCTTATAAGAAAAGAAAGGCTTGTAAAATGAATCGAAATGCATGAGTCCAAAATGAACAAGAACGCCTACTGCTGACTATGAATATCTAAACACAGTGCTGCGTTCTAATTGCTCTACTTGCTAGAGAGAGAAATAAAATTGTGGGAGTGTGAAGTGTGTAAAGGATTCTAACGCCCTCCCGGGGCTCCGAGACCCACAGACTGGAGAAAGCGAGTGCCTCTCTGACCATTGAATTCCTCACTCTTATTGCACGTTAGAAAGCTCCAAGGAGGATTTTAATGAAACCAGTTCTCAACTCCCTAAAAGAGAACTGAAACAGCTGAGGAGACAGCGCCACCTCGTGCTCAGATTTAAGAGAAAATTCCCTGGCAATCATCTGTGCGGTAATTGGCCCCAGTAACTTCCACGAAGTAGGGCAAAGAAAATAAATCCATCAAAGCTGACTGAATAACAGAGAGAAATGCCAGCTGAAAGCATTTTTGACTCTTGATGCCTTCAAAAGCCAGGAAACTTAATCTCTGCCTTATGTTTCTTCCTCCGTGCCCAAAAGGCAGCCAAGCTCGTCACCAAACCGGGGGAGGTGAAGCAGGTCACTACGTTGATAATGTCGCCGGTAACTGGTTTTCATTTTTTCTCTGCAGCCTGGCAGCAGGAGACAGGCAGCTTGTTATAACTTAGAGGGGGCTCCTGGAAGGCCCGCTTGCTGGGTGTGTTTCTGTAGGCGTGGGCTCGCTGGGAATATTATTACCTCATGGAGTCATGGATTTAATAGCATTTCTTCCACTTCATTCAGCACAGCACTGAGTTGCAGCGACTCTGGCTTCAGCACATTGCAGATGCATATTGTTCCCCCATAGCATCCCGACTCCCTGGTCCCACGTGAGTCCCCACCGCGCCGCCTGCGCCTACACACGCGCACGCGTCATCTCACACTGGCAGGCTCTCTGGCCAGGTGTTAGGTCTGCGCCTCCCTCCCTCTCCCCTCTTCCACTCCCTCCCCTTTCATTCCACTCCATCATAATAGCTATCATTTTGGAGCACCTACCATGTTCCAGGCACCGTGCCAGACGCTTTGCACGTAATTTGCCATTTGAGATATTACCATTCTGTCCTGCGGGTTAGGAGCCCGGGGCTGCACATGGAGCACCAGCAGGGGAGTGGGGAGCTCCTCTCTCCACCCTATCCCACTACTGCTTCCAGGCTTCTGATGCTGTGGCTGTGTGGATGAGGCTTCTGACCCCTCTCCCTAACCCTCTTGCTCCTCATCAAAGGGGAGAGGATGACTTAATTGGGTAGTGGCTTTGGAAGGAGAATGCAGTTCGTGTAGCCCAGGCCCTACCCACTCTCCTCCCGGGAGCAAGGCTGCCTGCAGGGAGCTTGGATTCTGGTCTGTCTCCCCCTACTGTATACGTCCCTGCTGCCTGTCTGTCCAGTGGAGCCTCAGGGCTAGGAAACCCCAGCTGGCCACAGATACAAGCCTCCAGGATCCACGTGGTCAGTAAGGGAGCTTTTGTCTCTCGCCTCTCTTGCTTCAGAACATTGGTGTGCTCTTTACTAGGACTCCAATGCTTCAAGAGTTAGGAGAACTCAAACTCCTCACACTTGGAGAATGGGTATTTCATTACCAAACACAGAGCAGAGGATTGGACTCCAGATGATTCAAACCTAAATGATATTTTATTGTTAAGTTCTTCACCAATTGGCCTTGGTCTAGCGTGCTCTGGCTTGGTGATGGAAACCCAGGGCTTTGTACTAGGCTTGCAGTCTCTCAAGCTTTGCTCCTGTGAGTGGGAACCTGCCCTAGGCTCTGGTTTGCCCATCTTGGCTTTTGTGATTCCAAGATTGAGGAACCCAACGCAGATTGTGAGAAAAGGCGAAGCTCACCTTGGTGGGAAGAAGCAGTCACTGCAAGTGAGCAACTCTTGCTTAACTCTCCCTGTCTTGGAAACGGTTACTTTTCCCCCCAGAGACAACAAGTTCATGGAGCATTTGCCTTAGAGTCTCCCCTCCCACTGCCCTCGCCCCTTGCTTCTGCCACAGTGAGGAGCAAATCTTTGGCCCCTTTCAAGTTGTCTGTGCACCCTGGACATGGGATGGGCTCAAGTTAAAATCTTCTTTTTTTAATCTGGAGTCAAAAGTTGGGACCTATCGATTGACAAATTTTCTTCTTGATCTGTGAATTTGTTCCAAAGTTATTCACTTGGAATCACATCTAGATATATTTTTGCAACTTTGGCTTTAAGGAGAAGAATGACAGCATGAGAGTTGTGGAGCATGAAGGCACTTGGGGGTGGCTTTTACCGCTCTGAAAAGACGAGAGTGGATGCAGGGAGACGGACACAACTTGACCTTGCCCAGCTGTAGCCTCGCCCTTCACCAGCCCCTCACCTTAGATTTAGGACATTTTAGTGCCATTTTACGTTGTCACAGCCCTCGAAACATTTCCTGGTTCCTCAACACCACCCTTGCCAGATGCAATTATGACTGCATCCCAAGTTCAAGTTCACCTTGCTCTACCATGGGAAAGTGTCAGAATTGGCTCTAACCCGGATTTCAGGAACAAGCAGAGCAGGAGTGGGATTAAGTGCCATCTGTGATTGCTAACTCCAGAGCTGGCCTCTGCAAGCCGGGGCCTCTCCTGCAAGTTTCAGATTCATCTCCAAATATGTAAAAGCATGGTCTCCCCATCAGGAGGAGGGAACTTGGGTGCCCAACCAGTTTCTCGAAGTTCACACGTCTCCAGCTAGGGCTGTCAGTCTGCTCTTTTCCAGACTTTTCCATCTTAGGAAATGGCCTCTTGCCAGTAGCTTGGGACAAAACTTGGAGTCATTGTTCACTCCTCTTTCTCTCACCTCCTATGTCTCATCTGTCAGCAAGGCCAGTCTCTTCAACCCTCAAATCATATCTAAGTTTGGACTGTTGCCCCCACATTCATGGCTATTCTCTGTGTTCTAACTGCCTTTGTCTCTTGCCTGGACTTTGCAGTAGCCCCACACGGTCTCTCTGCCTACCCTAGTTCCCTCCAATCTATCCTCAGGCCAGCAGCCCCCATGATCTTGCTAAAATACATCCATTTATGGCACTGTACTTTTAAATAGTCCAATGGCTGTCTATGTCCCTTAGAGGAAAATGTGCTACCTGGAGCTCTTGGTGGCCTTTGTTTCCTGTCTGCCCTCACTTCCTTCTGTGCCTGCCACTTGGGTCTCCACATAGCTTGACATTTGTGGTGCATTCTCACCTCCAAAGCTGTCCTCAGCACCCGGGGAGGCCGTTTCCCCAGAGGCTGTGAGGCTCAGGGCCCATGCCCTGCAGGCCTTTGCTCACATGGGAGAGCCTCTCTGATTCTTCTTGTGAAATAGCATCCCCCCAAACCCACAGATCCTCACCACCATCTCTGTTCTATGTCTTTATCACTTATTGCCACATACTATACTCTATCTGCTACTCATTTACACTGTTCTTCCATATAAAGGCCAAATTAGGTTGGGAATTCCTATCCATTTTGTTCCCAGCCATCTCCCTAGCAATTAGAGCCAGGCGCGCAATACATACTTGTTGAATGAATGCATGAAGCAGAGGAGGAAGAAAGGGCTGATGCGGGCATCCCCCCTCCTGTGAGCATCGTGGACACTCAGCAGGCAACCAGTCACTGAACAAACAGCAGGGTGGGCCACTGGGGGACATGGCATAGGTAGGGGCACTGGGTATCCTGCTCAAAACAGATCCACATTCTGGTAACAGAAACTAAATTTCTAGAGATTTATTTTTCGGTTTAGAGTTATTACTTCACTTCATTTGATTGAACAGATGTCTACTGAGCACCAGTCTTGCCATTGTGCTGGGGGCACAGGGTACAAATGTGGTCTATGTTCTCGTGTTGGGTAAGACTAACGTGACTCCATAGAAAGACCACTTCCTTGTAAAGGGGTAAGTGCCATGCTCAGACACGCCATCTATAGCAAACAATCTAGGTGTCTTCAGGCATTTTCATCTTAGAATTTTTTACCAGACTCTGGGAGAGGGTTTTTGGATGGGCAAGGATAGAAAGGAGAAGTTCAATGCGCTTACTCAGGAAGCACAACATAAATAAAAGCCTTCAAAAGAGGTTGCTGAGAATGCTACTGTCAGGTAATGTTTTGATGGCCTGCCCCCTTTACTAAAACTTTTGTTGCTTTACATTAATCATATGGATTTTCAGAGCCTACTAACCTCTCTCTGCAAAGGAAGGTTTGCAATCTCTTCCTTTCATGAGAGGAAAGGGCAGAGGATGAGGAGGTGAGCCCATCTGCACTGTGGTCCCGGTGCGTGGCCCACAGCTCGTCCCAATCACACCCCCCCACCCCACTGTCACGTGTGGTGCATTGTGAGGTGTGACCAGCCACTTGGCCACTCTGTCTTCTCTGAGAGCCACACTTCCTGCTTCGGTCATTGACTTGGTCCACCATGATCAGAGAAATACCATAGGCAAAAGCCGGAGGAGTCTCTGTAACTGGTACTTTGAAAAAAAAAAGTGTTGGTGGTTTGCTGAACATCTAAACATACACTACAGAATGGACTACTTTATTCTAGATTTACTCTGAGCTCCAGTGCTGGAAGGGCTCCCTGGGACCTCTCCTCTCGGTCCTTTCCCCCCAACTCTGGAGCAAGTGCTCCTCTTTTGTGTCCTTGTCACACCCAAGTTCGCTTTCTTGCAGCTACCCAGAGTCAGGCCACACTTCCCAGGCTGGGGGAGCCTTGCAGACTTCTAATTCTGCCTAAGACTTTGGATACCAGCTGCAGGTTGTTGGGGGGGGGGGTCCTAAGAACATATCCACTTCAGACTAACTGGGCTAAAAGTTAGGGGGTCCTACAGAATCCCTAAGGTTCAAGAATCCACTAGAAAGACTCACAGAACTCACTGAAAGCACCAGCCTGAAAACGAGTCGCGTGGGGGAAAGTCTCTTTCGAATTCCCAAATTTGAAACCTCCAGCATCCTCAGAGATGTGTTGCCCTCTTGGGATAAACACACTATAATAACAGGACACTGAGATGGTTTTGTTCTGGCATTAGGGAATGGCTCAAGGCCAAAGGCAAGTGTAGGTAAGTCAGATCTCCCAGACTGGCTTTTCTATGCATAGTCTGGTTCCCTTCAGCCCTGCTGATGCTCATGGCCCATGTCTCCCACTGCTGTGAATTGGTTCAAGTAGAGGCAACTGCTCCCTCCAACTGACATTCGTATGCTGAAAGACTGTCAGTGTCTCCTCCTTCAACGGTATTTATGTACTGCCAGCTCTTAGCTACTGCAGATCCTTGCAAGTGCTGGAACAATCAGCTGTATTTCTTTAACACTTGCTCTGCTAAAACTGACTGCTTTATTTCATTCTTGCTGCTGCTCTGGTACAGTGACCCATGGCAGAGGGATTTAGCTGCTACAGCTTGGATTGAAGCGAAAGTTACTTCCAGGCTAAGGTATACAGTAGTAACTTTTAAAAGGCCAAAACCTCCCCCACCCCTTCATAGCTCAAAAACTTTATTCTATGACCACTTTTTGTTTTGTTTGAGAGGCTAGGGGCTGGGGAGAGATCTCCCATCTGCTGGTTACTCCCCAGATGCCCACAACAGCTTGGCCTGGGCCAAGGCCAAAGCCAGGAGCCAGCCATCCTGGAGGAGCAGAGACTCCATCATCACTGCCTCCCAGGGTCTAAGTTAGCAAGGGCCTGGAATCATGAGTCTGAGCCCAGCACTGAACCCCGGTGTCTAATATGGGACATGGGCATCCTAAACACTAAGCTAAGCACCTGCTCCTGTTCTGTGATGACTTTCGACGTTGCATTGCCCAGTGTCTCTCTGACCACCCCAAACACCCCTTTCCTTCAGCCATGCTAGTCTGAGATTTTAGCTTTAAGCATTTTGTGCCAACAACTGTGCAGAATATACATGGAGGAGAATGGTAGAGAATGGCAGGAGCATTGGGCTGTGCGGGGGTCACGGGTCAAAACCATCTCTCTGAGGATCTGTCATGGGGAGGGTAGCTATGAATAGAAGGCAGTCCCCTGCTCCCACACTGGCTACTGCTGTGTTTCCCCCTAGCCCAACCCTGATGCCACGTCCCCCTGCCCACAGAGGAGCAGACACGGGCTTGGCCTGTGAGTCTAAGTGACATTCGGAGAGGGGGTGGTGGTGGTGGTGGTGGCAGGGCCAGGTGCTTTGTTGGAGTAAAGCAAAGGTGTATTACTAGTGTTGGCCTCGTCTCAGGCCAGTTACAAAGCAGCATCCCTACGAAGAGGTAAGGCAGTTTAAGAATTGCTTAAATATTCCATAGCCTTTTCAGAAATTTCAGAAAATAAAGACAAGCCACCAATGTTCTTATCCTTTGAGAAGACTATAAAACATATGAAAAGGACACTGGTTTTATCCAAGGTCATAAAATGTTCAAAGTCCATCTCTTGGGGAACCTGTGGTGTGAGAGACCACGCTGGTCCCTTTTTTCTTTTCAGTTCTCTTTCTCTTCCCTTCCCCTTTGAGAGGGAACAATACGGATACTGAGACAATGGGTCAGGCCACACCGGCTTTGACGGGGCCCGCGCGCCCTGGCTGGTGGCTGCCACCTGAGGGGACAGCAATTCTGTGCCAGGGAGGCTGAGGGGAGCCCAGATCCCTGCCAGATCCAACCCTGCGGGAGACGCTGCCTTGCTGTTGTGTGTGTGGAGTAACAGTGACATCCTGTGGCCAATCTCGCCGATCTAAGTAGCTCCTTTAGAGATAAAGAAGACGTTTTGTCTGCCGGAAGGTGAGCCCAGCCGGCCTTGGCTCCTCCCTCAGACAATGCTCAAAAGAAAGAGGAGGACAGGACCCGCGCCACTGCCTCCCCGGCTCACTTCAGCGGCTGACTCTGACTTTGGGGGTGGGGTGGAGAGATCCTTGGGACAGAAACTGCCCTGTTTTTATGCTTGATCAATTTAACTGTTAGCATCCGAGTGTTGCGTGAACCACGGTAACAACCCTGAGAACAGTGTGAGAAATTAGCGACAGGAAAGAGATGCACCTCGCCTCTAAGACATCATCTCTGTGGATGAACGCAGAGTACAATCTGGTACTTAAAGACGCCTGCGTGGCTTGAACTCCACTTTGACATCACATAGAACAGAGGAGGAGCAGGCTGGGGAAGAAAACAATCCTGCTGGTCAGCTACCCAGACGCTGTCACGTGACCTCCGGTGCCCTTGGCTCTGCTCTGCCAGGGCCTGCGGCTTTGGGGATTCCAGGTCTGGGCTGTGGAGCCCCTGCTGGTGCTCCATGGGGATTGGAGGTGGGGGTGGGACTCCGCTTGGTCTTTCTCCATGGGGACATCCAGAATCATTGTTTCTGTTAGGAAGCCACCCCCAACCTTGGCTCTGTCCTGTGCATCCCCAAGGTCACTGCTCAGGGAATAAAGGACGGCAAGGCCACTTGGAGGTTAAGGCTTCCTGCCCAGGAGCTACAAGGCCTGGGTCCCAATTCCAGCTCACACTTACTAGCTCTGTGACCATATGCAAAACATATATATTTTTAAATTTGAAAGGCATAATTGTGTGTGTGTGGGAGAGAGAGAGAGAGAGAGAGAGGAAAAGAGAAAAAGAGAGAGCACTTTCATCTGCTGGTTTACTCTCCACATTGCCACAGTGGCTGGGGCTGGGCCAGG
The DNA here is from genome assembly GCF_964237555.1 of Oryctolagus cuniculus. Classification (NCBI taxonomy): domain Eukaryota; kingdom Metazoa; phylum Chordata; class Mammalia; order Lagomorpha; family Leporidae; genus Oryctolagus; species Oryctolagus cuniculus. Next base: position 53,083,769 of record NC_091441.1, on the reverse strand, counting down.
CAGAAGCCTGGAGCTCCATTTGGGTCTCCCGCATGGGTGGCAGGGGCCCAAGTACTTAGGCCATCTTCTGCTGCTTTCCCAGCTGCGACAGTAGGCAGCTGGATCTTCAGAGCAGCTGGCACTGGAGCTGGCACTTGGTATGGGATGCCAGCATCACAGATTCTTTAACTGTTTATAGAGTCTCACTTCCCTCCACCACAGGAAGGCACTAAGGCAAAAACCCCCTTCTCGGGGTATGGGATGCATTCTGGGTACATGGGACAAGGCAAGGCAACCCTGTTGCCCACCACCAGGGACACAGTCCGGGCTTGCACCGTGGAGCTGCACCTGTCCTTGCTGTTGTAGACAAGCTGGTGCCAAGGCTGCAGGCTCTCTGACCCTACTTCATCAACAGTGAGATTTCTCTCCTTGTCTATTGAAGCAGCTTCTGGTTGAGGGCAGGAGAGAGGCCAGAAGCATGTGTGTGCACAAGCGCACATGCGTGCTTGAGTGTGTGTGTGTGTGTGTGTGTGTGCATCTTCATTGAGACGTTCTCGCTGAAACTCAGCGTGAGCGGTTTACCGTGGGAGGGTTTGATGTCAGGGCCGTCCAGAAGTGATCTTCAGTTAACACAGAAAAAGAAGAAATAGAAAGGGGAAGGAAGAGGTGGGAGTAGCCAAGAAAACGGCAACAAAGGAGGGACAGGCCTCGGATTAGTGAAAAGTAAGGCTTTCAACGCTGAGTATTCTCCTAGGCCATTTAAAAATTCTCCCAAATCATGATAACTTAATTCCGGTGTCAATAAAGGTTCCTTGGGACTTTTTATGTAGTGGCAAAAAGGGGGGGGGGCAAACAAAGATTCCTCCTAGGGCAAAAACCTTGTGTATTTAGTCGTTAGATGGCTTAAGTGCGTGCATTAAAGGAATGGTTTGTAGCTGTCCACATCTCTTTCCAGCTGATGGGCCATTTGTTTGGAAAAATGTGATAATTTCTCCATCTCCCCTTAAAAGCACACTGCCTTTTCTAGGCTTTTCTCTCCTCTTCCTCTTCTTCCTGCTCTTTTTCCTCCCTCTGTTATTCTTCATGTCTCCCAATTGTGGGGATGACTCTTGGCCTACACAGATGGTCTTGACTGACATTGTCTCCAAACCGTATCTGCCTTCCAATCTTCTCACGAGTTTCTCTACACGGTACAGCGGCCATCCGGTTTTATAAGTTTCACTCGAGTTTCTGCTTGAGCTAAGTGACAGATGGATTTACCACTCCCTGGCTGTCAAACACAACTAATTTGTTAGAAGATAGATGCATGTAGGGGTTGATCATAACACAGGGGAACTAATGTTACACTATCTGTTGGAGACAGTGTGAAATGACTACATTTGTGATCACTATGAAAAAGCCCAAGAGTTGAAATCCTTAGAAGGTATCCAACAGACGTCTTGGCTTGGAGACTTGACTGCAGTAACTTGGGAAAGCAGAGAAAGAGAGTGAGCTAAGTTTTTCACTTGCTTGGATGGAGGTTTGTTTATCCAGATCGTACGAAGTCTGAGCCAGCAGTTGCAGTGAGTTTCATGGCCCCTTCCATGTGTCTCTGCATTTGAGCAGGGAAGATATAAAAATGGGCCAGTTTGCTCATGGGACATGGGTGCAACACAGATTTCTCTTGGGAAATAAATGCTTGAAGTTTCTGATTATGTCAATAACAAAGCTGATTGCACTTCAAATTATTTATGAAAACACATTAAACCCAGTTTTATATGCTAATATTTATACTTTTAAGTATGTGGCCCAGAAGAGTGAATGCGTTTCCTTGGAGCTTCATGCAGTTGGTTAAGGCCCAGATGGAAAGCCCCAGGGCAGCACGGATGCTGCTAGTACATTTCAGCTGGCAACTCTGCTCCATGTCCTGCTTCCCACTCTCTCCCTGCCCATTCCCACCTTAATGCTTACCGGTTTAATAAAAGAGAAGGGCTGAAGAGGCACTGATGGGGGGGGGTGAACTTTAAGACTTTCAATTCCCCCCATCATTGCCTCCTTCTGTCTTCAAAGATGGAGCTGACAGTAAAGGGAATGAAAGTATTTCTCCTGAAATCAGACCCACACGTGTAGTGTTCTAATTGTCACCTGAGTGTCAGTAGAATTACTTTTGGTTCCAAGGGATGGAAACCCCAATTCCCACAGGGTTAAACTATATAATTTTTGGCTATTATAATTTCATGGTCCATAAGTAGGGTACCTTCAGGTGGCTCCAATGGTCTAATACAGAAAACCTAATCCTAAATCCTAATCTTTTTCTCTCTGTTCCACCTTCTACATTACTGACTTCATCATAAGACCAAAGATGGAAGGAGCCTCCCCTTCCTGATCTTAAGGTTCAGTAATTGCATCTTCTGAAAAAAAAAAAAAAACCAACAAAACAGGCAATAGACAGATTAACAGGAGGAAAAAAATACATTATCATTACATGCATGATTTTGAGACTCAAAGGAGGCACTGAATGGTTTTATAGCATAAAGGAATAGGGGCTTGAGACTTAGGGGGGAGATGGAGACAGGTTATGGAAGAGCTGGGGGACCAACTGCCTGGTGAACAAAGGTAGTCTAATTATGCAGATCAAGGCTCTCAGGCGGTTGGGTAGCAGCCACAGGAGCAGCCAACAGAAGAGGTGGTAGCCTGTCTTGGGGTGAAGATGACTTTTAATCTCCTCTCTGGTGATTAATCTTCCCTGGTTGTTTGATGAGATTCCTAGGGAGAGGGTTCAGGATAATTGCCTTGCCTTTGAAAGGACTTCCCTCCTTCAGGTGAGGGAACTTCAGAGAGAACCCCTCCCTGTGCTTGGGAGGGAAACAAGGGAAGGTCAGGAATACCTTGATTTCCAGGCAGCTTCTAAGGCCATCCAACTTCCTTTCATTCAAAGGCCTCTGTGTGCTAGGGTGCTATACTTTGGGGTATCATTTTCTGAACCCCAATGCTACTCAGTAGGGAAAGGACACCTACCACCCCTTCTTATTCTTTCTATAAGCTCTGTTTCATCTTCATCTTCAAGTGTGAGAACCCATTTATCTATGATGTACATAGTATTAGAAGTAGCATGTGCTGACTAGGAAATCAGCAACCTGTATTTTTGGGCTCTTGAAGTGTTTCTATAGTCTTCACCATGTATTCAGGGCACAGCGTGCCTGACAACTTTGGTGCTGTCCATGGGAAAGGTCTCAAAGTGACTTCATGGAGGGTGGAAAATAGTACTCTGCTTGCTCATCTAGCTGTGGCAATTTCTTCCTGGAACAGAAGTGATCCCCTGAAAGTGATAGTTTTCGGAGCCTGGTTGGTGGATAAAGTTGTCCATGGCAGGAGTTGGGAGTGTAAGCTAAATGGACTCATTCTAGAGTGTCTGCTTGCTGTGTCTAGAGCAATCGCAATTCCAGCTCAAATCGGATATTTCACCATTTCGTCCCCTCCTTCCCCTTCCATTGCTTTTTCCCACACCTAAGAGGAGAATGAAATCAACCCACTAGCATATTTGAGCTCAAACAGGTTGGCTTCTAAAACCTGCAGTCTGACCAAGGACTGCTCTACTTCCTGACTGGGAGACCAGAGAATGAGAATTCTAGGACCAAAGCAAAAGCAAAATACAAATTCTTATTATCAGATTATTTATACCTATTTACTAGCAAAGCAAATGATAAATGCCAGGTTAAATTCCAGTATGATGATGGTGAAGGTGGTGGTGCTCCATGGGCTTAGAATGCTTGAAAAGAGGTAAGCAAGCTTGTCAGTTGCTAATGATGTTACCTGCTTGGTTTTCAAGTAGAGAACTGAACAGAAGGTTTTACCTACTGCTTTAAGGAATCTAGCATCCCCTAGCAGAAGGCTTTGAAATGGCTAATCCTGAATTCTATCATTTTTCTATGTTCTCCACTAATGAAAACGGAGAGAAGCGGGGCGTCAGTGTGTGCTTTTCCACCTGGATGGCAAGGAGAGCCCCTGGGGACAGTAGCAGCCCCAACTGCAGTTGGTACCAAGTAGGGGTCATCTTGATGACAACTTGGGGAAAAACAGTAGGGTTCCCGACCTAATGCAGAGCAGGTCATCAGGCGTGAAGGTTCCTGGGTGTCTGGGCAGATTCCATACCTTCTCACATTTTGCAAATGAATAAATGATTTGCTCATAAATAAATTAAAAAAATAGTTCATGTTCTTTACTGTAGCTGGCAAATTTAGGTTTGGGTCTTGTAGATCTTCTTGTACTGATTTGTTCTCATGTGAATGCTTAGACTCCTTTCCCAACTTACTTAATTCTTTTGAAACTTCTTTTGCCAAATGACTTCCTTTTGCTGTACATACTCGCTGTGTCTATGTTAATATATTTGTTCACCTTTGCTAGCTCAGTGTGATCCTGTTTCTTTAAGGGGAGTTTGTGCCTCTCGGTTCTCACGTGAACTATCAGAAGCTATTTTCTTTGTAAGATCTTTATGGAGGTGGGGTGGGGAACTTATTTTTGACCTTCCTGACTATCTGTGACCACTGCTTTTTCCTCTCTGGTTTCCATTGCAGCACTTCCTCTTGGGTCCTCTTGAAATCTTTCTCCATCCGCTTAATCTCCATGAGCCACTTCACTGAGTCATGCAGCTGAATGATTTGTCAGACACTTGCTGCAAGCCTTCACCACCACGTCAGATAGAGCTGGGCTCTGGCAGGAAATGCCTCCTGCCATGAGCTTTCTCTAGAGAATCTCTGTGTAGGGGAGAGAGAAGTCGAGTCCCCCCATCTCTCCTCCAAGGTCTGGCATTCTCTCTCACACTCTCTACCCCTCAGGGGTTTCTCCCCTACCCTGGTTGCCTACTGCTGCCTTCGCTTTTGTCTTGCACTGGCTGGCAGTAAGTGTGCCTCTGAGAAAACCACATGCTCCCCCAACCCCGCTCAGAAAGCTCCCCTTGGGCAACAGCTTGCCCCTCCTGGTGGCATTAGAAGAATGTCAGAAAATGCCACCCAAAATGTTTCACTTTGGCATAAGCATTCTTTTGAGCTAAAGCCTGAAGACTCAAGGGAAGCTCTTTATTTTTTAGGCAGTGAGGGGGAAATGCAGCATCAATTTCCCCTTTCCTAAAGGAAACTTCCATTTGTAAAGATGTCCCCACATCAGGTTGAGAGCTTCTCCCCAACTATGCTTATCACCTGAAGAGTCTTAGCGGCACAACAAGCTCACCCTTATTTATTATATATTTCCTTCCTTCTCCTTTCCATAATTTGCCTTCTATCCCAAACCCCTCTTCCTTTTTTAGCTTTGGATGATACATAAGCTTCAACCAACTGGCTTCCTCCTTGAATCTCATTTCTCTGTGCAACTCCTGTGTTTACTAGCTTAATTAAACTGCTTTCCCCCTTGTTCATCTGTCTTGTGTCACTTCGATTCTTGGACCCCAGCCATTGAAACTGGAAGGATAGGAAGAAAAGGATTTTTCCTCACCTATAGTGGCCAGGGAAATCCATTCTGACCTGGCATCAGTGGCGTTTTCAATCTTACACGTTTATCATCAATATTTTATCTCTTCTTTCAGAACCTCACTTCACGTGAACGGGGCTAGGACTTCCATGCTGGTGGTTGGTCTATGTTTCTGTGAACGCAAGAGGTGTCACGGTCGTCTCCAGTCTTCTTGCATAGAATTTGCACCTCAGATGGGATCATGTTCAATGTGACTTTGCAGAAGTTCAAGAAACAAGGGTTCCATCTGAGATAAACCACAGCCCTTAGGACCAATAGTTCCATCTACAGCTGTCAGGTACTGGCTTCTCATTGTCAAAAAGCTGGTGACAGGCCTAATGGCATTCATCTGGCTGTCCTTTTCAACTTCAGTCAGTCTGTCTCTCAACTCCTCTTTGGCAAAGGAAGCCTGGGGAGGTGTTAGGAGAAGATGTGGAAAGTGGTACTGCTGTGAAGGCTAGTGCGATCCTGACTGAGTTGTAGCAAGAAAACAGCTTGTTAGACACCAGCCGAGGCAGAAGGTTTCGTCTCATTGGAACTCTACTTATTCAATGCTTGAATGGCTCTCAGCACAGCAGGAAGCTGGGAGTGTCTCCGTTTACAAAAGGCGGGCATGGTAGATGTTAAACTGGCATTCATTTATTGGAATCCATTCTGGGTACTTTTCTTATTTCTCTCCTGGGAAGATGTTGTTGGTAGCATCTTTGAGTTAGATGCAGTCATATTTCAGACACTTACTTCTCTTGCTTAGGGGAAAGATAGACCAGATTTGAAAATGAAGTTGTTATTCCCATCCTAGCCCTAACAGAAGATAGTCTCACCCCCTAAAATAAGATTTTTTATTTTTAGTTTCTAGACTGAGAAAAATATCACATGTATTTGACCCGCATTTCAGCGGGTAGAGGGCAACTATAGGATGCACACACCAGCCACTGGGAGACCATGGCCATCAGCAAATTAATCCAGACCCTGTCTCACTCCTCCCCATTTTGTCCCTATTCTTGCGCACGCTATTGATTGATATACCTCAGGGAGGAGATTCTTCTGACTCAGACACTAAGCAAGTTCCTAAAGAAAATAGCAGCTTTAAAAGGGAATAGAGGAAAGAGCAGCAGAAGCAAAAAAAAAAAAAATCACTAATCTTTCATTTAGAAGAGCTACCGCACATCTGGGGAGCAGGTGGCGCCTTTAACCCCTGGAACACAAGAACAAAGGGGCACCAAAGGGCAGTGCATGCTAATGTGGTGCCATTAATTTGAATACAATGGAGGGCCCCATCCTCTCCCTCTCCTGGCCCATCTGGGTGTTCCTCACACCTTAAACTCCTTGATGGGAGAGGAAACTCTTTGGAGGTTGAAGGGCAGTGAAGACATCTTGAAAGAGTAGCACTAATTGTTTAAAAACTTATATGAGTAATGACCAACATGAAAAACTGATGGAGCAGTTCATAGGAAAAATATGTTTTGCATTATTTGTGGGGGTGTTGACTGAAATTAATATTTATGTCTGTTTCTCACCCAGCATTGGTAGCATATTCAACCAAATGCCAATGTGTTTGTGAAAGAACAGAAGAAACAACACACATCAGGAATGATGAATGTGAACTTCCTACTTGAGGGGAGGCTGCAGGCCTGACATTCAGTTGAAATGGTGCAACTTTTTCCATCCATTGTATGGGGCATACCATCTGAAGAATCTTTCACTCTATAAACACACACACACACACACACACACACACACACAGAAAGGGAGATTAGAATACTTGTTCTCTTTTCCTTCTCTCAGGAGTCTCCTGGGGTAATGTAAACATGCAGGGAGCTGCTTTGTATAGAAGCAAGGGACAAACAATCAATAGAAGAATTAATGTTGTCACGCAGTAGTTGTAGCAGCGGCTTCAAGCCTAGACATAGGCAAACATTTCTGATTATGCTCTTTTCCTTCGATCCACAAAAGCTCTCACCCATACTCCCCTAAAGCAGAGACTGCCCTTTGGCAGTTAGGGGGCCATTCTGGCCCAGAGATGGGGCTTGCTAGCCCATGTGAAGTTTTAAGGAATTTTTGAAGTAGTTGCCAACAGGGATGAGAATATCCAGAATTTTTATCTCTCTTAGAACACGGAAGAATCTGGCAATAATGGTGTCCTCAATCCGACACAGCAGAAGTCAGTTGGAGAGGGGACTGGCTGGAACTCGAAGGCTTGGCGCGCTCTCCCTGGCTGCTACATGCCTCGGAGTTTGTTTACAGGCATTGCAGCTTACACCACTTGTCTACAGGAAGCTATTGAGAGTGTGTTTCTGAAACTGAGTAGCACATTGCTAGTTGGAGGTCTTAGGAAAACAGAACATATAAATACTTGCTCTATGGTATGAATTTATGTGTATCATAATGATTGATTGCAAGGAATTAGTCCATCAGATGATGGACCTTGAGAAAATCAGAGCCAGGAGAACCATAGGTTTAGTTTCAATCTGGGTCTGAAGGCCTGAGACTGTGAAAGAGGTCAGAATCAATATGGAGTCACTGGTGTCAAGCCTAACAATAAATAAACAAAACTGGGAGACTCTGAAGGAAGGAGTCTAACATTTGATTGCCTGATAGTAACTATCACAAAAGACTCTTCCAGAACTGCAAGGCTGAGCAAAGCCCACCGCAACCTTATACAGAAAGTATTCTGCAGGGACATCTGCCCAACAACCGTCTATTCCACCTTGGACTGATGCCACCCTGGTTATTAATCACTGCAGCCAAAGATGTTGCTTCAAAATATCTTACGTAATCCTCATTTTTTCCTTTAGAAACTTCCCCCACCTACCCTCCATGAATACACTCACAGTTCGCAGCAGCACACATTCTCCTGTTGCAATGCTCTGCTGTTGCAATACCGTTCCAGGAGAAAACTTGATTTTGCTTCGATTTTAGCTTCTTTGCATTTCCGTAGGTTGACAAGACCCGGGAGAATGGATGGTGTAAGTTCCATCCAAAATTGAAGGCAGGAGATGGATGTCCCAGCTTGATGACAGCCAGACAGAGAAAAAGAAATCTTTCTTATGAAGTCTTTCATTCTATTCAAGCCTTCAATGGATTAGCTGGGGCTCACCTACAAAGAGAAGGAAAATCCATGTTCCTCTGTAGGCCTACCAAGTCAAATGTCAAACTCAGCCAGAAATACTCTCACAGTCATATCCAGAGTAGTATTTAACCAAATATCTGGGCACCCTGTGGCCCAGTCAAGTGGACCCATAAAATTAACCATTGCACACACCTAGTAACCTTTAAGCTCTGAACAGTAGAGGCCAGCTCAACTCTGTGGCATTTATCTAAAGCCCTGACAGGATCACTTAGTCAGGAATGGCTCTCAAGGGACAGGCTTCCAGGGGGAAGTCCAAGGGCCAGGGGAGACATTTCAGATAGGTCCCAGAGAGAGAAAACAACTCTCAGCCTCCGTCTCAAAGTCTTCTTGCACCTTCACTTTTGATGCCACAAATAAGCTACTAACTAAACGGGTCTCAAAGCCTACATACACCTGCAAAATCTTCAGGTCCCTACAGTAAGGGTGGTCATACAGAGCTTGTCCTCCTCTGCTGGCTGGGACTCTGGATAATTAGTCAATAGGGTGTGAGAGCTCTGCCTGGGTGGGGGGTGTAGTACCACCAAGAAGCTGTCCGCAGAAACCCTGGTGAAAGCCGGAGGCCCCCTGTTTGGGACATATCATCAGCCACACTGGCTGACGCTCCTTGGATGGTGCTCATGTTACAGGGGAGACAAGATGGAACAAAGCAGAGCAGTCAGTCCTTGAAACTACTGAGGCTCCCAAGTAGGACATTGTTCCTGTGCCTGTGTGCTAAAGACGGCGGAAGCAGTTTTTGCTCAAAGGCAAATCCAAGCACTCAGGAAACAAGCCTGGTCTCCACTCGCCGTGAACGAGTTGGGAGTGGATCTGTCAGCTAAAGTAATTATTTTCCATCAAAAGTTTGAACAGAGGCAGGCACGTACAGAAGGCTGTCTACTCCCAGAAACATCAGAAGGATAATATATGTTAGTTTAGTTCTCTCTATTGACGACTGTTTAAATGTGACTGTTGACAGTTTCTTTTTCTTCCTTTTTTAAAAAATCACTTAAAATGAATGAGCCCTTGGTGGCTGATTTCCATCAGTGTTACTCTGTCATCTAACGCAGATCTGTAAATCCCTGCCCCGTTTGCTTTCGAATGGTGTTCTCCCAGGCTGTGGGTGTGCCCCGCTGGGCTGAGCAAGAGCCAGAATGGCCAGGCCACGTGTCTCAATAAGGACTTCCTCTCCAGAGCCCCTGCCCACCCCTGCCCTTTGAAAGCAAAGACTGGTGGGCATGAGTGCTCACGATTTAAGTGATGCCAAGTGCTCAGCCTTCCACTGGGAGCAGCGTTCTCTGCCTCCTAGCATTCCTGGCCATCTGGGCTGGGAGACGGAGACCACCGTGGCACCAGGATAACCTTGGCCAGTTCTTTTGCGACTTCTGCTTCAGGAATTGCTGTGCCCAACAGTGCGGCATGTGGTACCAGGAGCATGTGTGACCCAGAGGGATGCTGTCTGTTCTCTCACCGCAGCGCCCCAGTCTCTGACCTCTGCCTCCACTCTCACTTAGCATTCAGTCATCCCAGCAGAATGGAAGAAGCGCTTCCTTACCAGGATGCCAGCTGGGCTGAGTCCTCCCTCTCCCTCCTTCTTCCCCCCTCTCCCTTCCTCTCCCCACCTCCTCCTCTCCCTCTCTCTTCCCCCTCTCTCCCTCCCTCTCTCTCTCTCTCTCTCCTCTCTCTCTCACTCTCTCTCTCTCTCACTCTCTCTCTCAATGTTTACCATCCTGATAGGAACAAAAAAGATCCCCACAAGACAGGCTCCAACTCGCTGGGACCTGCAGGGAGAAAGGGGCAGTGAGGCTGGGGACTGCATTTGATGGAGCCTGGAGAAGGAGTTGCTCTGGGCGTTTATTCTGCTGAGTCCAGAACTTTTCCTGCACATGTTCTCAGTTACTAACTCTCGATTTGTCTTTGGGACTGAGTTTCCTTTCAGGCTGCCAGTGCCAGCAACCACATACAAATAACTGTTACCCTCAAAGACTTCAGCCATCATGTAACTTGCTATCTTTATTAGCTTATATTGAAATTGGTGGTCTTCCACGATCTCTCAAGTTGAATAGATCCTTAAGGATTAGTTAAATGAAAAGAATGTGTGTAGAGGAGGGGGCAGAGGGTGGATACATTTTTTTGCCTTTCCTGCTACCACCCTGGTCCAAGCTACCACACCATTGAATTGGTATTTCTGTGTGGACTCCATCTCTTTCAATCTATTCTCCACATAGTAGCCAAAGTGATCAACAATACAAGTTATGTTTTTTTCCAGCAATTAACTGAAAAAATATATCTTGAGCACCCACTCTGTGCCAGGCACTGTTTCAGGTGCTGAGGGTACGGTGATGAATGAGAGATGAAGCCCCTCCTCTGTCTCCTCGTGGGACTTACATGTCAGTGGCCTCCATAACTTGTAAATTAAAGCCACTGACCTCAAAATGGTAGAAAACAAGGCCATGCCTTATCTGACCTCTGTCAAATTCCCAGCATCATCTGGTACCTCGCCCTCTTGCCTTCTATCTTACTGGGATGACTCCCTCTCCTGGGACCTTGGCGCAGGCTGTTGGCTCTTCCCTGTCCTGTCACACAGTTCACTGCCATGCACCTTTCACATTTCAGCTCACTGCTGCTTCCACGGTGGTGTCTTCTCTGAATACCTCATACAAACAAGACTCGCCTATTTTTCTCTTAGAACCTTGTGCCTTTCTTTGATGACACTGGTCACAGAATGTGTCCTATGATCCCAATACCACATGCCTGGTGTCTGCCTTGCCATCAGGAGCAAGCCCTGACAAGTAGGAATCTGTTTTTCATTTTGCTGTATTTATGGTCTTTTAAGTAATGCTGGACAAACATTTGGAGAATGGACAAACTAATTAATAAAAAGTGAAAAAGGCAGATGAAATGGTTTTGTAGATATATTTTAGAAACATTTTAATAGAGTTCCTCTCTCTCTCTCTCTATATATATATATATATACTTTTTTTTCAGAGAGAAATGTTTTTTTCAAAAATGTGCTTTTATCAGGGCTGGTGCTGTGGCACAGTGGATTAACCCATAGCCTGCAGTGCCAGCATCCTATATGGGCACAGTTTGAATCCCAGCTGCTTCACTTCTGATCTGGCTCACTGCTAATGTGCCTGGGAAAGCAGCAGAAGATGGCTCAAGTGCTTGGGCCCTTGTACCCATGTGGGAGATCCAGATGGAGTTTAGGCTCCTGGCTTCAGCTTGGACCAACCTTGATATTTGTGATCATTTGGGGAGTGAACCAGTGGATCGAAGGTCCCTCTGTCTCTCTTCCCTCTCTTTGTCTCTGTAACTCTGCAATTTGGGGAAGCCATTGTAATCCATATTCTGTACTTTGGAAATTTATATTCATCAAATAAAAGTTAAAAAAAAGATTTATTTATTTATTTGAAAGTCAGAGTTACACAGAGAGAGGAGAGGCATAGAGAGAAAGAGAGGTCTTCCATCCTATGGTTCACTCCCCATTTGGCTGTAACAGCTGGAGCTGCGCCAATCTGAAGCCAGGAGCCAGGAGTCTCCTCAGGGTCTCCCACGTGGGTGCAGGGGCCCAAGGACTTGGGACATCATCTACTGCCTTCCCAGGTCATAGCAGAGAGCTGGATTGGAAGTGGAGCAGCCGGGTCTCAAACTGGCGCCCACATGAGATGCCAAGGTGTTAACCTGCTGCACCACAGTGCTGGCCCCTGTAACTCTCCAAATAAATAAATCTTTTGCAAAAACATATTTTAATACTGTTGGAAACTGGGAATTGTCTGAGATATTGTTCACATGCAAGCTAACAGGTTAGCCTTTTTCAGTTTCGTAGATATGGGCAGAAGACTCATGTCTTGAGCTCCTGGGTCAGAGACAATGGACTTTGTTACTCACAGATCAGCAAGCAGCAAGAGCATCAGTGTACCTGCATAAGATCCCCTTGGTGTCACGTCCCATAGGAATGATGGGGATGAGCCCAGTTGGGAATGTGACACGAGAGGATTCCTGATATTAGGGAACCTGAATATTTTATAATGAACAATTAACATATCTGCTTTTACTCCAGGGGAAGATACAATCTTCATCTTCTGAGACTGAGCAAATAGGTCTTTTCTTCTGGAGAGAGATACTATCTCTATCTTCTAAGCCTGTTGCTTTATAAATACCCTTGAAAAGATAGTCCAGGAGAAAGGCAAATAGAGCATCACTCAGAAGATGTGCATAAACATTAAAGACCCATGGAGACCTTGCTTCCAACAATATCCACCCCTCATTTTTACACCATCTTGGCTTCTGATGAATTTTCCATGAGTATTCCAATCTTTTGGCCACTCTAATTAATCTGACTGACAGAGGCTGGGACCAAATCCAGTCAATTTGTCTCATATAGCATTTAATTAAGTCCACTGTCAACAGGACAACTCCACACAGCAGGAGGAGGGCAGCCTGCAGTAGCCTCAACCCTGGCCCCAGTGTTCTGAATCCCACCAGCTGAGCAGATCCCATTAACTTAGAGAGTCTCCTTTAGTTTCTGACTCGACCTTCCCATTTGGCTTGAGGAATTAATTTAGGTACAGCAGGATGCATTAGCAATTGCTCAGACATGGCCTTGGCCTTTGCTATGGTTTGAACATGATTTGGCCTCCCCTACCACATACAGATGTTTAAACTGTAGAGTATTATGTTAATGGTTAATGGATTGGTGTTAATGGCTGATAGCTTAAGGGCAGAGGTTTGATCCAAGTATGGTAACTGAAGGTGAGGCCTTTGGGAAGTGATTGGATTGGATTAAGTTTCGAGGGTGGAGTCCATGATTGAATCATGGTGGCTTTATAAAGAGACAAACGGAGGAGGAGCAAGCTCTTTGTTTCTCTGCTTCCTGGCTTCCCCTGTGATTGTCCGTCTGCGATCCTCCAGCCTCACTAGATGGACTTGATCTTGGACTGTGAACCTCCCAAACTGTAAGCTGAAATAAGCCTTATTCATTCCTAAGTAGCACCTCTCAGTTATTTAATTGTTGGGTTGCAAAGCTGCTAGAACACTGGAGAGGAGGAAGTCTAGGGCAGTTTTATCAGTAGCAATCCTGATCATTGAGTTGAGGCTGGTTTCAATGCTTTCACACAGTGGTGTCACTGAACCTTTCAGCTAAACTCAGAGACATCGTTTGTTTTACTCTTTCCAGCTGGATGACTCCTATGGTAGAGAATGCTGTCCTTAAGGTGTGCAGAAGTAATAAAGCTGCTCTTCCTCTGGGAAACTCAAATAACCAATAGTAGTCTTGTTTTGGAGCATCTCCACAGTCATCTAAGGGTTCCATAATTTTCTGGTGATGGTTGCTTAAACATGTGACTTGAAACATTTTATGGTCACTCCTAAGATATTTTGTCTAAAATTTAACTGACTTGTGTATCTACCATTCTCTACCTGACATAACAAGTCTAGCGAAATAGGGAGTGCTCTCACTTCCTAGAGCTCCCGTAGAAAACACCTTTAACACGTCTGGGTGTTTCCCCCTACTACTCTCTCCATAGCTGTTACTATTTCCACATCTGGCTTCCACACAATAAATCTAGTCCCTGGAGTAGCCATGGTCTCCCAGGGAAGGAAGCGTTGTTTACTATTGAGGTGCCCCTGCTCCCCTTTCTGGTGGGATCTCTATCAGTGAGAGGGCATCAGCTGACAGTGCTTCAACCAAGGCCTCCCACTTGGCTGGTAGAACTTAAGGTTCCCAGTCTAGCTCATGTGCCCTTCTTTTTGGCTGACAGTTAGTCCAACCTGTCCTGTTTGTCCATGCTATGAGATTAGAGGCATTCTCATGAGATTAGAGGAATTCCCAAGGAATGACTTAGTGACAGCTAAAAAAGTGGTGGGGAAAACATCCAGAGGTATTGAAGGTGCTATGTATGGGAGGTAAAGGACCTGGGGCTATTTCCTACTTGTTGTTTTTTTTTTTTAACATTTATTTTATTTATTTTAAAGTCAGAGTTACAGCGAGAGATGGAGAGATAGAGAGAGGCCTTCTATCCACTGATTCACTCCCTATGTGTCCACAATAGCCAGTTCTAGCCCAGGCCAAAGCCAGGAGCCAGGAGCCACCTCCACATCTCCCATGTGGATACAGGGGCCTAAGCACTTGAACCATCTTCTGTTGCTTTCCAAGGCACATAAGCAGAGAGCTGTATAGGAAGAGGAGTAGCCAGGACTCAAACCTGCACCCATATGGGATGCTGGTGTCAGAGGTGGCAACTTAACCTGTTAAGACACAATGCTTGTCCCATGCTACTTTGATAGACTTCTTAGAACCACCTGGTGGAGCACAAAAAGACATGAAAGTCAATTAAATTTAAGGTGCTTACATCAGCATGAGAGAGACACTTGAATATTTTTCTTCATGAACACAGTCTAGGGAAGTTCCAAAAAGGCAAGTATCATTGGTGTTCCTCATACCCCTTTCCCTCCAGGATTCTAATATGTTTTCTTACCAAGTGTCAGCATTATTATTCTCTTTCTGTAACCACAAAGTAGTATGTCCTGTTTCAGGGGTTATAATGGTTCCCTTTTTTCAATCACCCTCTACTCACATCTGCACCTTTTTTGTTTAATACTTATATTTTTACTCATTTGAAACGCTGAGTCTGACTCTCTTTCTCTCTCTCTCTCTCTCTCTCTCTCTCTCTCTCTCTCACACACACACACACACATCTTCTATCTCTCAAATGGATGGCAGGGACCAGTGTATTTAAGCAATCAACTGCTACCCTCCACAGTTCATACTAGCAGGAAGCTGGATCAGAAATGCGGAGTAGTCAGGACTAGAACCAGGAGTTCCAATACAGTATGTAGTCATCACAAGTGGCAACTTAACCTGCTGCACCACAATGCCTGGCCCACACATCTATACCTTTCATTCAGAAAGGTCAGCTGTGAGAAACAAAAATGTGTTTTTATTAAACACACAGAAGCTCATCATATCCCCCACCTTGGCACATATAGACCACAGCAGGGGACTTGGTGAGTAGTAGAATCAACCAAGCCATTTTCATCCTTAAGCTCTGTTGCCATTTTGGTCAAACAAAAGAATCCAGGAGGCTAAGCCAGATTGAAGTTTGAGTCCCCTATGCCTGCTCTCAGCTGTGCTTCTACCCAGAGAATAGTCCAAGCAGTCCTGCTTAGGGCTACTGTTAGGAAAAAGAATGAACATTATGCCCAACAATGGTCAGGTGGAATCTAGGATTTTCAATATAGACTTATGTAATCATCCGTCCCTTCCATCCTTATTATCACACAGGAAGTGGCCAAGAAGAAATAACTGCTTTTTGGGAAGAACCGTAGTCACTGACCAGATTGCCTTATGAAGGTAAGTGTACCAGGAGGACGTGGTTGAGGTCAAGTCTGAAGTCTGAGCAGGCCTGGTTTCCAACACCCTATGGTACCATACATCTGTGGATGGTCAGGAGTATACAAAGTCTATTGAATACCTCAACCTTTAGACCATATTAGGACACTTTTGTGATAAAAGGTGCACCATTATCAGATGACAATTGGTCTAGAAAGCCAAAAACAGGACATATTAGCTTCAAGAGTTACAATTAGCTTCCTCACCAGGAGATAAACGGATCAACTTCTGGCAGGAGTCACAAGTTTGGCACGTAGTGGTAGCTTCTGCATCAGAAACATAGAATGTTTTACTTTGTTTGCAGTCCATGATGGCGGACATGTTGCCACGTCTGGGAAGATGATGGATGCAGGCAGCCATGGTGGCAATCTGGACATTGCAGTCTCCATCAAAAGCTTGCTTCCAGCTGGTCTCATCAGAGCACAGGCTCTCACTGTGGGCATCCACGGGAGCGACCCAGATGGTTTGATTAGCAGCCATGATATGTTGCCACATTTCACGGCCCCGCAGCGGGGTGCCTTTAATCTGCCAGTCTGTAGTTATCCAAATGGCAGACTGTAGCTAAGCCATTGGCAGGAGTCCAAGAGTTGGGAAAAATATAATATGGTTCATCTAAGGGAGTATTGGCTAGCACTATAAGAATAGCTTTGAATTCTGCCCACTGAGTAGAGCGATCACATTCTAGTTCTGCATGGCTGGCAGTGGGCACCATCAAGTTTTAGGGTAGCTAAAGCATCAGTGAATCAGGCCCAGACATTTAGGGGAAACTGGAAGAACCAAGGACTGCATTGAATCAGTGGTGAAATGGGAGAGAAAATTTTCCTTACAAAAGGTCTACTGCTTTTTTGTGTAAAGTCAGACTATTGTGGGAGTCAGGATGGCTTTGACCTTTTTTGACAAGTTGGGCTTATTGGGCTTTCTCACCTTGTTGGTCACTGAGTTCCAGTTGGCCCAGTCCCAAAAAGGAATATGATAGAGTCACGAGAGCTCCATGGGTCAGGTATTCAGTTTAGACAAGAGCCCTGCAGCAAGCTCATAGCTGCTATCCAGAATGGATGGACCTCTTAATCATGTCAGGAAAATGACAAGCCCAATACCCCAGGGGGCATCTTTGGGCAGAAGCTGCTTCCCTTAGCCAGAGGCTCCAATATGTAAAAACCATCAGTCATAGAGACTCGTGGCTCAAAGTGGTCATTAGGGTTGGTAGAGTTGGGGACTCCCAAAAGTATAATCAATTCTCTCTATGTGGTTTTTCATGATTGAGAGTCTCCCTTCCAACACTTATGGGTTGGGAAAGTACAAATATTTAACACATCAGTTGTTATTGTACATTCAGAGGTAGAAGCAGCAGTAATCATTCAGATCTGCCCAAAGATTCCATCACCAAGGTCACCTTAACTTCTCTTGTTGACTGTGAACCTCACTCAAATCTTATCAGTTGAGTTTGACTTCTTCTTTCTCCCATGGGACAATGTAGTGGTGACTTGGGTGCCTGTATCCAACAGTGTCATAACAGTATTATCCCTCTCCCTTGAAGTTCTCCTGCACTCATGTATGGTGCATATATCTTTTGTTCTTTCTCAGGGACCTGCAGAACACCATCTAAACCTGTAATCTTTTTCCTTAAAGCAGCTGAGGTCATGGTAGAGACAGAGGGATCCAGGTATGCAGGGACAGAGCAACTCTGGGCCAAAGAGCAAAGTTTTGCATTCATCCTCATGTTTGAACGATCATTTGCTCTCAGCTCAACCAAACAAACCCATAATGCTCTGGGTCGCCCTACATGCTCATTGCAAACACCATTCATTTCAGCTCTACGGAACCCTTTGCCCAGCATCCATAGCCATCTTGCCTTTTGGCAGGGGCCACAGGCTTGCTGTCCCATCATTATGTTTCTTCCTCCTGAACCCCTGAAGAATGCTGAGTAACAACCACAGCACCATTTGAGTGTTTCTTCAACCTAAGCTCTTCTGTTTGTGCGTTTAATATTCATTAGCATGTATTGCTCACCATTTGCCTGCCACTTTGGTGAGAGCATCCTACCAGATCATATGGAGTCTTCTCACATCTCAAGAGTGCCTGTCAGGGTCCTTTTCCTCTCCCAGAAAGCCAAGTCTCTGGCAGAATTTTGTTCTCATCACCAGTAATAGGTGTCAAGAACTGGAAGAAGGTGAGACTTTGCCAAACTTGCAAGCTAACATGTTAGCCTACCAGAGTTTCATGGATGCTGGCAGGAGATAGCAGACTTCTGGGTCAAAGACAAAGACCTTCATTACTCAGAGCATGGCAAGTGGCAAAAGCATCAGTACATGTGTGTCAGCTTTCTCTGTCCCCAAGTCTCATGAAGATAATGGGGATGGCTCTTGGTAAATGCTTATCCACTCAGCGCATCATGTCACAGAAGATGGTCCTGGGATTAAGGATCAATAAGCATGCTTGCAATTTGTACCATAGAGATATTATCTTTTTCTGCTAAGGCTCTTTGTTTTTTCCCCATTTTTAAAATTTATTTTTCATTAATATAAAGAAAACAGTTCATATAGTTCATAGACACAATTCTAACAATATGATACATCCCTTTCTTCCTCCCTCCTGCCTTCCTTCTTCATTCCTTTTTCTTTGTTAATTTTTGTGATAGCATATTTTTAATTCACTTTATAATCACAGGCTTAATGCTTCACTAAATAAAGAGACAAATAAAAGTAGAAAGATCACTATTCATCAGGAATACAGACAAGGGTTATATACAATAATCAAATTTCGAGATGTCAGTTTAACTCATATGCCATGTGCTTTTCCCTTTTTTTTTTTAAAGATTCATTTATTTATTTGAAAGGCAGAGTTACAGAGAGGCAGAGGCCAAGAGAGAGGGAGAGAGAAGAAAGAGAGGTCTTTCATCTGCTAGTTCACTCCCCAGATGGCCGCCACAGCTGGAGCTGTGCCGATCCAAAGCCAGGAGCCAGGAGCTTCTTCTGGGTCTCCCACGAGGGTGCAGGGGCCCAAGGACTTGGACCATCTTGTGCCGCTTTCCCAGGCCATAGCAGAGAGCTGGATTGGAAGTGGAGCAGCTGGGACTTGAACTGGCAACTATATGGGATGCCAGCACTGCAGGCGGCAGCTTTACCCGCTACACCATGGCACTGGCCCCCAAGTACTTTTCTAAGTGCTTTTCACATCCTGTTTCACTTAACCCTTATGAATATCTCAAGCAATAGCAGCAACAATGATTTCCATTTTTCAAATGAGGAAACAGGGTGTGAATAATATTTTTTTTTAAATGATTTATTTACTCATTTGAAAGGCAGAGTTACAGAAAGGTAGAGGCAGAGAGAGAGAGAGAAAGAAGAGGAGAGGAGAGGAGAGGAGAGGAGAGGAGAGGAGAGGAGAGGAGAGGAGAGGAGAGGAGAGACAGAGAGAGAGGTCTTCCATCCACTAGTTCACTTGCCAAATGGCCACAATGGCCAGAGCTGGGCTAATCTGAAGCCAGGAGCTTCTTCTGGGTCTCCCATGTGGGTGCAGGGGCCCAAGGACCTGGGCCATCTTCTACTGCTTTCCCAGGCCATAGCAGAGAGCTAGATCGAAGTGGAGCAGCAGGGACTCAAACCGGTTCCTGACTAGGATGCTGTCACTGTAGGCGGCAGCCCCCAGGGCATGGATTTGTGATTGTCACCCAGCTTGAAAACAAGGAAGCCAAGACTTGAATTCATACGGTCTACTCCAGTTTCAGTGGTTTTAAGCACAGTTCAGGGGCTCAGGTCTAAATATGAAATTCATTTATGTTTCTTATACAAATAGCCTGAATTTTTAAACAGGATCTTTAATAATTTTGTACATGAAATGGAGTTTCATTGTGCAAAATTTTCCACTTGTGGTGCCATGTCATTTGCTCAAAAGTTTTGGATTTGGGAGCAGTTCAGAGTTCAGATTTTTGGATCAAGGATGTTCAAACCGTACTGCTCTGTGCTCCCTGCATGAGGCCTGATAACAAACTCTTGCTCGCTGGGATGTTGCGTTAGGATTGAAAGAATTGTAAGGTGCCTAATAAAGTGTTCTTTCTAGCTACTTTTGCTTAATTAAAAACTTTAAAAAGATTCAACTTCTTGGAATTTTCTTTTTGTATCATGGCAACAACGATTTGACTAAGTGGAAAAAGGTGTCCCTCCCCCCGTCCAACAGAAAGGGAGAAAGGCTGCACAGTGGGTACTGTGTGGCGACAGGGATTGGCGTGAAGGAATTCAACACAGCTCCTCCAGGCTGGGGAGGAAGAGCCACCACCCACAACGAGCCTGGACGCCCAGGTGTCTGTGCAAAGGCTGCAGAATTGCAGACGCTGGCTCTGAAAGTGCTCTTCCTTCATCAACTCCAGATGAACCAACCCACAGAGAGCACAGCCTGAAAGAGCCGCCTGAGAAATACTCCAGGAACTGACAGCTGGGGCCCCTAATTCATGGCAGCCTAGAACAAGGCAAATGTCTTTGTGCTCTTGTCCCGGTGTTGTAGTTGGCGCTAATCAGAGCCGCTGCTATCATCACCGTATAGATCAGTCCCAGGGAGGGCTCCACCACAACTCCAAAACAAGAGAAAAAAAAATCCTGTGGTTTTAAAAGAGGCTTAGCCAAAAACGCAACTTTTAAAAGCCTATACATTTAGTGAGTGCAGAACAAGTAAATCTGAAACATATTTGACGGAGATGTACTTCTGTGCCACAAATTCTCTCGAAGGCTAATTTATGCATCCCTGCATGATGCTGGCGTTCAATAGATATTGACGTCACACTGCTTAAAATCATTTCAAACAGACACTTGGGCAAAATGAATAAAATGACTGATGGATTTCCCGATTCAATTATTCATTCCTGAGGGATGTGTTTTCTTTACGATGACACACATTTTAGATAAGTATGGACAATTTTGTTGTGGATTCAGTAGCTTTGAGGTTCTCATTGCATTTCCTTGGTGATGGACCCTGCTGGAACAAAGGTAGTTGGTTATAGACAAGTCCTGTTAATTGGGCTGCAGTGGGAAGTAGGTCAAGCAGAGGTGAGGTCCACTCCTCCCATAATGCTCTCAATTTATAGGTCTTCAGAACTGTAATCCCCCACTAGAGTTAATGAATGGAAGATGCTGTTGTCCTTGCTACTACCTAAGAGTATCGGATTCAATCAATTGGACTCACATTGAGGTTGTGATCGGAAAGGCACTTTGTACACATTATTGTTCCAGCAACTCCTTGTGTCTTTTTTCTCTGCTTTCTTATTTCTCTACACCTTCTAGTCAGTTGCTTCCTCAAGGGCCATGACCATATCTAAGCCATCTTTGTATGCCAGCAGCTAAAACAGTTACAAACACATGTTCCTTCTAGTTCTGCACACTTTCTCCCCTTTGCCATATACATTACTTTTGCTAAAGGCACACAAAATTAGTCACATCATCTTAAGCCCTAGTTCTTCATTCTTTGGTCTGACTACCTATAATGCTGAATTCCCCTATAGATTTTTTAAAAGATCTATTTTATTTATTTGTAAGGCAGAGTTACACAGAGAGGGGGAGAAACAAAGAGAGAAGTCTCCCATCCACTGGTTCATTCCCTAGATGGCCATAACAGCAGGCACTGGGCCAGGTGGAAGCCAGAAACTTCTTCCGAGTCTCCCATGTGGGTGTAAGTGCCCAGGGAGTTGGGCCATTCTCTGCTGCTTCCCCAGGCTGTGCATTAGCAGGGAGCTGGATTGGAAGTAGAGCAGCTGATACTTGAACAGGTGTCAATATGGGATGCCAGTATTGCTCTACTTACCTTTCAGAACTCGGCTCCGAAACCACTGCAGAGGCAGTCAGTGGCAGGGATGTAACAGAGAGAGTCTTAGGGAAGCAGTCTCAGTTCCCATGGCCAGAGGATTCCTGTTTGTGAGACTAATGCTGCAAACTATGTAATTTGAAGAGACTTCCTGAAATGGCCCAATGGCTTCATTCTGTTTCCATGGCATCCATTTGTATTGTCATGACTGTTTCTCAACTATTTTGATGACAAGTAGAGAAAGTCTTCAGAAACTTTAACAAATCTCTCATTTATACATTGACTCTATCCTATGCATCTCTCATGTGGTAGTTAAGGCTCCCTGGAAGCTTGATTAAGGTGCTGTCATACTGTACATGAATGTCTTATCTGGTCTATCTTTCTTTCTCACAGGCTCTGCTACCTTGAGTATTGTGTGTGCCTCTGAGGAATTAATATTTCTGGCTACTAAGTCCTGGACTTTGGTGAATTCTCCTGCTCTGAGGTGAATTGTGTGAGTGACCAGCTGGATTATCCACATGCCAGCTCTGTGCATTGCAGAGCATTGTGCCTTTCTTTTGATAGATCTACAACTGTGTCTATCTAATGAACAGAAAGAACAGATTTTTAAAACACATCAAATGAAATAATAGAAAACCAGAAATCTACGGAGAGAGTGTTCTAATTATTTTGGATTTGGTTAGAGGTTTAGGCAATCTTACATTTCTTTTAAGAAGGGAATTGCTAAATAATTGCTAAATGCTGATAAATCTGCCACAGGTGATCATGTGTTCTGGGTTCATTACTGAATTAGCAATCCACAGATGATGCAAGTCTTACATTAGGGTACCAAGTTCTTGTTTCCAGACACTTGGAATTTTCACCTGGAATTTGCCCAAGTCTGGAATTTGGAGAGAATCTGGACAATGAAAACTGAAGGGATTTGTTGGGTGGATTTACATGGAGCTCCTGGGGCACCGTGTGCGTCACAACCTGTCTCCAAGGGGAGGGTGGGTACAGCTGCCCTGGCCCTAAGCAGAGTGCGGAGACATTGGTGTGACCTCTCAGAGAGCATGTAAATGGCTTCCTGAAGTTGGCTGGGCCAAAGGATGGGGACTTGTCTCATTGCTGAGAAAGCTGGACTAACAGGCTGGGCAGCTGGAGAGTTTCCTCTCCTGGAAGTTCCCAGCCTTCTCTTCCTGACAGTGAGCACAGAGAGCAGGTGGCTGTGCTGAGATTGGCCTGTACTTCTTCAATTTGTTGGGGCAAAGTTCCTATGTTTCCCATTAGCCTGATGAAAGGCGTTTGGGGGAGGCCTCCCTGAAGTTGATTTTTTTGGTGCTGGTTGTTCTGTCTTCTGCTATAATATAGTCTTGTGTACATAAATAAAGCACATGAATATTTTAAATTATTAAACATTTTTAAAATTAGGATGCATAAAATTAACTGTGAAAATGACAGCTCTATGCATGAACATGTATGCAGATTTGTATGTAACCAGGACTACAATCAGCATACAGTTCTGCCATCCAAAAGTTCCCTCCCACTGCCCTCCAGGCCCCACACCTCACAATCATTATCCTTTTTTCCCCCAACACTATAGTTTTGCTTTTTTTCAGAATGTCATAGAAAATTGAATTGCACATTGTGCAATCTTTTGAACGTGAACGTGCTTTATTTATTTTTTTTTTTAAAGATTTTACTTTATTTGAGAGGTAGAGTTATAGACAGTGAGAGGGAGAGAAAGGTCTTCCATCCATTGGTTCACTCTCCAAATGGCTGCAACGGCTGGAGCTGCACCCATCCAAAGCCAGGAGCCAGGAGCTTCTTCCAGGTCTCCCATGTGGGTGCAGGGGCCCAAGGACCTGGGCCATCTTCTACTGCTTTCCCAGGCCTTAGCAAAGAGCTGGATCAGAAGAGGAGCAGCTGGGACTAGAACCGGCGCCCATATGGGATGCTGGCGCTGCACGTGGAGGATTAACCTACTGCGCCATGGCAGTCTGTTCCTCTGTTGCTGAGCAGTGTTGCACTGCGTGGATGTACACAGCTTATTCAGCCTTTTAGGTTGCTTTTAGAATTTGGCAATTATGAACAGTGTATAAGTTTCCGTGTAGACATTAGTTTTCATTTCTCTAGGGTTAGACCTAGGCTGTATGTAAGTGTATTTTAATTATAAAAGAAGCTGCCAAGTTATTTCTCAGAAT
This sequence comes from Oryctolagus cuniculus, assembly GCF_964237555.1. Taxonomy (NCBI): domain Eukaryota; kingdom Metazoa; phylum Chordata; class Mammalia; order Lagomorpha; family Leporidae; genus Oryctolagus; species Oryctolagus cuniculus. Next base: position 53,059,837 of record NC_091441.1, on the reverse strand, counting down.
GTCTACACTGTTTCGCATTCCTAACAGCAGTGTATGAGAAACGGTTTTCTCAGTATCCTCACTAGAGCTTGAGATCGCCTTTGTCTTTTTGGCTTAATCATTCTAATAGGTGTATGATATCATCCTATTGTAGTTTTAACTTGTATTCCTTTAGTAATTACTGACGTTAAGTCTATTTTCACATCCAGAGGCATCACTCGTGTATTGTGTGTCTTGGGTGATCAGAGTGCTTAAATTTCACTGATTTGTGCGTGTTGTTCCTTTGCTATTGTTGAGTTTTGGGACACAAGTTCTTTGTGAGACACGTGACTTGCAAATATTTTCTCCTAGTCTGAGGCTTGTCTTTTCATTCTCTTAACAGTGTAACAGTGCTTTGCACACAGCAAACATTTTTATATTTGATTAAGTGAAACTTGTCTATCTTTTATGGGTTACACTTTTGGTGGTTGCTCTAACAGCTCTGTATGACTCAAGGGTTAATAAGATTTTCTTATATGCTGTCTTATGGAAGTTTCATAATTTTACATTTACATTAAGATCTATGATCTAAATTTTGTTTAAATTGTCAAGGTTCATTTTCTGACATACAGATTTCAACCATTTCAACATCATTTGCTGAAAAGAATATACTTTCTGGCCGGCGCCGCGGCTCACTAGGCTAATCCTCCACCTAGCGGTGCCGGCACACCGGGTTCTAGTCCCGGTCGGGGCGCCGGATTCTGTCCCGGTTGCCCCTCTTCCAGGCCAGCTCTCTGCTGTGGCCAGGGAGTGCAGTGGAGGATGGCCCAGGTGCTTGGGCCCTGCACCCCATGGGAGACCAGGAAAAGCACCTGGCTCCTGGCTCCTGCCATCGGATCAGCGCAGTGCGCCAGCTGCAGCACGCTGGCCGCGGCGGCCATTGGAGGGTGAACCAACGGCAAAGGAAGACCTTTCTCTCTGTCTCTCTCTCTCACTGTCCACTCTGCCTGTCAAAAAAAAAAAAAAAAAAAAAAAAAAAAGAATATACTTTCTTCAATGAATTGTCCTTGCCCTTTTGTCACAAATCAATGGACCGGGGAGGCACCATGCCACAGTGGGTTAAACCACTGCTTGGGACATTCACATCCACATTGGAATGCCTAAGATCAAGTGCTGCTTTGGCTTCTTACCCAGCTTCCTGCTAATGCACAGCCTGGTGGCCTTCAGGTGATGGCTCAAGTACTTGGGCTGCTGTCAGCCATGTGGGAGATGTGGAGGACTTTGGCCTGGCTCAGCCCTAGCTGCTGTGGGTATTAGAGGATCGAACTCACAGATGGAAGATTTCTCTCACTCTGTGTGTCTTTCAAATAAATACAATTAAATAAACTTGAAAAAATAATCCATTAATAAGTATCATTTATATATATAAAAAAAAAACAGGCCATAGCTCTGTGGATCTCTCTCTAGACTTTCTATTCTTCTCCCAGTGATTCATGTTTCTATCCTTTCACCAACTGCACACTTGCTTGTCACTTTGGACAAATCTTAAATTCTTTTGGCTATTCTGGTTGCCTTGCCTTTTTATGTAACTACACAAATGGTAAGTGTAAAGTGTGCTGAAATTTTAAAAACATGAGTGATTGGGGTTGGCCTTGTGGTGCAATGGGTTAAGATTCTGCCTGTGATGCTGGTTCAAGTACTGGTTGCTCCACTCCTAATCCAGCTCCCTGCTAATGCACCTGGGAAAGCAGAAGATGGCCCAAGTGCTTGAGCCCGTAGACCCACGTGGAGAGACCCAGATGGAGTCCCGGGCTTCTGGCTTTGGCCTGGCCCAGCCCCAGCTGTTGTGGCCATTTGGGGAGTGAACCCACGGATGGAGATTTTTTTTCTATCTCTGTCTCTCTCTCCTCTGTAACTCTACCTTTCAGCAAATAAATTTTAAAAGTTACAAAAGTGAGCAACTCATGTAATTATCATTCAGACAGCAATAAATAGCCATGGCTTCCCAAGTCTCTTTCATGTGCTTTTGAATGCTGTGGGACATAAGCAGGATCTCTCAGATTCATCGCAGTCAATGTGTGCATAACAGTCACTCATTTTTTTTCATTGCTGAACGTAGTATTAATATTAATAGCATGCCCTGATTTATGCATATATTCTGTTGCATAAGGAATTTGGGTGGTTTCTAGTTTTTGGCTATTAGGAATACTGTGGCTACAACATGTTCTAAGAGACTATATTCCATGTTCTAAGAGACTATATGCGCACATTTCTATTGGGTTCCCTAGAAATGGAATTGTTGGGTCGCAGAACATGGTTACATTGAGCCTTAATAGATATTGCCAAATAGTTTCCCAAGTGACTATGAAGAGAGAATAAAAGAACTCTAAAGAATTCCCTAGGACGGAAGCAGGGTACCCAGGCAGGAACAAGCTTAGAAGTGGGATGTCTCTTTTCTTAATCTGGGATTCAGATTTTGTTGAAGACATGGCTGCAGGCCACTGGATTTGGGAGAAACTTTTTAGATTTTCCTTGGCCAAAGCTGGGCCAGAGCTAGTGCACTGAGGCTGGCAGGCATAGAATCATGTATCAGGAATGACATATGGGAAGCTTCTAGGTAGAGTGCTAGCAGGCTGAGGCTGGCAGACTGGGGCTGGTGGGCAAGGCAACTGTGGGCTAAGGCTAGCAACCTGGAAGGCGAGTGGCCCTCAGTGTCCTGCCTGCTGCTGGCCAGGCTTGCCACAGAACCAAACTGAGATGAGCACACTGGAACCAGGAAAAAAGGAGTACTTCCCCCATCCAGTGCTTTTCTGGCACCCTCTGCCGACAAACCTTGACTAACCTTGTGCCAGCCTGCAATGCAGAAATGGAATCACAAGCAAAGCACTGAGAGGCATATCTGGGACTGAGAGATAATTGGCACAATTAGATTCATTTTTTAGGCGAAACAGGAACATTGAGATTTTCTAATTCTCAGGTCATTTTTGATAAGTTGTGTTTTTCTTGGTATTAGTCCATTTCATCTAAATTTTCAAACTTAGAATCATAAATTTATAATAACCTCTGTATCTTTTTAAGTGTTTCTAGGGCCTGTAGTGATAGCTTCTTTATGGATTTTTAGCCTTTTTCCTTCGCTAATTTATGTGTTTAAGACTACAAACTTCTTTCTAGCACTACACTTACTACATGTTTCTGTAAACTGTAACTTTTTTTTTTTTTATTTGACAGGTAATGTTATAGACAGTGAGAGAGAGAGAAACAGAGAGAAAGGTCTTCCTTCTATTGGTTCACTCCCCAAATGGCTGCCATGGCTGGCACTATGCCGATCTGAAGCCAGGAGCCAGATGCTTCCTCCTGGTCTCCCATGCGGGTGCAGGGCCCAAGCACTTGGGCCATCCTCCACTGCCCTCCTGGGCCACAACAGAGAGCTGGACTGGAAGAGGAGCAACCGGGACTAGAACCTGGTGTCCATATGGGATGCTGGCGCCGCAGGCGGAGGATTAACCAAGTGAGCCACGGCGCTGGCCCCCTTTTTTAAAAAAACAAAAAAACTTTATTCCTTCTGGCTACAATGCCTAAACCTGTTTGAGAATGTCTCCATTTAGCCTTGTTCTTGAGGGTCATTTTATGTGTACAAAATTCCAAGCTGGTAGTAATTTTCCTGCAGCTCTTTAAAGACATCAACACATCATTTTTATCTAAATTTTGTTTCATGGTTTGTATAAAATCATTAGGCATGATTATGTTTTATTCCCCTGAAAATCATGTCTGTTTTTTGTTTATAAGATACTCTTAGAGTAGATTAGTTGGTTTATATTTATTCACCGCAGAATTTGCAGTGTCTTCAGTTAACTGTTTTATTTATTTTAGCAAACAGAATCTCTTCTGCTTGCTCATCTCTCTCATTTCCTTTTGATTCTAGTTATACTTACAGAAGTCATTCCATCATATCCCTTAGGTTTCTTAAGCTCTTCATCTATATTTATTATTCTTTTTATTTATTGGAGGAAATACCAATCTGAATATTTTCTACTAATCTATATTCCATATCACTAATCTTTTCTTCTGCTATGTCTAAAGTATTTTTAAGCCCAATTACTGAATTTCAGTGTGGTATTATTGAATTTTATATTTTTGAATTGATTATTTTCAGGTTTTAGTTGTTTGATGAGATTTTCTGTAATGATACTATTCATATTATGCTATTTATAGTTATTTAAAATTATATATACAATAATTCAAATATGCACCTTTGCATTTGCTCTAACATCTGTTCTTTTTTAACCATTGGCTTTTGGTCATTTGATCTTGTGTTGTGGCAGGCTTGTAATTTTGATCTACTGGCAGACATTCTGTTTGAAAAACTGGGCATGCTGCGAGTTATATCTCCCTGTAGAAAGTCTTTAATTTTTTTTTTTTCTGACAGGCAGATAAACCACAGGAAGATGATCATGATCCATTGGACTGGGGTTTCAGACTCCATGTGAGAGCTCCTGAGAACTGGTTTATTTCAGGTTTATCTTAATTCCTGGAGACTATCCCTTCAAGGATCTCAAGTGTAAGCCTAGTATATTTATTTGGGATTCTCTTTCTTGGCAGGCTACGAACTTCAAGTTTTGTCTTTCCAGTACCATGAGACTACTGAAATGTCTGCTTAGATTTTTAGCTTCTTGGCGGCTGCTTTTTGCTTGTTTTCTTGGCAACTTGCCTCACACATGTGCAGCTGGAAATTGGAAAATACCTCAAAGAAAAATTGTCCACATAATACCTACTCTCCATCTCTGCAGGTAGCTTTTCTTTCAGCTCACGGTTCTTCTAGTCATCCTGGCCTTGGTAGCCCCGTGCATCAGAATTTGACTTCCTGCCCATGAGACTGTTATAAACTCGTGTTCAGCTTCTACGTTCCATGAGGCAAATTGGCAAGTGCCCTAAATGGGGCAAATATGTGGTGTTCACTTCTGTTTTCCTCGTTTCCAGAATTTTGGTCTTTAAGTATTGAGGGACACGTGGGTGGTAGCATGGAACTCTCATAGGAGAGTCTGTGTAGGGAGGACTTCAAGAAAACCAGGGGTTGGGAGTGAAAGAAGAAAAAAAGTTCAAAATTGCAGAGGTTACAGATGGTTGAATCCCAGTAAGTGACCCTCAAATCAACACACAAAAATGCCCATGAGAAGAAACGATCCAACTTCAAACATCTGCTTGGCCTAAAGGGCAAGAAACTATCTCAGGGCAGTACTGGCTCAAGTAAGGGAAGGGATTTCTTATTTCCTTTTCTTATCCTTCTTCCCACACTTCAATCAAACTTAGATGAGTCACAGCAAATTGTTAATAGGGGTGAAGGAGAGGAAAAAGTAGAAGAACCCAATCCCCACCTCCCGCACTAGCCTACAGTGTGTCTGTGTCGCGATAAACCACACGGTCGTGGAATTACTGGCATTTTCCAGTAATTCACCAGGTTGTCCCAGCCCCATTTCCAATGGAAGAACACCTGTATCACTGACACCCAGGTTCTGGTTGGCTCTACCTGGTGGCATGAGGGGGCTCTCAGAATGAAGGCAGAGTGGGTCTGAAGGCTGATAACGTAGAAACCCTGAACATGAATCCTGAAGAGCAGACTTGATTAAACCTAACATGTTGATATCATTTTTTCCCTTGCATTCTGAACATATCCATTCTGTGCCGACTAATTCTATCTCACTTCTAAGCATGAAATAAATATAGCAGCCAAAAAGGTGTTTGTGTCCCACTGACTAACGTAATATGTGTAGTTGCTAAGCAGGAAATTCCAGAATCCTCCTGTGGCCCTGCCTCCTATTAGGCAGGAAGAAGCTTCTCCCCAAAGACAAAGTTGACCAGAGCCTCATGTCCCCAGAGGGCCTCTTTGGAAGTTGGTCTTTGGAAATTTTTGCATAAACATACTCCCACCCACCTGGCTCATGAACAGACCATGAACAACTTGGCCTTTCTTCCCAGAAGAGCAGTTTTCTGTATGAGTCACTTCTGTCTCTTTATTTTGGACTTTCTGCCCCAGGGGACCTTGAGGGTCCATCCAGTGCTGTACTGAGAATGCCTTCAGCACTCAGCTAACAATGAACAATAGAAAACCTACTGAAAAGGCTTATTTCTCTCCTGGCGAGGCTTGGGAACCTGGGCCTGCTACCCAGTTCAAGGGAAACCAAGAGCCTAGGCCAAAGTCACACAGTGCCACAAACTCACAAGGAGATTTGCCACAAAATGCAACTCTGGGTTTCTGAGTGGAGACACGGCTCAATTCAGGTCTGAAAAACTTAGCATCTCCATGAGGGGAGGTCGGGGAGAAGTTTCCATGGGAGCAGTTTGGAGTTGTCATGATCCTAGACCCCATTTCCAGGTTCACAGCTGCTGTAGGACATGTACCTCTTCTGGAAAGAAAGGGTCTGTGGCAGAGAGACATCACCCAAGAAGAGAAGGTTGCAGGGAGAGACACAAGGGGGCGCAGTTGGGGCAGAATGAACAACACACAGGGCTTTCCTATAAACATCCTCGGTTTGGTCCCTGGGCTCTTAGTGGAGCTTCCAAACTTTTGCCTTAATGGATTTGGTGTCGAATTATTGGACTCTCTGCCTGTTTTCAAATCACTATCCTTAAGGCAGCATACTGGATACGAAATTTGTTCCCCCACCAGCCAAGTGTAATAAATGAGTTTTTACACTTACATTCTTAATCTAGTAGACTGAGCAAAGCTTCTCCTCTTCTCGCTTAACTTTCTGACTATGCAAACCATTATTAACATCTTGGGGCCCCTGGAAATATCCCAGGTCCCTGCGGGTGCTCCCTCGAAGACGGCCTCGCTAACATTTATCCGTCTAACGTGAAAGGTATCTCTAATGATCCCAACTGACATTTATTCAGTGCTTCTCACTCAGCAATCCCAAAGAGCTCCAGCAGCTGATTTACGGGCTGTCCACGGAGTGGAAGTGAATGGTAACGACCACGGTGATGAGGATGGTGATGGATCACCCAGGCTCGGGTATTTGATATGTCATGTTGTTTCTGGGGCATTTCCAATTTCCTGAGCTTCCTGGTGATTAGAAGCATAAGGGTAAGAGCGCTCTGTCCATTTCATGCTGCATTTCTCAGTGGAGATGGCTCTGATTGGGGCCTTGGGAGGCCTTAATTCTCTGTGCCCCTCACACAAATTTTAGTAATGAGCAGAGAGCAGACATTTTGAAACGCTACAGTGGGGTCGGGCTGCATCCCTCTTCTTACCGGACGTTAAGACTTCCACTCGCCTCCCTTCTCGTAGCGTCTTCAACCACCGGCCACGGTGGGCAAAAGGGAGGAGGCAGAGCCAGGAGAACCTCTCTCAGTTTACGTAATCAGACCCAGAGCTTTCTGGTTTTATTTTTAAGCCATGGAAGCACTGCTCCCTTTTCTTTGTAAGCAAAACTCTGTAAGGAATCCACACAGGAAGCAGATAAAGTGAGTTGTTCTGCTCCAGTTCCCCTCCCCCCATCACCGAGGCCTCCTCGATGGAATGCCGGGGACTTCCTGGGTGCTGCATTGTGACCTACACACGGGCACCTTGGATGTCTTTGCAGGCTGCCCACTGACTTTTGAGTAAATTATTGATAGCTATGCTCTCCCTCTGTTTCATCTCTACAACAGAGACAACATACTCTTCATTAAATATTACAATTAAGGCTTTTAAAATTAAAATGTACTACAGCTATAATAACAATGGGGATAAGAACATTCTAGGCATAACTTCAAATAAATCTTCTCCTTTATAACTGCATTTCACCCTTGTAACCTCCATATGAAGAAATTACCAGTTTTATTCTGTTTAATAAAATTATTTTAAAAATTTAAAAAAACTTTTATTTGAAAGGTAAGGGGGAGAAAGAGAAAGAGAGAGAGGGAGGGAGAAAGATAGAGATAGAGATAGAGATAGAGAGAATCTCCTATCTGCTGTTTCACTCCCTAAATGTCTGCAACTGCTAGGGTTGGATCAGGCTTAAATCAGAACCAAGAACTCCCACCTGGGTGGCAGGAATCCAACTACCTGAGCCATGGCCTGCTGTCTTCTTGGTATGCATTTGCAGGGAAATAGAATCAGGATAGAGGTAGGCCTTGAACCCAGGCATACCAAGCAATAGATGGGTAGCATCCATCAGCGTTGCATCCATTCACTGCTATGTCAAACGCCCACCCCTACTGATTTTCTCACTTTAAGTGAGAGACAGTGAGGCACAAAGAGGTCATGCGAACTTCCCCAGGTCACCTCGCCTACAGCTGGAGTGGGCCCAATGCAGCACCAGGCAGCCTGCTTCCAGCCTCCTGGGAGCTGAACCCCCGTCGCTCAGTTTTCAGACATGGTAGTGTGTTTTTAAAAATTTCAGAAGCCCAGGCCAGTTCATTCCCAGTGCCTGGGGGTGCAGCGTTAGAGACCATGTTTGTTAAAGCTCCATTCATGGGTTGAATTGTGACCTCTACAAAATATACGTTGAGGCCTTAACCCTGGGTAGCTCAAAATGTGATCTTATTTGAAAAAAAGAAAAGGACTTCAAAAGTTTGTGGGAAAAATGAAATTAAGATTTAAGTTTATTTGGAGGCGAAGAAAATGAACTCCATGTATCATTTTTAACTCAAACACATTGTCCCTGAACATTTTGATGTACCCTCATAAAGTCATTATAGAATATACTACTTAAGTTAAAATGAAGTCATACCAGACTGCACTGTGCCCTTAATTCAGTCTTATTGGTATCCTTACAAGAAGATGGCCATGTGAAGACAGACACACAGGGAGAAGGCCACATGGTGATCAAGACAGGGGTTGCAGGCACATAGCTCCAAGCTAAGACATGTCCAAGATTGCTACAAAACGCCCACAGTTAGAAGAGGCAAAGAAGGAGTCTCCCCTACTGGCTTCAGAAAGAGCATTGCCTTGTTGACTCCTTGATTTCAGGCTTCTGGCCTCCAGAGCTCTGAGACAATCGATTTCTGTTATCTTAAGCCACCTACGTTATGGTACTTAGTTATGGCTGCCCCAGGAAATGAAGACAGCTCCCTGTGTGATTTCAGTGAGCACATGGATTTGAGAAGCATTGCAGGATTCATCTTTCCCCCTTCAGAATTCACTGTGTGGATGGGAAAAACACTGCCTTGACTAGGGCTGGCCGAGGCCATTTGCCCTTCTTTACTAACACTGGCTGTGTCACCGTCTATGAAATGGGCAGTGTTGAGCAAGTAAATTGAGAAGGAAGATGATTGGCATGAATGGAGATTTAGAGAATCACTCTCAAGGCAAACCAGATCAGTTTCTCCACTAACCCACAAGTATCTTTTAGGATTTACATCTTCATTCTCTGGACTCAGGGTGGATGGGAGTTTCTTTTGCTGTAGTCACTGACTTTATGGGGTTAATGTGTCTTGGACCAAGGAGGGGACAGTGCAGTCCACGATGCTCAATTTTTCTGCTGTCTTTGCTGGTGTAACTCCTGGGTTCATTCTCCGGTTTCCTCTGCACATCCTTAGGCAACAATGGAGAGACTTTCATGCACAGTGCCTGGTATAATACAGGGATTTATCGCATAGCTATGATGCAGAACTCTGGACATAAGCAGGACTGAGGGGAATCAGAAAACAATAAGACCAAGTTTGGTTTCCTGGTCTTCTAGTTCCAGAAAGAGGTGCCTATAAGCAAGGAGAAAAGTGTGGAGGAAATGACTCGTTATCATCATTTTGATTTCCTAGCACTGGAGAAAAGAAAGGATAGGTGTTTGGGTGAGGTCAGCGTCACTGGTGATTTGAGTGACTGGAGCCAGAAAGAGTGTGAAAGAGATTGGTGGACTATTACCATGGTCTCTGCCCTGATGCCCTTCCCCAGCTGTTCTTCTACCACTCTATCCTAAACATCGCCTTGATCTCTCTCTCTCTGCAGCACATGCTTTTATCAAGTTATTCAGCTAAAAGTTTTTTTTTTTCTATGACATTCCTTTGCTTAAAGAAGCAAGTCTCAGAGCTTTCTTAGGTCAATTAAAATCCTCTACCCTCTCCCCATCCTGACTCTCCAACCTTTCCTCTCATATTCCTTCTATCACAGCACATCAGCACTCCTTGCTGCCTTCATTATCCCCTCTGCATATGGCCTTTGTCCTTGGGTTTTGCACAAGTATCCCCTGGAGTCAGGGCCCATTTGCTTCGTGGCCAACAGTCCTTAATTCTTCAGTGCACTTTGCCCTTTCAACACCCTTATCTTCCTCCCTCCCAAGCCCCCTTCTTTTCTTGCACTCAGTTTGCCTGCCTCCTACTCCACCTGCATATTCAAGTTAAAACTTAGATTATTTAGAAAAGATCAATAAGCAACTAATTAAATACATGTAATTGAAAAGAGTGTGGTCTGCAATCTTAAACTTGTAAACTTGGAGTGAGAACTGTGGTCTTTGAATTTAGCTTTCTGTAGCATGAGACTCAGAACAGAATTGATATTGTGAAAGCCACAGCTTCTCAGGGTCAAGTCTAAGGCTATGGTAATGTAAAGTCTTTAGAGAAGATATCAAGAATGTGCAAATAATCAGAGCGTGTGAGTAGGAGGCTCCTTCAACATTTAGCTTGCTAATAGGGAGGAGTTTGGGGGAACCTGGTCCAGTAATTGTCTGTGGGCTAACTGACCGCCTTTCTGAGTCATTCTACTCACCAGCCAACTGGAATTTAACAATTTCTCTAATCTTGATTGAGTTGACTCAGACACTGTAGCACATTTCTTCTTAAACTCAGTGACTCCATGGAATTAATCGAACTTTAGGTTTGTCTTTTATAATCAGTTTAATAGTTGCTTTCTGCTCATGAATGATTCCATGCCTTCATTAAATCAGAAGGTTTCAGCTTTTGTTATCACATGCCACCTCAATCAATACAAGCAAGAGCAGGTCTCTGCAATGAGGATGCCAACCTGAGGCCCTGATAACCAGTGATTACTAAACATCTGATTATCTTTCTGCTTCTTAGGTGGCTACAGGAAAGTCTACTGAACGAGGAATCAAAGCTCAAACTGCAGGGAATTGAGCCCACTGTAAAAACCCTTTATAAAATTTACTGTTACTTTCCATTCTTTGTTTTTCTTATTTAATATTTTATAACACATAAGCAAAATGTCTCAGGAAACACAAAATGGCACCCAGAAGTTGGCCAGACTGCAAACCATCAGCTTCGTGGCAGTTTCTTTCCCAAAGTGGGTAGTGTCTCCTTAGAATGGTGGTTTTTGAGTGCTGTCTACCAGATTAGTCTCTCCCCATTCCAAATACATGATAGGATTGTATTTCCTGATGGCCTTGTTGTTGAAGTCATGTGACTGGCTTTAGCCAATGAGTTGAATGAAAAAGCAACATGTGTTAATGCTTTCCTGGAACATCAGTGTCAACTTGGGACATTTCAGGATTTAGTTTTTTCCTTTGGTACATTATTAGTCTGAGTTCTCCAGATAAATAGAATAAATTATTATAAAAATTGATACATTTTACATAAGGGAATGAGAGGTAAAAATAAAGATACTTGCTTGATACACACACAAATATATATTCACACCAAAACAAGAAAGTGGTACTCAGAAAAACTACAGTCCTCATTTCTGTAAAGTAGGTGGCACGCATAACTATCTTCTCCCACTACCCCTTCTGTATTTCTTTGGCATTCAGCAAGCACCTCAGCTGGTTATTGTACTTTACCTAGTACAGTGACCCAAAACTTCATTCCTGAAGAGGCTGGTCATTAGTAATCTTACTTGGATTTTATTGTTAGCCTTCAGCCTCTTTTTGGGGGGGTTGTCTGAGGGGCCTGTTGCCATAACTTAGCCTTCACTCTAGAAGGGATATTTCAACACCATTGGACCCTTAATAATTTCACCAAGGACCTTGAATTTTTATCCTATTTCCTACCCCGGTATGCACAAGTATGTTCATAACATCTTTAGAGTAGTTACTAACTCTTGTTCGCTAGGCTCAATCAGTGCAATGTCCTTAATGTAATGAAGCCATGTAACATTTTGTGGAAGGGAAAAGCTATCAAGATCCCTGTGAATTAAACCATGACATGGGGCTGAGGTAGGACAAGGTGCATTGCTGGCCTTGTTAACTGAAAGCAAACTACCTCTGGTGGGTCTCATGGACAGATATGGAGAACAGGGCATTTGCCAAGGTAATAGCTGCATATCAGGTACCATGCAATGTGTTACTTTGGTTAGGGAATGACATCACATCTGGTACAACAACTGCAATGGAAATCGCCACCTTGTTAAGCTCATGGTAATCTACTGTCATTCTCTAAGACACAGTGCAGTCTAAGGCACTGATCAAAACAGGTGGATAGATGGTATGGGGGGGGAAGCCATTGTAACACATGAGTCGTACTTTGGAAATTTATATTCATTAAATAAAAGATAAAAAAAAAAAACAGGTGGATTGAATGGGGATGTGGTGGGAACCAACACCTGTATTAGTCAAGGTTCTCCAGCAAAACAGACCAATATGGTATGTATATCTGTTGGCTAGTGTGATTACAAAGGTTGAGATACCTGATTATCTGCCATCTGTAAACTGGAGACTTAGAAAGGTGTAGTTGTGGTCTGAATTCAAATGCCTGTAATCAGAGCGCCAAAGATGTATATTCCTGTCTGATGGCCTGAGCACCAGGAGTACCAATTAAGTCCCAATCCAAGGGCAGAGAAGAGCAATGTCCCAGTTCAAGCAATCAGGAAGGGTGAATTCTCCACTTTTCTTACTCTGTTTAGTGTTCCAATGTAGGTAAACATTGGCCAATCAACTTTAACCAGTCTACCAATTCGAATGCTAATGTATCCTGGGAATACTCACAGATGCTTCCAGAATAATGTTTAATGAAATATCTGGACATTTCATGCCTTCAAGTTGATTCATAAAATTAACTATTACACCACTCCTATATTGTTCAATCCTTCATGGTAGCGCTAGTCTCTGTAATTCCTCCAGAAACATTGTACTGCATTTGGTTTACTGTTTTCCTAGTAGAGACAGTTCTAGCAGCTTATGATTAATATTTCCCATCATAGCAGCTCTTCTACAAGTCATGGAACCAATGTGGGGATTCTGCCAGATGCTGAGTCTATCTATTATAACACTGCATTCCAGAACTGGGGAAAGGCCACAGAAAGGTTTAGGGTCCCACCGGATCTACTGCAAGATGGGCCGGAGCCAAAACTCCATTGATCACCTGAACACCTTAAGCTCCTGCTCTGACTAGGGGGCCTCAGTGACGTTTTGGGTCTTTTTGAATCAGTATTAATTCAGAGCCAATGTCTAGTTGTTCTCCAACGTCCTGTTTTTCAAAGCACAGCTGCTCTGGTGAAAGACCATAGTTCCTTTGGGGGAATGCTAAGAGAAAAAGTAACAGTTTTCATTTTTAGCAGTTTACTAGGATCCTTCCTCATGGGAACCTGCCCCCCTCCCCCCTTTTCAATAGACTGTGGGTCTATCAATGGACTCAAGCCTGGGAACTGATTGAGGTTTATGACTCTGTTTTCATAATTTGAATTAGATTTCTGTTCACTTCACCTAAAACCTTTCTGCTTTTACAAGTTAAATAAGAATTTGGTAGACACCTTATATATTTTACTTTTAGGAACAACATGATTAACTAGCCACTGACATAGATCCAAGCAAGTCAGACTACTCTGGCTGCTGCTTGATTCCACTATTACAGTAATCACACTCACCTTCTTGCCCTTGGACTTGGAGTGCTGCCACTTGGCCACTGCTACCCTTGGATCCAATTCCTCCCTTTACATTTGGTTTCCAAATTCAGTATCTATAGCCCCCACTCTAAGTTCTGACCTATAGAGAAATGATCACTGAGCTCTTCAAAATTATCAGAACTCCCCTCACAGATTTAATTCTCACAATAGTGGTGAAAGACTTGTTTTCTGGACACTATCAGGGTGGGTGAATAGGTCTTGAGTGACACATCCATGCCAACATCCCAACCTCCCTAAGCTTTTGAATCTTTCCTTGTAGGGTAAACCAAGGTACATCTGCCATTTCTATTTTGCTCCCTGTAGGGTGCATTTTGGTCCATGATTCAGCCAACCAACCAAACCAACTGTTACAGTCCTCCCTAACTTCCTGAGCCAATCCAATGTTCTTCCACAATGTCCATTCCTATACATGTATCTCAGATTTCTAACTGTATAATTTAAAAAACTCAAGTAATTCTTTTGGAGTATATCACATCTCCCCATGGTTATACTTTTTATCTCACACTTAGGGTCTTACTGGGACTTGCATTGAGTTTTAGATTGAGAAACAAAGAGGGTGATGAGGGTGAGTCCTCAGGATAGTCAAGTTGTCTTGCATGGAAATTACTTCTACTGAGGTTAGGAGGTCACTTCCACTGGGAGTGGGGAGGCCTCTCCTTTGGCAAAGATGATGTGCCAGAATGTAAGGGCTCAGTGTCTCCAGCTTCATTAGGGTCTTCCACCAAGACCCCATTCCTATGTATAGGAGCTCATTCTTTCCCAATCAATGCTCTAACATTAACAGTAGCTACCCTGTGAGGAAGGGAGTTGAATTTGCATGCGATTCAACAAGTCACAGTACAGGAGTCTGTGTTTGATTTCAGCACTCTCAGTCCTGTGGCTAAAGGATAAGGGTTTCCTTTATGGCTCATATAGAAGTTTTTAAGATCCTTTATGTGATCCTTATATTGCAAATTCAAATACCTGAGCTCATCCTTTTATTACTGTGTCCAGCAACATTCGAATTCATCCAATTTAATAATTCATTAGTTTTCAAAAAATGTTTGAAAGTATCATGTACATGGCTACCCAGCTCCTTGCTTCTTATCAGTGGTTGATTAGGAGTATCCAGTGGATATAATTTCTGTATCACTGTTGCCAGATCACTCTGCGGTCTATTAGTGCTCTCTTTGCTACTGGATATAGTTATGTGTGTCCTTAAATCTAACCAGATGAGAGAGCCAATTTTTTTTTTTTTTTTTTTTTTTTTTTTTTTTTTTTTTTGACAGGCAGAGTGGACAGTGAGAGAGAGAGACAGAGAGAAAGGTCTTCCTTTGCCGTTGGTTCACCCTCCAATGGCCGCCGCTGCAGCCGGCGCACCGCGCTGATCCGATGGCAGGAGCCAGGATCCAGGTGCTTTTCCTGGTCTCCCATGGGGTGCAGGGCCCAAGCACCTGGGCCATCCTCCACTGCACTCCCTGGCCATAGCAGAGAGCTGGCCTGGAAGAGGGGCAACCGGGACAGAATCCGGCGCCCCGACCGGGACTAGAACCCGGTGTGCCGGCGCCGCAAGGTGGAGGATTAGCCTATTGAGCCACGGCGCCGGCCCGAGAGAGCCAATTTAAAAAACCCCAAACCAACTCAGAAAACTCATCCTTAAAATTCCACTTCTCTAGATTTATTCTCATTAACAAAACTGTATCTGTCTGCATTTTTCAGAGAAAGGGAACCAATGGGTTATACAGATATCATCTAATATGAAATATACTCCTACTCATATCAAAAGGCATATTTTAAGGAATTGGCTTCTGCAGTTATGGAGCCTGAAAAATCATAAGATCTATAGTTGGCAAGCTGGAGACCCTGGAGAGCTGATGGGATAGTTCCGGTCTGAGCCTGGAGGTCTGTGAACCAAGAGAGACCTGTTGGTGACTCAGTCCAGGGTGAGCCAGAGGCTGAAGGCAGGAGACCAATGTCTTTGCTCAAAGACAGTGAGTGAAAGTGGGAATTTTTCTTTACTCAGACTTTGTGTAGTTCAGATTTGATGAAACTCACCCACATTGAGAATGGCAATCAACTAGGGGAATTCTACTAATTCATATGCTAATCTTTTCTAGAAACACTTTTCAAGGGTTTTTTTTTTTTTTTTTTTTTTTTTTTGACAGGCAGAGTGAGACAGTGAGAGAGAGAGAGACAGAAAGATCTTCCTTTTTTTCCCGTTGGTTCATGGTGCATTGCAGCTGGTGCACTGCGCTGATCCGAAGCCAGGAGCCAGGTGCTTCCTCCTGGTCTCCCAAGTGGGTGCAGGGCCCAGGGACCTGGGCCATCCTCCACTGCACTCAAGGGCCACAGCAGAGAGCTGGACTGGAAGAGGAGCAACCAGGACAGAATCCAGTGCCCCAACTGGGACTAGAACCGAGGGTGCCAGCACCGCAGGCAGAGGATTAGCCTAGTGAGCTGTGGCGCCAGCCAAAACACTTTTCAAAACACACCCAGAATAACATTAAATAAATATCTGGGCATTTTGTGTCCCATGCAAGTTCCTCATAAAGTTAACCATCACAACTACTATAATTGACAAACTCTAGAGTTGGCAGTTTTGTCAGCCTAGGTCCTGCAGATAATAATGAAGAGCAGAGCCCCAAGCCAATTTACTAAGGCTATGTAGCATGAGCAAGAAATCACTCATTTTAGCCACTAATATTTTAATTTTTTTACTATTACAGCACAAGTTAACATCCTAGTGAGATAGATCTTCAAATGATTAAAAAACCTGTGAGATATGTAAGGAAGACATTGTTATCATATTTCATATACTATTGCTAATTTGAGGACTTGCAAAATGAAATTCCAACTCAGGCTTCTTTTCTGGATTCACACTTAAATGTCTGGCTGTCCCACTTGATGTATTTACCTAGAAGTCTCAAAAGAGACTTCAAAACCATGTCTAAAGTCAACTTGTGAATAGTTTCCATACATGGACTGTCTCCAGTCTCGTATCATCACCTAGCACCAGCACCTTCTCTCTTGTTAAAGTCAGCATCATCATATGCTTCTTCCTTTAAGAGGACATAATCCTCCCATTGCCAACACCTGATGATTCTACTTCTGGAACATCACTTGTCTCTACTTCTCCACCTTTACTGTCAACATTCTAGGCTAAGCCACCTGTACCTATCATTTAGATGACTGCAAAGGTCCCCAAATAATCTCTCCATCTCTACTGTGTCTTTGAAATAGATTCTGCGTAGCAACCAGAATGATCTCAAAAGATATAAATAAGATCATGTAAACCCCCTTTCCATGACTTTCATAGAAGAAATAGCCACATTTCCTACTGTGACCTAAAAGGACACATGTAGACTCCAGCCTCAACTCTTAGGTCTCCATTTCCTGTATATATGTAACCATCTCTCAGCTACTAGAACAAACCAGTTTTTTTTTTTTTTTTTTTTTTTTTTGTAGCAGGTATCAGATCCTTTGCTCTTGTTGTTGCCTCTAAAATTTTCTTCTCTTGGGTATATAAATTGTTTATTTCTCCTTATGTCTTAGGTCACGGCTTAGCTATCACTCTTTGGAGAATCCTCAGCTCTTCCTATCAAGCATATGCCTCAATATGCCCACAGTGGAACACTATTATTAATATTAATACTTGGCCGGCGCCGCAGCTCAATAGGCTAATCCTCTGCCTGCGGCGCTGGCAATACCGGGTTCTAGTCCTGGTTGGGGCGCCGGATTCTGTCCCGGTTGCCCCTCTTCCAGGCCAGCTCTCTGCTGTGGCCAGGGAGTGCAGTGGAGGATGGCCCTGCACCCGCATGGAGACCAGGAGAAGCACCTGGCTCCTGGCTTAGGAATCCTTATTGCACAAATGAAGATAAGACTCAGAGGGCACAGGGCTTGCCCAAAGTACACAAACAGCCAGTGGCAGGGCTGGGTCTCTTTTCACACTTTCTGATCCTGCAGTTTGTGCTTTCATTCCATAGAACATGACTCTGAAGTTGCCACCTGAAAAGGAGAAGAAGGTACTTTTCTTGGAATCCATTTGTAATTAGAATCTTGTAGACTCTTCCCTTTTCTCTCACTGCAAAAAGTAAAATGGCTTTGCCACACCAACAGCCTGGCTAGTTTCCTCATTTTTCATATTATAAAATGTTATTAAACTATACCACACAGATAAGTACTAGAAAAATGGCCAGATTATTTTCCTAATATAAAATTAACCAATTTGCCTGTGTACAGGATTGGAAAGGATGCAAAGCATCCCATTCAAGTGATTAACCTTTTAGTTAATAAAAGCAACAATTTTGTGTGTATAAATAACATAATAAAAGGAACATTTATACCAAAGTTATATAGCCCTCCCTTTCCTCTGCTCATCTCTGTAATTGGTAAATAATTCATCAAACTCTGAAATGAATTGTGCTCCCACCCACATCTCTTCATCCAATTATTATGAAATAGGAAAGCAGATTCTTTCTCCCTTTGGAAGGCATGAGATAATGAAACTGTTCGGAGCTTTCTTGACTCTGTGCAAGGCTAGACATAGGACCCAGCCAGCAAGGGCCCCATTGGGTAACCGAGCAATTCTTTTTCCGGTTCTGGCAAATTAAGCTTGTCCTTTTAGTTTGACCTCTTATACCCAAAGTTCACGTATTTGTGTTTCCACTGGAATGTCCATAAACATGTCCTGGTAGGAGTGTGACTTGCCATAGTGGGAGCAGGCTTGTGCGGTGGAGCCAGTTGGCTAAAGACGGTCATACGACTTTTGTATCAAATGAGTTGCACAGATTCATTTTTACAATGCTGATGAGCCACAATTCCTGGACACAGAAATGTCCTTTCATGTTGTAAATTATGTAAGATTATTGCCGAAAGTTTCTTCTGGGAGCTATAATTTTTTCCCCTTTGGACTTCTTCATGTGTGGAAAAAATCCTACATTAGATATAAATTAATATACTCTTGGGCTGATGACCTTTGGTTTTTTGCCTTTTACCTTTAAATTGAAGTAGAATAATGCCCAACATAGTGCAATTTGCCTTTGCAAAACTCTTATATGTATGTCACTATAATTCCCAAGGATGGTCTTGCTAATAAATCCCATTAAAAAATCCCTTTTTCAGATCATTTTGCTCTCTCTCATGAGTTCTGTTTAGAATTTTATTGTTATCCATACCCAACAGCGTTAGCCTCATTGTAGATGGATCGCAGAGGTTGTGTACTGAACTTACAATCGCAGTGTTTATACCTGGGGTTTCTTTATTTTCCCTCCAATGCATTAGAGTTTTATGGAAAGAGATAAAACAGTTACTGCCTCCTTTACCACAGCTTTTTGAATAGCCTCTTCAGCTTGAGGTTTATGGATGCTGAAAAATCATCTTAATTTGCAGATTGTTCAAGCACTGTTTTCTGGGCCTCCTTGCACTAGTCAAGCAAAGGGGGATACGGGAATGTCAGCAGCAGCATTTACGACTAACTCGGTGGGGAAACTTTTACTTCCGAGTCAAGATGGGAGAATTACCCAAGCGAGCTGGTGCAATGTTATGAATGAGATTCAGCCGTGAGCTCTCATGCGTCTTCATTGCATCTCTGGCTAATTGAAGCATTTAGCTTTACCTTTTATACCATGAGTGTTCAAACTTGAAGCAGATGCTTTCTGTTTAAAAAATGATTGTTCAAAGATGAGGCAATGTTGTTCCTGCCTTAAAACATCCCCTTCTCTTTTCAAATAAATACGCCTTTCCTCGCCGCTGCTTGAGACACGAGGTTGTGAAATTCTGGTCATTTCTGCTACTTCTGCCTGCTCCACAGACACAAAGGCATTTCTGCAGAAATGAACGATGGGAAAAGAACCATCCGAGAATGGGATTGACCGGACTTGCTAAAGCAAATATGTCTTAATCTTAATTAACCAGCTTTGGACATCTGGATGCGGGTTGCCGGTCTGCCACACGGGTGCTTTATCACCAGTGTCCTCTGGGTAGCTACCCTGAGAATTCTTCTCTGTAGAGTAAATTCTTTCTATCAGACACTGTACCACCATATCCCAATCCACTGCAGGGAAACTTTGATCAAGGTCAGGACAAATGGACTTGGGGGATTTCTGGTTGAGAAGGGCAGCTATTTCTCTACAAGCAATGGGGGAGCTGCTTTGCTGTGTCTGGGAAGGGCGTCCTCCTCAGAGCGAGGTGCAGGCTTGCGGCTGCTCTACCGCTGGCACACAGAGCAGGAGCGGATGCTGTCCTGCCAGCCTGATGAGCTGCAGCCTTCAATGCCCTCGGGCATTCAGCAGAGAATGGGCAAAGAAACGCTCTTCTGCACACAGGTGGTTTTTGACCCCCTACCTCCCTCCTCCTGCCAGCTTCTTCCCTTCCTTCTGCCTCACCTTCAGAATCTAGCTATATATTATCCTGGGCCTTTAAAATCTCCACTCTCACTTTGATAGATGACATACACAGAATGAGTACGTGGGAGATTCCTCTCTTTTCTCTCTCTCCCTCCTCCGTTTATATAAAATGAAAATTTAGGTTTATAAAGGAAATTACAAACATACTCCTGCATCTGAGCCACATCCATGCATGTATGTTAGCCCCACTTTACAGATGAGAACACTGAGGACCCTGCAGACTTAAGTGATTTGTTTCATGGCACACAGCAACTGAGGTGTAGAGCTGGAACTGAAGCTTAGGTGTGTTTGACTTCAAGAGCCATGTCAACCAACCCTTTCTAATAGAATCTCTACAAGGTTACATGATTGCTTAAACTCACTAAAATTCTCTTATTCACAAATAACCTTTAATGGGGTCAAATATTCAGACAAAATAGGCTTCCAGGGGAGGTTCTTTTTGTTTTTAATCAGGCTCAGAAGTGGGAGTGGTCCCTGCAATGCTTGCAGTGGGCAGGCTGTCTCTTCCGTCTTCACTCATAAATTCGGTTTTGGCTGGGACCAGACCGTGATCAATAAAATGATTTTATGCAATTCCTGTTTCATTTAGGTGAT
Organism: Oryctolagus cuniculus; assembly: GCF_964237555.1. Classification (NCBI taxonomy): domain Eukaryota; kingdom Metazoa; phylum Chordata; class Mammalia; order Lagomorpha; family Leporidae; genus Oryctolagus; species Oryctolagus cuniculus. The sequence goes on along the minus strand of NC_091441.1, from coordinate 53,039,134 downwards.
GTTTGTGTGTCTGCTGCTCTGGGCCATCCTGCTTTCTGTGATTCTGAGGCTTTTGGTGAATTTTCACATTTTGCTTTCTGACCCTGGCCTGTTTCGTCTGCCCCTGACCTTATCTGGACTGGCTGTCATAGCCAATGTCCTCACTGCATGCTCTGTCTCCATTCTGGCTGTATGGTTCATTTATAATCACGATCCCATGGTCTCACTCTTATAATCTTCTGAAACTCTGCCCATTATTTTTTCAGTTTATTATTCCTTTGTCGGCCCATCAGCTATTTGGGTTGATCTTCCCTCCATATTTCTCCAAAATGGACATCTGCTAGTTTGATTTGTTATGTCCAATTAAGGCAACAGGATGTCGGATGAGATTTTTCTTGTGCTCTCAGAGATAGAACTCAAACCTGGAAACAAGTAGGCATTAATAACCTTCACCTTCTAAAGGGATCTGCATTTGGTTAGCTTGGGATTCCACAACAACATGCTACAGACTGGGTGGCTTAATCAATATGAATGTGTTCCATGATGATTCTGGAGGCCATTAGTCCAAGATTAAAATGTTGGTAGGGTTGGTTTCATCCTAAGGCCTCTCTCCTTGGGTCATAGATGCCCTTTCTTTTGCCTTCCCATGGGCCCCTCTGTGGATGTCTGGGTCCTAGTCTCATCTTTGTATAAGGACACCAATCATATTGGATTATGGTCTACCCCCAATGACTTCATTAAACTGTAATTGCCTCTTTAAAGATCCTATCACCAAAAACAGCCACATTCTAAGGTACTGGGAGTTAGAACATCAACATGTGAGTTTGAGAGGGAGGAACCCAATTAAGCCTATGTAGCAGGATCCAATGGCTCTTTGGAGTGCTTTAAATGCAGGCAGCATCCTCTGCTACAGTCACCTGAACCGATAGATCTGTATGAGACGATCACTGAGTGGGATGAACTGGGGGGGTGGAGGGGCAGTCAGTGGGAGTTCAGTACTCATTTTCTATAAAGAGAAAGGGGATGTGGTGCTTCCCTTCTTGCTTATAGGCCACATGCAAGAAATACCAAGAAAATCGGTGGCAAAGATTGGGATGTGCCTGTAGAAGTGGTATCTGTCCCAGCCCCTGCTGCAGGTACTTGCATAGTCTGCTCTGCTAGTTCCCAGTGGAAAGAGGTCAAGCATGGTGAGAAAGTTCCTGACAGAGTTTGCTGTCTCTGCTGAAGTTTGGAGGTGCCCCTGACCTTAGTGACTAGTGTCCATTTTGGTCTCTTTAATCTCCAAAGGTAAGGAGCTTTCTGGGGTAAACTGTAGGAAAACACAATGAGAAGAAGATTAGAGCACCTTCCAAGTGCCAATTCCCTGAAGCCCTGTGGTAACTTAAAGAATAATCATTGATTCCAAGATCTCAAATGAAGAATCATGGAGATTAAAAAAGAGGCATGAATCATAGAACAATGAGGCGACTAAAAAGAAGTAGCCATTTCCTCCTTCCCAGAAAGGAGTTTTGGGAACAGAAGCCAAAGAAATGCATGACTTTTCCCCCCTCTGAAGGGGTCCTTAGTGCACTGGGGGATGTCCAAAGAAACTATGAACACCATCTACACATCCAGGAGCATTGCAATGATGATGACATCAAACCAAGCGAGAGGGCGACCACCCAATATGTCAGACAATTGCAGTGGAAACACCTGCCATCTCTTCTATCCTTGTCCCGTGTCAGCAAACCCGAGGGGCTGGTGACCCAGAAGGAAGAGTAGTTGAAGTGTCCAGAGCAGACTGTGCCCCTCCTGCCAGCTCTCAGCTAGGGGAACAGAACTGAGAAGACCCTATAGCCCTTCCCTTGGGCAGAAGCCTGTCTACTTCTCAGTGAGTTATAAAGTTAAATAATTATATTGGAAAAAAGATTACCACATTGGACTGTATTGGGCTCAATATTTAATAGCTGAAAATGCCCAGAAAGCTGTGGGTTTTGCTGCAATACTTGGGGCTGAAATGCAGGCTTCACATCAACATGAAGGCAGCAATTGGAGAACAATAGAACTGTTGTATCTAAATACAGTTTAGACTGCTCAATCATAAAATTGTACTTGATTGATGTTGAAAAGCCACAGTGGGTGTTATTGGTCATTCCAAGTCATTGGTTAGATTTCAGGTGAAATGAGATTTAAAAACACAATAAGAAATCACATTTTGTCATACTTTGGGGAGGATTTATTTCATTCAAAACTTTAGTTGCAAGGGATTATATTGAAATATTAAAGATCCAATGGAAAAACAATAGATCAAAAAATTCCTTATCTCAGCTGGTCTTCTCAGACAATATGGTAGAGTGGAAGCTGTGAAGGCTCAGAAGATCTGGGTCCTGCTGTTGGCTCCATGCATAACCACTTACATCAAAGCAATCACGCCTTTGGGACTTATGGTATCTTCATTTCTTTCTATTGTCACCCTAATTCAATAAGCATTTGCCAAGTCTTTTATGAGGATAGTAGGTTTTAGAATTAGACCATGTAGGTTAGAACCCAGGCATTACCGCTGACTGCCATGTGATCTTGGTCAAGCTACTTATCCTTTCCAAGGCACTGTTTTCTCATCTTTACATGTGGATGTGGCAATTGAACTGGGTCACAAAGAATCAGTAGAATCTCCTCTATAAAATGGAGCATTTGAACTGTCAGATGTTGAAAACCTCTTCAATTCTGAAAATCTATTCTGTATAACCCCACAGGGAAGAGAATGGATTGCAACAGAATCATGTGGCTTCAGATTATAAAGATGAAAGCATTTTCAGGTTTGACACCAGATACAATACTTGAAGAGGTTTTGGATCTTGCCTCCTAATTAAAAAAACAAACGAGTGACTTATCTGGTTGTATGGTTTCACAGTGATTCTGCTGTAAGTTCAAGATGAAGTAAATCAATGGTTCTCAAACACACACCTGACAATGGACAACTTTAGGGGTTTGTAGTCTTATTCATTCAAATACGTATCATTACCAATTTCCTTTCACTTCTTCCTATGGTCAATTACTGAGTGTTAAAGTCTCCACATATGACTATAGATTTGTTTTTGCTTCAAGTATTTTGGAACTCTGTTCAGAGTTGACACATAAACATTTAGAATATTAAAATGTTTTTCCTTAGTGAGTTCACCTTTTATCATTAAGGAATTCCTCTGTCTTATCTTGAAGTACTTTGACACCTGGCTATTCTAGCTTTCTCATGGTTAATGCTTGCATTATATATTTTTTATTTTTTATGTTCAAACAATATGTGCCTTTAAAATGTCATCTCTTCAAATTTTTTAGGATTCTAACTTGTTCTTAATGGTTACATGTGATTTGTAAATGCAATTCCTTTTTAAAAATATTTTATTTATTTGAAAGAGAGAGAGGAGAGAGAGAGAATGAGAGAGAGGGAGAGGATGAGAGTGAGGGAGAGGATGAGAAAGAGAGAGAGAGAGGGGGGATCTTCCATCCACTGATTCACTCTCCAAATGGCCACAAAGCCAGGAGCTTCTTCTGGGTCTCCCACGTGGGTGCCAGGGGCCAAGTATTTGGGCCATCTTCTGCTGCTTTCCTAGGCATTTTAGCAGGGATCTGGATCTAAAGTGGAGCAGCTGGAACTTGAACTGATGCTCAAATGGGATGCTGGTGCTGCAGGCAGCAGCTTTACCTGCTGTGCCATAACATTGGCCCCCAAATTTCATCTCTTTTAAACAATATGCATTTGTTTCTTTTTATTTCCTCTGATAATCTCTGCCTTTCAACTACAGTGATTAGTCTGTTTAGATATAATGTAACTGTTAATACAGTTAAGTTTATTGCCTATTTGTCCCTTTGTTCTTTGCTTTTCCTCTCTCCTCTTCTGTTATCTTTTTGGTTATTTTCAGTGTCACATTTTGTCTCTACTCCTGACATATTAGCTATGTATTGTTTCTTTTTGTACTGTTTTCTGAATTAAACTGTTTCTGATTTATCACAGTCTACCTTGGATTCCTATTACACTTCACATATAAGAAGCCTATTAAGGCATCTCCCATTTGCCCTATAGCAGTCATACTTTCTCTTATGTGTGTTACAAATTCCTTTTAAAAAAAATGTTTATTTTGAAAAGTATTTACAGAGAGAGAGAGAGAGAGAGAGAGAGAGAGAGAGAGAGAATCTTCCATCCACTGGTTCACTCACCAAATGGCCACAACAGCCAGTGCTGGGTCAGGGTGAAGTCAGGAGCCAGGAACTTCTTCCAGTCTCCCATGTAGGTACAGGGGCCCAAGGACTTGGGTCATCTTAGATCCACTGCCTTTCCAGGTACATTAGATTAGCAGGGAGCTGGATCAGAAGTGAAGCCAGGACTTGAACCAGTGCCCATATGGGATGCTGGCATTTCAAGCAATGTCCTAACCCACTACGCTACAATGCTGATCCCAATGTGATACAAATTTCACAATACACTGTTTATATTTTTTCTGTAATAACCAACTGTCCAATAAAGAAAAAGATGGGAAGCAATTTGTTTATTCACGTATTTACTGTTTTCAGCACTCTTCAATTTTCATGTAGGATTGAGTTTTGGTACCATTTCTCTTCATTGTGAAGAAGTTCCTTTGATAATTTTGTGGTAAGGTCTGCTATTGATGGATTCTTCCATGTAAAACTGTCTTTCTCTTTCAGTTTGAAGAGTGATCTTAGCTGGATATAGAATCCTATGTTGATACCTATTCTTTTAGCAATTTAAAGATGTTATTCCATTATCTTCCACTTTGCATTATTTCTGAAGAAAAACTGCCTTCCATATAATTTCCATGAATGTAATATATCTTGATTTTTTTCCTGCATTCTTTTAAGATGTCTCATTATGTTTGTTTTTAGTAATATCACTAAAATGTGCTTATCGAGGTTTCCTTCATACTTATCCTGTTTAGGGTCTGTTGCATTTACTTGCACCTGTTAATTAATACCAAATTTGGAATATATGACATCATTATTTCCTGAAACTTTTTTTTCCTGTCCCAATCTCTTTCTCTCCGTTCATTCTGTTGTTCTAGTCACACATACGTTAGCCCATTTGGTACATTTTAAGAACACTGGCACCAGATTCTGTCCTGGTTGCCCCTCTTCCAGTTCAGCTCTCTGCTGTGGCCTAGGAGTGCAGTAGAGGATGGCCCAAGTACTTGGGCCCTGCACCCGCAAGGGAGACCAGGAGAAGCACCTGGCTCCCAGCTTGGGATTAGCGCGGTGCACCGGCCGCAGTGCACTGGCTGCAGCAGCCATTGGAGGGTGAACCAACGGTAAAGGAAGACCTTTCTCTCTGTCAAAAAAAATAAATAAAAATAAAAAAAGAACACTGAGGCTTTGTGAACTTTTTCTTCAGTATTTTTCTTCTAGTATGTTGGTTTTGAAGAGTTTCCAGTCACCTAAGTATTTGATCATTTCTTCAGCAGTCTGTAAAATGTTGTCAACCTCATGCACTGAGTGTTTAATTTCAGATATTGTTCTAATTCCAGAATCTCCACTCGATTCTTTATAGTTTCAATTTCTCCTGCAGAGCTTCCCTGTTTACCCATATATCCATCTTTTTCATTAAATTATTGAACATGTTTGTAAGAGCTATTTTAAAAAAAATATTTGAAAGGCAGAGTTATGGGGGAGAGGCAGAGAGAGAGGGAGGGAGAGAGAGAGAGAGAGAATGAATCAATCTTCTATCCATTGGTTCACTCCCCAGATGGCTGCAATGGCCATATCTGTGCTAGGCTGAAGCCAGGAGCTTCCTCTGGGTTGGTCTCCCACATGGGTGCATCTTCTGCTGCTTTCCCAGGCATACTAGCAGGTAGCTGGATCAGAAGCGGAGCAGCCAGGACACAAACCTGTGCCCATATGTGATGCCAGCATCTGAGGCTGTGGCTTTACCCATTATGCCACAATACTGGCTCCTATAAGAGGTATTTTAAATCAATTTTTTGTTAATTCCCATAATTATATGCATCACCTCTGAGTCTTTATGCTGGTGAGTTTTCTTCTGGTTATTGGTCACATTTTCCTGCTTTATCCATGTCTAATAATTTTTAAAGTATGTGTGAGACATTGTGGATGTTACACTCTGATAACAATTTCTCCCCGTTCTGTGAAGAAAGCAGTTTCATACTGGCAGAAAGCTAAATTGCTGGTAAGTTGGCTTCATTCCAATAAGGCTTGCTTTTAGACCCTGTCAGAATAATCCTGTTAACATGTGTCCTTTCTGGGTCTAAATGGAATGTCTGGGCTTTTCAGAGCATTCTTTCCTCTCTGGCTGCTCAGAACTTCATTGTCTCCTAGGCCCGTGCATCTTCAACTCCCCAGCAGCTGTTCTCTGCTAGGTCTCCCAACGTCCAGCACTGTCAGTGTGAAGATTAATAGTTGACCAAAGATTCAGGGAAATCCTATGGAGATTTGAGAGCCCCTCTCCGGCGGGTTCTCCTCTCTGGTCCACTCCACGAATTCCACATGTCTCTACAACCTTAAATTTTAATTGAACTTAGAATTAAAGGATTTTCTACATAAATGAGAACACAGCAATTAAAACAAAATTAATTCTATTTTTTTTAAAAAAGATTTATTTGAAAGTCAGTTTCAGAGAGAAGCAGAAACACACACGCACACAGAGGGAGAGAGAAAGATCTTCCATCTGCTGGTTCTCTCCCTAAATGGCTGCAATGGCCAGTGCTGGCTCAGGCTGAAGCCAGGAGCTGGGAGCTTCATCTGGGTCTCCCGTGTGAGTGCAGGGGCCCAAGCACGTGAGCTACCCTCTACTGCTTTCACCAGGCCATTATCAGGGAGCTAGATCAGAAATGGAGTAGCTGGGACACAAATCAGTGCCAAACGGAATGCTGGTGTTGCAGGCAGATTTACCCACTATGTTATGGTGCTGGCCCTGACTTATATTTCTATAGTTAGAAAAATTCAGCTATTACTTCTGTCTCCTTAGTAAGAGTTTCTCTGAAGTCTGTAAGAGTGCTCTTTTTTTAGGAAAATCATTTTGCAGATGAAGTCTAACAGTAATTACAGTTTGAAATCTTCATGTATTAAGTCGCTGTGTTAACTGTCTTACATGGATTACCTCACTTAATTGTCAGGACAGTCCTCCCAGTGAGATTTTTGATGGGGATGAATTTTCCTGTACTAATTTATTTTCTCTAGGCAGAAAGCTAAGATTAACGTGGACCTCACCTTTTTGTTTTTCTCATTCTCTGTACTTTGTAAAATGCCTGAAAAGAGTTGTTCATGTTTCTTGTCCAATTTTTAGTTGATTATAGTGGTGAAATGTTCTGCTTCCTCATTGCTAGAATTCAAGGAACTTTATGAATATATAGGGTATTTTATGGATTGTTTATTTGAAATGCAGGAAAAGAAAGAAAAGGTGGTGGGGGAGAAAGAAAAAGAGAGAGAGAGAGAGAGAGAGAGATCTGCCATTTACTGTTTCACACCCCAAAATGGCCCCAGTGGCGAGGGCTGGGCCAGGCCAAAGCCAGGAGCCAGGAACTCCATTCTGGTCTCCCACATGGGAGGCAGGGACACAAACACTTGACCATCTTCCGCTGCTTTCCCAGGCCCATTTGCAGGAAGCTGGATTAGAAGCAGAATAGCCAGAACTCCAACTCATGCTCTGATAGAGAATGCCAGCCTCACAAGTGGTGGCTGAACTTACTGCGCCACAATGCTGGCCCCTAGATTTCAACATTGTACCAAAAGCTACCGATTCAAATTCTCTAAGGTGGTCCTAGAAAGAGCACAGCTTGATTCTGCTGTGGACTAAGGATTTGGGCCCACGAATGCACACGGCCTTTCCAAGTAACATCAAGCTTCATTGCGGAGTCTCAGCGGATGTCTCTTCTACCATGTCCCTCTGGGAGGTTCATGAGTTAGCTGGGTTTCTCCATCATGAAGGATTCCTCAGTCTCCAGTCTACTTTCAATCTTTAGATCTCCTTATTCCTGATCATTAGTCCTACCAACTTGAATAATTCCTTATATTCATGTTCACACCTCCAAAATTTAGTAGATATTTATTATGTCCCCTGCCAGTCATCATTTAACCAAGGCATACATATTTAATTATTTTAAACACCCCCATAAATCAATCCCCTGAACGCCCCACTCACACTGCTTTTGATTATCTTGTCCTCTCTCTGGACATTTTTCCTTCTCATCACGTTTCCTTGAGGAGTTAGACCCCTCTTCTCCTGTCAGGGTCAACCGATCTGGACTATTCCTTCTATAAGCTAGCAGACTTTTTATTACTATCAGTTCTATTTTAATTATAAATAGTTTTCAAGCTTCTGATCTCTCTTCTTTCACCGAATAAATGTACTTAAGGCTTTGCTTTTAATTCACAAGTTAAAAATACGTGCACATTCTTCAAGTGGAATGAATCCATTATAAATCCTGTGTGTGTAATTAAACAATCTTAGTGTCCCTAGATTTCTCTGTCATGTCTGGCACCTGGCATTGCTTCCTTGGAGGTTTTCAAGTGTGGACTGTAATACTTTCAGAATAATGAGAATTCAGATTCCACAAATCACCCAAAGCCAAACATCAGTTTCTTTGGCCAGTAAAGCATGCCCAGTTAGCTGATGGCTTTCAGAGGAGCTGACAAAAAGCCTTAGATAATGCACTGAGTATGGTACTGTTTAAGGCCATCACAGTGTGCTGTAATTATTGTGGCAGGCTCCTTCCTGTCTAGAATATTTCCCCGAACAGTCGGGAATGTGTCTTGGGGTTGACAGGTGGCTAGATTCCCCTCTGTGCTAGCGAGGACGTTAGATGTTGCCAGGAGAATTTAAAGGAACATACCCAGTGTCTTAGCACTTGGATTGTTCTGCTTTCCCCCTTAGCTTGGAGCAATATGCATTTCTTAGGCACATGCAAGAGAAAAGCCTCCTTTCTCTCTTTTTCCTGAGCTCCCGTCCTCACCAAGGCACATCCTCCAATTTGCTGGCTGCCCCCGGGATCCGTGCTCACTATGTCCCCCGACAGCCCTTTGCCCATGTTTTATGCAAAGATGTGAGCAGCTGGCCATCAATCCCCTGAGAGTCTGGGGCTTTTGTGTTCCAAAGCCTCTTCTCTGCCTCCTTTTCCCTCCCCTCCTGGCTTCTAGGCCGTGTGATCTTTTCCTCACCGCTCCCTTGTGTCTGCACTCACTGGATGTGCTCTGTGTTTTTCCTTTTTTACAAGCCAGGCATCCGTGCTGAAGAATGCGGAACTTTCCTAGAAAGTGGTGGATAAACACAGGGCGTGGTGGCACAGAGCACCTGCTACTTAACACTTCCTTTCTTGGCTGAGCCTCTGTTCAAACCTTTTCAAAGAAGTACCATGTCACCAGGCTCACATCTGAAGGGGCACGCTATCATAGTGGATGATATACAGGCGTCAGAGGGCAGAGCCTGGCACAAGGCTTAACTCGGACATTGTATATGCAACTTTGTAATAGCAGGAGTTTCATAGATGCAGAGTATAAACTCATCAGCCTGCTCAGACTTTTAGTCCAGTTCTTCTGCTTACTGTCTATGTGACCTTCAGCAAGGTCACCTATCATCAGTTCTTTCATCAACAAAATGGATGAGCCAGGGTTATGAAAAATATTCAGTGAGTCAGCAGACAAGAAGGGCTTTAGAAAATCACCAACCATGTAATAAATGTAGAATAAATGCTCAGTAAGAAGTAGGTAGCTTACTAGTAATAGCATCAGCTTTCTTATTAGACACTTCAGCAGTTCACCAGCTTCTGAAGGAGGGCACCTCAAAAGAGTCATGGAAAATGGAATCACAAGTTTATTTTGGTGCAAAAATGTTTGAAATTCATACACACAAGAGGTCTTTAAAAACATAGCAAAAGTAGATAATGAAAAATTAATTATGCATGGATTTCAAAAAGTTTTGCACTACACTTGTCTTTTCATTCCTCCATTTACTTTTTGAAGTGTCCCGTGTATAACTCACTTCAATGATTTAGTATATGATGTTGTAGGCATAGAAAAGAGATTAAAATTCAAGTCCCAGCTCTAAGCCTTATTGTGAGTCCATGGTGGGAGGGGGTCCTTGTGTGTATGGACGGTCAGACCAGTTGACAAAGATGCCCATGCATTTCACCCAGCGAGAAAAATGGCACAGAATTCAAGACCTAGGGTGTGGCCAATGTGAGGCACAGAGACCTGCCCTTGGCCCTAACAATGGGGAAATTAAACCTAAAAGGTAGACTTGTTGGCAAGTTTAAGTAATCCTGAAGCAAAAAGAAGAATAAATTAGATATCTCTGCCTAATGTCATCCCAATACGTTCCTGTTTTGAGCCTGTTCAGAAAGAATAAAAGGCTGTTCTGAAAGCCAGAAATCCAATCTTTGAAAACAAACCAGCGGTTAATTATTTCTCATCTAGTTGGAAAGTAGTCCCCTACAGTAGTAGGGAAACCTCCAAAATTGAGAGAGGCCATTCTGCAGGTGTCTACCAGACCCATGGGCACATTATCCCCCAACACCTTGCAAAAGGAGACCTGAGGTGACCTATCAATCCAAGCTCCCCTGCCCACCTTGACCTTGAGCCCATTTGGGGACTGCCGCTGGCACCCATTACAGGATCCACTCTCATACGTTAGATGGATAGGCATATTGGAGGCTGAGTCCTGCACAGAGCCGGGATGGGGCAGATTGTAGAGTCACAGTTGGGGCTCCTCTTTGGAACGAGGCCTGATGCTCATCAGAACAGAATCTGGCCCTAGGAAAAGTTTGTGTAGCTCAGTTCAAGGACTGAGGTCCGAGCTGCCTCTGATTGCCTCTGACCCTGAGAGAGAAGACAGAGATGCTCTATTGTCTCCTATTTATCATTCTCAATGGGAACCATGTGGGCAGCTTCCATTACGCCAGGCCAAATTTAGACGAATGAAAAGGTCGGCTAAGTAATTATTGATTTTATATGTGTGCATAAATTAGAGCATGGAGTCCTTTAGTCACTGCTAAAAATAAGTCTTCTATGGATTGGGTTTGGGAGGCAGAGGGCCAGTGTAACAAGGATAAAGAAATAGCTCTGGTGGTAAATCTGTACATTGGATAACTCTTTTCTGATGATTCTCATGATAGTTCAGGACTTACATAAAAAAAAAAAAATCAACCAGTGGGGCATTTTGGAAATCTGTAAGAGGACTGAGCAAGGCAAATCAGAGCCATTCTTTCTCTTTAACCATAAAACTTATATAGGCCATAATCCTTTTAGCAACAAGCTTCTCTCTCAAACAGCAGTGACTTACGAATACTGTTCTGGGGGAGAACTAGTCCATATATTAGTTTTCTTTTAATTATGCAGCTGTAGCAGTAAGTCATGCATGCATTTTATGGGGTTTTGTGAATTTATCATTGTTTCTGGGAAGTCAAGAATTTATTCCTATACTGTGGAGCAATTTTCTCTGGTTAAAATAGAGAAACCATACACTTCTATCTTAAAAATGAAGAGCTGATATTTGAGTAGGAAATTCCAAGAATCTAAAAATGAACTCAGCCAAGGTTGTTAGTTAAAATTGATGAGTATTAAGCATTTAAATAACACTCTAGAAAGTTGTACTGCTGGAAAATTAGCAATTGCTAACATGCTTACAGGGGGAGAAAATTATAGTGGTAACAAAAGTTTTTTGTTATCAAACATGGTACACTTGGGGTGAAGATGGATTTTTAAGTTTTTGAGGGGAGTCCAGCTAAATTATGTGACTATCTCAACTCCATTTAGATTTGGGCAATTTGAAGCCAATTTATGCATTATGTGTGCATCTTAAATTCTAGATTACAGGAATTCTATCTCTTCTTGGTCAGTAGTTCCAGTAATGCTGAGAAGCAAGATATCTTCTTGAAGCTTTACTTGGTGTTCCACAGAAGTAGCATCAGGTAGCGGCAGATTGCTACACTCTACTGCTTTAATGAGCCTCAGCCCTTCCCAGACTGAAGAAGTGAGGATTGGCATGGCAAGGAAGAGGGGTAGCTGAGAGAGTGGGGCTCTGTGAATGCAAGTGCCACTCTCCAGATCCACACGACCCCTACAAAGAGGTCCACTCTGCGCTCGCCTTCAGGTCCTCCCCTAGTCTCACACTAGGAGACTTTGGGGGCTCAGCATCAGGTCAGTCTTGTTGCTCATTCAGCTGTGACATTGTACCCCAGTTTTCCTAAAGTGATTTTTTCTTTATGCAGATGATCCAGCTTCACATTGGATCTACATCCCGGTCTGTCCTGCTCCTTGGGGCCCTTACTCTGTCAAGTCCTCTTAGAATTGTTGCCTTCTGCTGCAGGTTCCTGACCCAAAGTTAGGAGGTCTACAGCCTTACCTATCACTTAACTCCTGCTGGACCGAGAAGTGCCTGCTTCTAGAATCTTCATGCCATCCTTTGCAATGCATGTAGGGACACCCTCTGCTCCTTTGCTCTGGTCATCTCCCTCTTCCACCCCCAGCTGCTTTATGACACCTAAGAAGCTGGCAATAAGCTCTTATTGTCAGGATTTTCATTTCCAATGTCTGCCACAGTGCCTGGTTCATAGAGGACATTCAACAAACATTTGGAAAATGAATGAATTCATCCTACCTACCAGCCAGGACTTCCTTTCAGTATTTGTTGGCAAAATCATCTTTTCAGGGATTTCTAGATCTCAGCTCACCCAAGTTTTCCCAGGTTGCCTTGTCCTACCATGAGCTGGGACACAGCACCAAGCTATTGTACTTCTTAGGTAAATTAGTGTCAGTGGCAAAATGTCCCCTCAATGAGTCATTCTTCTCTCTAGGCATTTTCACTGACTTGCTTTAGTTGTGTTTTTGCCTTTGCCCCTGGTTTTCCCCCAGAAACTTTAGTAAAATTTTTATTTCATCAAGTCAATTCATACCAGAGCACCAGTGAGGCAATTAACCAGTAAACTTCAAGGTATAGCCCTGGGGCATGGGTAGTGAGCCAAGAGGAAGGTCAGCCTTCAGGTATTGCAGGAACGCTTATAGAAAAGGGGACAATTAGCTTGAGGACTCATCATCTTAAGGAGGTCGTGTGTCTGATGCATGAAAGGTGAATACCTCTATATGGAGCACATGAGAGAACTGCCGATGATCTTGCCCGAGGGGAGCATGTATGCTATGTTGGAAGTTGACCCTCGGTTCTCCTCCAGATGCAGTGGTGAAAGCCTGGCCATGGTTGATGCTCTGTGCCAACGCCTTGGATGTCTGATTATTGACCCTTCCCATCAAGGAGGAGAGCAAACCTCAGCCTAATCTCATCAAGAACATTTTCCCAGTGGGGCCTCATCCTCGCCCTCCTGCAGTTACTCCCGAGTTCTCTGCTCTAATGGTGTTCCTCAGGACCTGCTTCTAAGGCAGATGGAATACCATGAACATCATGCTTGTCTTCCTTGTCCCATTACAGGAATCCCACTAATTTGGCCAACAGCTGGTTTGAAAAATTGTATGGCATAGTTCTGTCCTCTAAATTTGAGGGGGAGTCTTTTAGGGTAGGGATAGTGGTTCTTGAAAGAGTCTGTACTGTTCCCTGGAAGATGTTATATCAGTTTGTGATGCCTGAACTTCAGCCACAACCTTTCCCTGGCCCCCGGTTGAAACTACAGCCAGGCTACTGAGTTTTCATTGAGATTCTGGAAACTTCATTGACTCCTTTAGAAAATGATTAAAAAAAATTGTGATAAGAATCAAATACAACTTTTGAATTAGATTGATGCTAACCATAATGTGTGGTATCATTTTTTTGGTCCCCCCATGTGAAAAGCAGGAAAATATTCTAATTTATCCTGAAGGCAGTACATCCATGATTATAATATGTGTCTCCAGTTTACTTTTAATTATTATTTAGATTAAAATACAATTGAGTGGAGTACAGCAAACTCAGCATGTGCCACAAGGCCATGGCTAGTGGATGTCTCTCCATCACAGACAGAGTTTAGGATTCAGGCTGGATGTGCCTCTCCTAAACCCTTGGTAGAGGAAGACACTGTTGAACATTTTGAATCATAGTCAAATGTGACAGTCTCTGCAAAAGCTTGGTTTCTATGAATGGAGGAAAAAAATCAATGAGATAAATGATGGATTTGAAGGTACCTCACAAATTATAATATGTAGGACACACAGAAAACATGTGATGGGAGTGTTGGGGAAAAGATAAAATGCTAGCATAGTTCTAAGCTAGAAAATCATCCTTGATTTAAGAAAGGGACTTAGAATCATCTCTTTTCTAGTTGATGACTTGGGTAAGGACTAATGGGAACTAGTGGGTTTCCTCTTTGACAAAAGAATCAGATATTTGTCTGAATTAGCAGAGAGCTACCAGGAAGGTGGGTATCTCAGTACCGGCATCAGGAATGAGTTGAACTTATTGACTGCTGGTACATCTTCATCCACAGCTCACAATCCCATTGCTCCATGTCACATCCGCTACAGTAGAATGCAATGTGACTGATGTAATCAGATGTGCAGTGCACTACAGCAACATGTCACGTTGGAAAATTTGAAAAGAGAAACAAGTTTCTCTCTAAATCGGGGTTGAGTTCCTTCTCTCAACTAGACGGTTCCATTTTCAGGGTAGGCAGTTTTCTGTGTTGACCTTCTGGCCAAGGGTATAGTCAGCAGGGCCAGTCTTTCCCAAAGGTGGTAACCCCTGCACATGAACTGGAACCTCACGTACTGGTCCCCCCCCCCCCCCCCCCCCCCCCCCGCTTTTCAAATCAGCTTGCCTCACCTCTTTCCACAATAAGGCATTTGCTCCAGGGGCATTTGCCACACAGCTCTGATTACTTGGAAAATAAAAGGTACCCTATCAGTTCCTCAGTGGCTTTGGGAAGATGTGTATGGAATTGAATCCGTCTTCAAAGGAGGAATTTTTAAGGACTCCAAGTGATTAAGCAAAGGCAACGCCATTCAAGTATGTGTATAATTTTCCCCAAATGAGAGCTCGTGAGAACGTATGGTTTTTGGTGTATTTGTTTAACGATCGGCCAACTTTCTGTGTAAGCTTCCTGCACATAGCAGGGTGAGTGAGGGTGATCTTTATGACCTTGTCTCATTAACAAGTATGAGTTACGGGAAAGGACTCTCAGAGGCTTGGTTCAGTGGAGACGTACAGTCTCTTCTGCCTCAGGTGGGTCATAGTGGGCTCTCTCCCCACCTCTCCCTCCCTCCCTCCTTCCTTCCCTCCCACAAATTGAAGTTTCTAAAATGTTATATGAGGCAATGGCTCATTTGCCGTTAGTAAATACAGCAAGTTGATCAGTGGTCTTTGGAAACTGACAAATGAACAGACACAAATGGTGCTGCTGAGTGTGAGGTGGGTGCAGGGATGGTGCCTGGCCTCATCTGTCACCTTCCCCTCCCTACCCCGATTTGCTGACCATTTTCCTACAGCACAGAATCAAAGGCCGTGGGAATTTCATGATTCAGGTTGTGGCATTCGGCCCAGAGAAGACCCAGAGTGCCTCAGGACCACCAACATGAGCTGAGCAAAGAACTCAACCCTCACATCACATCATCCTCCCAGTTCAATGGTGTTTTTTCCCCTGGGCTGAAGTCACTTAAGCTCTTTCACGGTTCCTCTTCCTACAGATCTGCTTTTACAGTGGGCTCAGGAGGCAGTAGGACAAAACCCCTGTCTTCCATGGATGCATCTCTCTCCTCACCCCTTTCCTGCTAGTTGTAGCCCCTCCATCAGAGGCCACAACGTCCCCAATGGAGGCACCAGTAACACAGAGTTAACAGACTGGTGTATGGGTTCTTCCAATTGTGAAACAAAAGTTTGTCCATCACTTCCATTAACTTCCCATTTTGCCTCGTTTCTTCTCTTTCGTGCCTCTCACTTCTGTATTCTCTCCTGACTCTGCCTGGCTTCCCCTAGCCTTTGCCTCCATGGGCCGCACCCTACTCCATTTCCCATCCTTTCATACCTTAGCCTCTCCCTGACCTGACATTGGGCCCTCCCTCCCCGCCCCATTAAATGCCACCCCTCCCATGTATGGCTTTATTGGAGCCTGCCCTTTGCTCAGTGATGGCTGGCTAATATGGGAAACCAATCTGTGTTAATGTTTTAACGTGTTACCACTTGCTAGCCACTGCTAGTGACTTAATGAGATTTCCAGTTTTACTTGTCTCATCAAAGGTCCTCTATTCAATTATAAACTCTGCAAGGGGGAAGCACCATTTGCTATTTCTTTGTTAACTCCCAGAGCAGCCACATAGCCTGGACTCCGACTACTCTATACGTTGTTGTTGAATGGGCAGACTGGAGTGAAGAGAAGGTAAACAGATTCTATGACAAAGTTGCTTTTCAAGCAATGCCAGTCAAATAGGTTGGCAGGAGAAACTGGTGAGTCTTTCCCAAAAAAGGAGCTTAAAAATAACCAGAGAGGATAAATGGACTCAACCAAACCTTCAATACAGAGTGCCTTAACTAAAACAACAGCAACAAAAACAATAATATTATGAATCCACAACTTAGCTGAGAAGTGGCCCTGAAATCAAAGGTTTCTGATGGGCATCTCACCATCTTCTGGGAAGGTTTGTTTTGAAAAGTACAAAGCAAAACTGCTTACAGAAAACACGTGTCATGAAAGCACTGGGGTGCTGCCGAAGCGCATTAGCTGCAGGCTTGTTGAGTGTAGTTTCTTGCAAACTGAGATGCAGCAAATGAAGAGTCTGTTGGCACTGCTCAGTAGAACTTTCCCTGCGGAAATGCTGCTATGCCTGCCACGGTGGCTGCAGAGCACCGAAACGAGATGAGGCTGTATGACTGATAATCTGCAACATTTTTATTTTCATTTAATTTTGCATCATAAAAGACTTCATATTTAAGTTTAAATACTCATATTTTTAAAAAGATTTTATTTATTTGAAAGGCAGAGTGACAGAGATCTTCACTCCCCAAATAGCCACCATGACTGGAGCCAAGAGCCAGGAACTCCGTCCAGGTCTCTTATGTGGGCGACAGGGGCCCAAACACTTGGACCATTTTCTGCTGGTTTCCTAGGGACATTAGCAGGGAGCTGGATTGGAAGCAGAGTACAGCAACTGGGTCTTGAACCATTACTCCAATATGGGATATTGGTGTTGCAGGCAATGACTTAACCTGCTGTGCCGTAATGCCAGCCCCACCTCCTATTAAATGGTATTTAACTTGAAGCATAATCTGTTGTCAGTAGTACTGGGATAATCATACAGTGATGTGCCACTTAATGATGGGGACGTGTTGCGAGAAATGCATCATTAGGTGCTTTTGTCCTTGTGTGAGCATTATAGAGTTTTATACAATCTAAGATTACTACGGTGCTACTAGGCAAAATAACCTTATGGGACCACCACCATTATATATGCTAAAACTTTTATTTTTAACAGTCAGAATTAGACAGTTTGTGAGAGAGAGAGACAGAGAGAAAGGTCTTCCTTCCGTTGGTTTACCCCTCAAATGGCCGCTACAGCCAGCGCGCTGCGGCCGGCACGCCACGGCCGATCCGAAGCCAGAAGCCAGGTGCTTCCTCCTGGTCTCCCATGCGAGTGCAGGACCCAAGCACTTGGGCCATCCTCCACTGCCTTCCCGGGCCACAGCAGAGAGCTGGACTGGAAGAGGAGCAACCGGGACAGAATCCGGCACCCTAACCGGGACTAGAACCCAGGGTGCCGGCGTCACAGGCAGAGGATTAGCCTAGTGAGCTGCGGTGCCGGCTTATTTGCTAAAACTTTAATTAAATAATACTGTTTTACGTTAGAAGAGTGTGTTTGGATGCCTGTAAAGGGGAAGTGGTGTGTAGTATAGCATAGTATAGAAGAGTACAGTACTGTCTCTACTGTAGAGGACATATTTTAAGACCCCAGTAGATGCCAAACTATAGATTGAGCCAAAGCCTATATGTATTGTTATTTCTTATTCATGCATACCTATGATAAAGTTTAATTTATAAGTTAGGAACAGTAAGAGATCAACTAATCGTAGACTAATTATAAAAATCTATAGCACTGGCGCCATGGCTCAATAGGCTAATCCTCCGTCTTGCGGCGCAGGCACACCAGGTTCTAGTCCCGGTCGGGGCGCTGGATTCTGTCCCAGTTGCCCCTCTTCCAGGCCAGCTCTCTGCTGTGGCCCAGAAGGCAGTGGAGGATGGCCCAAGTGCTTGGGCCCTGAACCCCTTGGGAGACCAGGAGGAAGCACCTGGCTCCCGGCTTCGGATTGGCTCAGTGTGCCGGCTGCAGCGGCCTTTGGGGGGTGAACCAATGGCAAAGGAAGACCTTTCTCTCTGTCTCTCTCTCTCACTGTCCACTCTGCCTGTCAAAAAAAATGTATAGCAATAAAAACTAACTGAATGTTCTTTCTCTCAAGAGTCAAGACAAGGCTGGCGCCGCGGCTCACTAGGATAATCCTCCGCCTTGCGGCGCCGGCACACCGGGTTCTAGTCCCGGTCGGGGCACCGGATTCTGTCCCGGTTGCCTCTCTTCCAGGCCAGCTCTCTGCTGTGGCCAGGGAGTACAGTGGAGGATGGCCCAAGTGCTTGGGCCCTGCACCCCACGGGAGACCAGGAGAAGCACCTGGCTCCTGCCATCGGATCAGCGCGGTGCGCCGGCCGCGGCAGCCATTGGAGGGTGAACCAACGGCAAAGGAAGACCTTTCTCTCTGTCTCTCTCTCACTGTCCACTCTGCCTGTCAAAAAAAAAAAAAAAAAAAAAAAGAGTCAAGACAGGGGCTGTTGTGATGCAGTGGGTTAAGCTACTGCCTTCGATGCGGTCATCCAGTGTGAGCACTCGTTTGAGTCCCAACTGCTCTACATCTGATCCAGCTCCCTGCTGATGAGCCTGGAAAAGCAGCAAACATGGCCCAAGTGCTTGGGCCCCTGCCACCAGTGTGGGAGACTTGGATGGAGTCCCAGGCTCCGGGCTTCAGCCTGGCCCAGCCAAGCCATTGCGGCCATATGGGGAGTGAACCAGCGGATGGAAGATCTCTCTGTCCCTATCTCTGTAACTCTGCTTTTCAAATAAATAAATAAATAAATAGTTTAAAAAAGACAGTCAAGCCAAATACTATATTGATACTTTTGGACCATGGTTGATTATAGGAACAAAAATCACAGAAAGGGAAAGCACAGTTAAGGGGAGATCACTGAACTGATCTTCTGTGGCGGCTCTGATCTTCTGTGGCAATTACCGCCTTGCCACCCATTTGGCCCTTTGTTATTTAATTCATATTGACTGCAAAGCAATATACCAAAAGAGTATTTATATAAGTATTTAAATTACATAGTGTTGAATCAATTTACCACTTCTAACAACACAGGAAAATCCATTGCTTTGATACAGACTTGTTAATCTTACTCAGAATTTCTTCATCTTTAGCTAGTATTCAAGTCCCTCATTCTCATCAGTCGCAGTTTTTGTGAATACCTAGTAATTCTTTTTTTTTTTTTTTTTTTTTTGACAGGCAGAGTGGACAGTGAGAGAGAGACAGAGAGAAAGGTCTTCCTTTTGCCATTGGTTCACCCTCCAATGGCTGCCGCGGCCGGCGCACCGCGCTGATCCGATGGCAGGAGCCAGGTGCTTCTCCTGGTCTCCCGTGGGGTGCAGGGCCCAAGCACTTTGGCCATCCTCCACTGCACTCCCTGGCCACAGCAGAGAGCTGGCCTGGAAGAGGGGCAACCGGGACAGAATCCGATGCCCCGACCGGGACTAGAACCCGGTGTGCCGGCGCCACTAGGTGGAAGATTAGCCTATTGAGCCGAGGTGCCGGCCAAATACCTAGTAATTCTTGCACATAAGAGATGCTTAATAACTGCTTGATGAGAAGAACGAGCTGCTTTCTGGGTATAGAAAATCTCTTGACTATGTAGCTATAGGAATTGAAGTCATACACTAAGTTAATGTAGTCTTATCACTGAATCTTTTTGTGTATGAAGGGATGTATTAAAAAATAAGCTTTGTTGTGACTCTGTGTAATGCTAGCTCTATAGTTATTTGCTTCTTAGAGATTTTCCTGCAGTTAGGTGGCACTAGTACTTCAGGCCTGGTTTGGAGTTATAGAAAAAAAAGACTGACTTGAGAACATATTCTACTTCTGTTTATCTGATCATACATCATTAAAATTTTCTATTTCTGGTTTAATTTCTGATGTTGTCACTTCCATCCTTACAAGAAAATACTAGACAAATGGGAAATCAATAGCCTTTCTACTATTCAGAAAATTGGAGCTGTAGAGCAAGCCTCCACTGTGATATCTGGAGAGATAGGCCCACCCAGAGACTTGCCAACAACATCTGCTTACCTGGAGCAGGAGCTGATGGAGCCATGGACTGGTGAGAACACTCCAGAGTCATTCTGATGAACTGTGGAGGCTAAGCGTGGACTGGCCTGAGAGTGAGCTTCTCCTGGAGATGCAACTTGAGAGAGGCCCATATTTTCTTGGGCTTTATCTCCAGGGACCTTACCACATTCTCATGGTTAAGATCTGAGAAAGGCTCCCTCCTAACAATAGCATGAAATACACCAGGAGACTTCTCCATAATAAGACCTACTTTTCAGGGGAGAAGACCTCATGGGAGGTTCCTCCTGGTTGAGGAAGGGCATTCTTCCCATTGCAGAACCTACCTTCCTATCTCACTGAAGGGGCTAGGAATGAGGACCATAGTCAACAGAAGTCATGTTTTCCTTTTAAAAAAATTGTTCTTATCTGTTTCAGAGACAGAGACAAAGAGACAGAAGGAGAGAGGAAACTCTCATTGCTGGTTCACCACAAATAGTTGCAATAGCCAGGACTGGGCTGAGGCTGCGAGCCAGGAACTCAATCCAGGCCTCCTGGGTGGCAGGAGTCCAATTCCTGAGCCACCACCATTACCTCCCAGGGTCTGTGTCAGTAGGAAGGCTGTAGTCAGGAGCCAGAGACGGGTATTAAACCCAGGAACGCCAACATGGGATATGAGAGTCTTAACCACTGGGCCAAATGCCCACCCCAACTTCTTGTGTCCAGGGAAATAGGTAGTGAACACCTCATCTAACGAAGGAAGTAGAGCACAGGTGGGGAAAAAGTGATAGCACTGGAGAAGCACCTGTGAAGATCAGAGCCCCGTGACTCACATCACTGAACACTGATATGCAGCTGGAAGTTCATAAAACTCTCCTTCTGCCACATCAGCAGGGCAGCTGGAAGAGCTACAAGACACAGGCTCTCTCTGAGGAGGAGTATGTAGCACAGTCCAAAGTCCAGAGGATAGAAAAACCAAGGACAGGAGAGGAATGTGGATTTCTGGCACTTGCAGCTA
This sequence comes from Oryctolagus cuniculus, assembly GCF_964237555.1. Classification (NCBI taxonomy): domain Eukaryota; kingdom Metazoa; phylum Chordata; class Mammalia; order Lagomorpha; family Leporidae; genus Oryctolagus; species Oryctolagus cuniculus. Next base: position 53,017,874 of record NC_091441.1, on the reverse strand, counting down.
CTGCAAACTTAAGATATAGTCCAATTCCCAGCCAGATTAATGCAAATCCTCACCTGAAAGGCCTCTCCACCCTGGTTCATGTCATCCAATACATGATGTTCTGCTTTCAACAAAAACAAGGCATGCCAAAAGGAGAGAGGAAATGCAGTCTAATAGACAAAGCCATCGTCAGGACCAAGTTAACTCATAGCAATGGAAAATGGGCCAAGATGTGTCACAACAAAATATTGGAGACCCGGTAATTTATAAAACTTGGCTCAATGTTCTGGCGACTGGGAAGTCCAAGAGCATGGTGCCAGCATCTGCTAGGCTTCTGGTGAGGGCCCCTGCTACTTCAACTCATGGTGAAAAGTACAAGCAGCAAAACCTGAGATGCAACCTGGCTTTGTGACAGTCTGCTCTCTCGATCACCAATCCAGTCCCGAGAGAAAGGCATTAATCCCTCCTAAAGACCTAGTCCCCTCTTAGAAGTCTTACCTCCCAGCACTGGAAAAATGGCAATTCGATTCCAATATGAGTGTTGCAGGGGCCAAAACACATTCAAACCACAGCAAGACAGTTATTGAGTTAGCAAACAGGGAATCTGATAACTACAGTTAACATGTGGAAAAGTAAACAGGTAAGGAAAGGTAGGGAAGGGAAACAAAGAGATAAATTCTAAGACAGAGTCAAACGGAACTGCTAGAAACTGAAAATACAGGGCTGGCGTTGTGACACAGTGGATTAAGCCACTGTTTGCAATGCTGGCGTTCCACACAGTGCTGACTTGAGTCCCAGCTGTTTTGCTTCCGATCCAGTTTCCTGCTAATTCTCCTCAGAAGGCAGCAGAGACAAGCCACCCAGTGGGAAGCCAGCGGGACTTCCTGACTCCTGACTTCAGGCTGACTCAGCCTCAGTTGTTGCAGACATTTGGTGAGTGAGCCAGCAGATGGAAGATCTCTCTTTTGGTCTCCTCCACTCCCTCTGTCACTCTACCTTTCAAATAAACAAGGAAATCTTTAAAAACAAACAAACAAACAAACAAACAAACTAAAATGCTGTAGGAGAAATGAAGAGTACTTTCATTGGGACCCTCAGTAGACCTGGTACAGACTTGTTCAGAATTAGCGAGCTTGAGGATAATGAATTGTGAACAGAAAGAGGAATGGGAAAAGAAAAAGAAAAAAAAAATAGTGCGATGAATTTGAAGATTCATTAACCAAGGAGAAAAATTAGAGAACAGGGCAGAAAAGAATATTTGAAGAAATAATGGCTGAGAATTTTCTGACATTAATGGCGGACACAAAACCACAGATCCGGGAAGCTCAGAGAGCATTCTGCAAATGGCAGAAAACCAGACAAGAGAGCATCTTGAAAAGAAGCAAAAGGGGAACCCTTACCTACAGACAAGGAAGGAGAAGGAATATAACGTGCTCATCAGAATCCATGTGGGCAAGAAGAGAGGAATGGAATTTTTTTTTTACAGAAAGAGTTAGACAGTGAGGGAGAGAGACAGAGAGAAAGGTCTTCCTTCCGTTGGTTCACCCCCCAGAATGGCCGCAACGGCTGGAGCTACGCCAATCCGAAGCCAGGAGCCAGGTGTTTCCTCCTGGTCTCCCATGCGGGTGCAGGGCCCAAGCACTTGGGCCATCCTCCACTGCCTTCCCTGGGCCACAGCAGAGAGCTGGGCTGGAAGAGGAGCAACCGGGACTAGAACCCTGTGCCCATATGGGATGCCGGCACTGCAGGTGGAGGATTAACCAAGTGAACCATAGTGTTGGTCCCAGAATTTCTATAATGTTGAAAAAAATAAACCATCACCCTAGAATTCTATATCCAGCAAAATTATCCTTCACAAGTGAAAGCGAATAAAGGCCTTCACAGTCTCACAGAAACTATCTCCTACAGGTCTGTCCTGCAAGAAGAGGTAAAAAGTTCTTCACACAGGGAGAATGTTATAGGTCAGAAGCATAGATCTATATACAGAAGAGTGTCAGAGAGGGATAAATGAAGCACCTGTCCCCGAGTGAACAGAACCGCATCCATCTCCTCTTGGCATAACAAGTGCACACCTACATCTGCTAATCATGATTCTATTTTTAAATAGAATGGTATAAAGTCCTGAATTCTGGCAGCATAGTAAAAACAAAAATACACAATGGATTTTTTTTGTAGGCTTCTAAACAGTGAACAGAAAGTTTAGAACCAGCACAAAGATACTGAATTTATAGCTTAAGAAAGCTGTGAAACTTGCTTATTTATGTCTACATATATAGATTGCACATATAAATATTTGCATTATTCTAGTGACATGAGATATTGGATAAGCCAAGGATTAACTCCATGGAAGATATGATTTCTAAACTCAAATGCTTTAATAAACTGTTAAATTAGAAAAATAAACTTGTAAAACAATATTACCAAGGATTATAAGCAAAGACTTTATACAGGAACTTTTTCAAGGGAACAAAATCTTGGGAAAAAAAGTGGTGCATTTTACACAGTTTTTGAGATCCTTCTGTGTGTTGAGTGGCAGAGATACCAGGATGATTAAGTCTTAACAAGCTCATTGTATGGAGGTGCTATTTGGTATTTTACACAATAAATAACAGTGTTTTCATTTATAGCATAATTTACTCCCTACCGAATTGCTGGAGTACGGTATAGAGACTTCTCGATGAGAGGAACAAACCACTTGTTTATAGATCACCTCTCTTGTCACAATGCCTAATCCATAATAACAGGTGCACAACAAGTTTGCTCAATAGAAATTTACAGCATTGGCAAATCACCACCCTCAGGACACATCTGGCCAATGGGCCAAACCCGGCCTGTGACCTGTTTTGGAAGAGCTCTAAAGTTGAGCATATTTTCTATAAGGGGATTTCAATAAGTCTGGAAAAAGAGTAAAATGTCAAGTTTATTTTGGTACAAAATTATTGAAATTCATGAACACATTTTTTCATAATATGCATTTTCCATAAACTTTGGAAGACTCCTCATATGCATGAGTGTCAGATTCTTTATAACAAAATAAGTTTTTGTTGTTTTTCAAATATTTATTTATTTGAAAGGCAGCATTGCAGATAGAGGGAGAGATGACAAGAGAGAGATCAATCTTCCATCTGCCGGTTCACTCCCAAGATGGCCGCAATGGCCAGGGCTGGGCGAGACTGAAGCCAGGTGGTTCTTCCAGGTTTCCTACCTTGGTGGCAGGGGCCCAAGCACTTGGGCTATCTTCCACTTTTTCCCAGGCCATTAGCAGGCAGCTGAGTTGGAAGTGGAGTAGCCGGGACCAGTGCCCATACGGGATGCCAGCACTGTAGGCGGTGGCTTTACCCACCACACTGCCTGCCCCTAAGCTTATGTTTTAATTCTACTTTTCCCACTCTTTATTTCTTAAATTTTTTGATTTACATGTAATATTTGAACATTTTTATGGCCTACAGTGAAATATTTCAATACACATACACAGCATAAACCAATAAAAGCAGGCAATTAGCCTTTCCATTTTCTTCTGATCGGAGCCAATCAGCTCCGCTCCCTCAGTTCTTTATACAGCACACAGTGTTGTCAATGATAGCCCCCCTCTGTGCTGTGCAACGCTAGAACTCAGTACTCCCCTCTGACTGTACTTATTATCCAACTCCCTCTATCCTGCCTCCCCTAACAGTCCTGACTCCAGTAATAGCTTTTTTAAGGTCAGACCAACCACTGCTTTAAACTTCCATATAAGAGAAAAAGTATGTTTTTCTTTCTCTGTGTGGCTTATTCAAGTTAATACAATGAACTTCACTTCCATCAATTTTCTTGAAATGTTAGGTCTTCACTCTTTATTTTTTTAAAGATTTATTTATTTACTAGAAAGTCAGAGTTACACAGAGAGAGAAGGAGAGGCAGATAGGGAGAGAGATATCTTCCATCAGCTGGTTTACTCCCCAGTGGGCTGCAATGGCCAAAGCTGTGCCTATCTGAAGCCAGGAGCTTCCTCTGTGTCTCTCACACAGGTGCAGGGGCCCAAGGACTTGGGCCATCTTCTGCTTTCCCAGGCCATAGCAGAGAACTTGATCGGAAGTGGAGCAGCAGGACTCAAACCAGTGCCCATGTGGATGCCAGCACTGCAGGCAGCAGCTTTACCTGCTGCACCACATTGCCAGCCCCTTTCATTCTTTTTTATGGACAAATAATATTCTATGTGTGTATACCCTGCACTTTCCTCATCCATTCATTCCCCGATGGACACCTCAGCTGATTATACGTCTTGGTTATTATGAGTAATGCTGCAATGAACATGGGAGTGTAGGTATCTCTTTCACAGGCCAAGTTCATTTACTTTCAGTTTTCCCACTTGTGGGTAAATAGCTGATCCCAAGATAGATCTATTTTTAGTTTGTTTTTAAGAGTTTCTATACTGTTTTCCATAATTGCTATAATAATTTGCATTCTCACTAGTAGTGTATAAGGATTCTCTTTTATTCACAACCTTGCCCACATTTGGTATTTTTTTTGTTCTTGTGATAATAGCTATTCCAACTGGAATGAGAGGATACCTCATTGTGGTTTGGATTAGCGTTCCATTGATGACTACTGATATTAAGTATCTTTAAATGTATCCGTTGGCCATTTGTATTTTTTCTTCTGAGAAATGTCTATTCAGATCTTTTGCCAATTTCTTAACTGGATCATTTTTTGTTGAGTGTTTTAGCTTACTGTACATTCTGGATATTAATCCATTATCAGATGTATAGCTTCAAATATTTTTTTCCCATTCTGTCAATTGTCTCGTGTTTATTTGATGTGCACACATTTCTTCATTTGATATAATTAAACTTATCTTATTTTTGTTTTTGTCTCTTGTACTTTTGAGGTCTTATCCAAAAAGTTATTGCCTATGACAATGTCTTCAAGTGTTCCAACTACATTTTCTTTAGTAGTTTCATAGTTTCAGGTCTGATATTTAGATCCTTAATCCATTTTGAATTGATGTTTGTGTGGGTTCCATCTTCAATTTTCTGCATATGGATGTCCTGTTTCCTCAGTACCATTTAGTGAAAAAATTATCCTTTCTCTTGGCACCTTTGTCAAACACCAGTTGGCTGGAGACACATGGATTCATTTCTGACGTCTCTCTTCTATTCCTTTGGTCTGTGTGTCCATTGTTATAGGAGTACCATGCTGCTTTGGATGCTCTAGCTCTGTAATAAGTCTTCAGATCTGGTATTGTGATGTTTCCAGCTTTGTTTTGTCCAAGATTTTTTCTTTAGCCATTCACATGTTTGGTTAAACTTATGCCTTTTTCAGTGGCTATTGTGAATAGGATTGCGCATGTAATTCCTTTCTCAGTGAATTCATTATTGCTATGTAAAAATGCTATTGATTTTTTTGTGTTGATTTTGTATCTTGTATCTTTACTGAACTCATTAGTACTAATATTGTTTTGATAGAGTCTTTATATTTTTCTCTATGTGGAATCATGTCATCTGCAAATGAATAATTTGACTTCTTCCTTTCCTATTTGTGCACCTTTTCTTTTTTTCTCTTGCCTAATAGCTCTAAAACTTCCAGTACTAGGCTGAATATGAGCAGTGGCATTGAACATCTTTGGTTCCAGATCTTAGAGGAAATGTTTTCAGCTTCTACCCATTCAATATGATGTTGGTTGTAGGTGTCATACATAGCTTTATTGTGTTGAAATATTTCTTCTATACCTGCTTTTTTCAAAATATTTATTATTAATGGATATTGAATTTTAACTTTGTTTTTTCAACATCTATTGAGATGATCATATGATTTTTATCCCATTCTGTTGAGGTGATAGATGATACTTATTGATTTGCATATGTTGAACCCTGGCATAAATCCAACTAGATCATGATAAATGCTATTTTTGATAGGTTGTTGATTTAATTTGCTAGCATTTTGTGGAGAATTTTTAAATCTGTGTTAGTCAAGGAGAACGATCAGTAGTTTTGTGTTTTGTTTTTGTTGTGTGTGTGTGTGTGTGTATGCATTATCTGGTTTTGAAATTAAGGTAATACTGGCCTGGGGAAATGAATTTGGAAAAGTTCACTCCATTTTAATTTTGTGGAATAGTTTGGAAAAAAAGTGGTGTTAGTTCTTCCTTAAATGTTTGGTGGAAATTGGCTATTAAGCCCTCTTGTCCTGGGCTTTTCTTTGTTGGGAGATTTTGCTTACTGATTCAATCTCATTACTCATTACTGGTTACTGGTCTGCTTAGGTTTTCTGTCTTCATAATTCAATTTTGCTAACTTAGCTAAAGTCCAGAATTTTATCCATTTCTTTTAGATTTCTCAATTTGTTGACATACAGTTGTTCATGATAGTCTCTCAGAATCTGTATTTCTGTGGTATCAGTTGTAATATCTCCTCATCTGATTTGGTTATGAAAAGCCTCTTTTTTCTTAATCTAGCTGAAGGGTTTATCAATTTATCTTTCTGAAAAATGAAGTCTTCATTTTATTGGTCTTTTATAGTTTGTTGCTATTTCATTTATTTCTTTAATTTTTATAATTTTTCTCTCTAGGTTTGGTTTATTCTTATGTTTCTAGGTCTTTGGAGTATATTGGTAGGTTGCTTATTTGATTATATATATATTTATGTAACATAAATCACAATATGTATAATACATATGTCAATATATTATATACCAAAATATATATGTATTCGCCACTATAAATATTCCTATATTACTTTTACTATATCCTATAATTTTGTTATGTTGTATTTCCATTTTCATCAGTTTAAGACTTTTTGAATTTCTCTTTTGATTTCTTCAATGATGCATTGTTCATTCTAGTGTTTTTCAGTCTACATGTATTTGAGTAATTTCTGTTGTTTCTTTCATTGTAGATTTCTAGTTTTATTCCCTTGCAGTCAGAAAAAAATTTTTTTTAATTTTTTGAGACATGCTTTTGTGATTTAACAAATGGTTCATCCTAGAGAATATTTCATATGCTGATGAAAAACATTCTGCAACTGCCGGATGGAATGTTCCATAAATATCTGTTGGGTTCATTTGGTTTATAGTGTGGTATAATGTTTCTTTGTTTATTTTTTGTCTGAATGATCTACCCATTGATGCAAATGGGGTGTTGAAGTCCCTCATTGTCATTATATTAGAGTTTAATCACTCTTTAGATCAAATGACATTTGTTTTACAAAATTAGGTATACCAGCATTAGATGCATATACATCTATAATCATATTTTCTGTTGAATTGATCCTTTGGTCATTACATAGTGAACTTGTCTCTTCCTACAGTTTTGTTTTAAAGCCTACTTTGTCTGACATAAGTATAGCTACTCCTGCTTGCTTTTGGTTTGTTTGTGTGCAGTATCTTTTCCATCCTTGCACTTTCAGTCTGCATGTGTCTTTAATGGTGAACTCAGTTTCTTGCAGGCACTCTATCATTGGGTCTTACTTTCCTATTCATTCACCCAGTTTGCGTTGTTTTAATTAGAGAATTTGGTTTGCATGCAAGTAATGACTTAGTCCTGTCATTTAAAAATTTTTCTTTGAATATCCTTTGTTCCTTTCCTAGTGGATTTTATACTTTCACATGTTCTCATTATGACCCCCCCCCCCCTTTTTGCTTCTGTATGTTGGATTCCCTTAAGCAGCTTTGGAAATGCTGGTGTGGTGGTGATGAATTCCCTCAGCTTTCCGTTGTCTTGGGAAGTCTTTATTACCCCTTCATCTGTGAAAGATAACTTCGCTTGGTAAAGCATTCTTGGTTGGCAGTTACTTTCTTTCAGAACTTGGAATATATTATTCCACTCCCTCCTGGCTTGTAATGTTTCTGTTGAAAACTCTGCTGTTAATCTAATGGGGCTTCCCTTAAAAGTGATCTGGCACTGTCCTCTATGCAAAGTTTAGAATTCCCTTTGTATGCTTGAGCATTTTTTTGCATATTTATCTTTTTTTATTTTTTTAACTTTTATTTAATGAATATAAATTTCCAAAGTACAGCTTATGGATTACAATGGCTTCCCCCCCATAACGTCCCTCCCACCAGCAACCCTCCCCTTTCCAGCTCCCTCTCCCCTTCCATTCATTTTCAATTATCTTTATATACAAAAGATAAGTTTAGCATATATTAAGTAAAGATTTCAACAGTTTGCACCCACATAGAAACACAAAGTGAAAAATACTGTTTGAATACTAGTTATAGCATTAAATCACAATGTACAGCACATTAAGGGCAGAGATCCTACATGAGGAGTAAGTGCACAGTGACTCCTGTTGTTGACCTAACAAACTGACACTCTTGTTTATGGCATCAGTAATCACCCTAGGCTCTTGTCATGAGTTGCCAAGGCTATGGAAGCCTTTTGAGTTCACCGACTCTGATCATATTTAGACAAGGTCGTAGTCAAAGTGGAAGTTCTCTCCTCCCTTCAGAGAAAGGTACCTCCTTCTTTGATGACCTGTTTTTTCCACTGGGATCTCACTCGCGGAGATCTTTCATTTGACTATATTGTATCACAGTGAGGTTTTCTGGGGGATACTATGGGCCTTCTATACTTGCATCTTTCTCCAGATTGGGGAATTTTTCCAAGCTATTAGATAATTCAATAGTTTCTCTAAACCCCTACTCTCCTCACCTTCAGGAATCTCCACAATTGGAATATTAGTCCATTTAATATTGTCCAAAAGTCTTGGAGGCTATCTTAATTATCTTTTTTTTTCTTTAGGATATTTAAGAGATTTGTTTTCAAGTTCAGATATTCTTCTGCATGATCTAGTCTGTTGTTGAGCTTTTTACTTGTATTTTATTATTTGACTTACAGTGTTCATTTCTAAGATTTCAACTTGGTTCTTTTTCCAGATCTCAAGCCCTTTACTGAACTGCACATTTATACCATGCATTGTTTTCCTGGTTTTGTTCAACTGTCTGTTTCTAGTCTCTTGTGTCTCTTTGAGCATCCTTATTATTCTAATGAATCCTTTATCAGGCATTTCATCAATCTCCCTTTCTTTGGAGTCTATTACTAGTTATTATTGTATCCTTTTTGGGAGTATCCTATTGTCCTGCTTTTTTTATATTTCCTGTGCCCCAACATTGGTATTTGTGCATCTGGGGGATTGGTTCTTTCTACCACTTTTAACAAATGGATCTCATGGTTAAACACACACACACACACACACACACACACAGGACTTTTTCCTCAAGACATAATTCAGGTGTTCATTTGGTAGTCTAGTTTGGCTTTATTTTCAGTTCAAGGCTGTAGTATAGTTTACCTATATCTTTTTCCACAGTAATTTACGGCAGCATCAGGAATGCATGTGGCATTTTTCTTAGCCCTGGCAGTAGTTCATGGCTCTCAGCAGCAGTGCATTGGGTAGGATGCAGGGTTACAGGGGGACTGGACTTTAGACCACTGCTACTAGGGTTGTAGGTGTGTTGGCTTGGAGACATGGAGGGTTGCTTGGGCATCTGCATGGGCAGAGGCATTGTTGGGATCACAGTAGCCCCAGCCCAAAGTCCAGTGAAGGTGCCATGCCAGGTTTCTATGCAGTGTCTTCACTCCCACCTACCGTTTCTTCCCCCCAAGCAGTTACTTACTCTCAACGTAATGCTGCCTGGAGTTGGGAAAGGAATGGAGTGAGCAGTCCTGTGGCCACCTCTGCTGCAGTGTTCCATCACACCTGGAGCACACAGCACTCCAAGGCTGGTGGAGCATAGGGTAGGGTCAAGTCTTGCTTTGTTATGAGCTCCCTGTTGCTCAAATAGACCCATAGCCCAAGAATGCTGCAGTCAGTCACAGGTGATGGTGGCCTGGATGCCAGTCCAACTGGCTGGGGCCAAGGGTCTCTTCTTGGGATTGGAGCAGATTCACTGGCTCCACCCACAGGCACTGGCCTGGGGACAGGGATTAGTATCTGCCCAGTGATGGTTTCACTAATCCAAGATACAGTTCTGTGCTCACTTTGGTGTTCTACTCTGTCATGGCTGAGGTATTATCCCTTATTGTGTGCCCATGGTTGTGGGGAGGGCCAGGGAAGGCAGTCCCATGGCCCCTCAGGCTGACATTAAACTGTGCTGCATGTGAGTCTTCCAGCTACAGGGGCCTGTGCTGCGTCAGGGTGTATACTAGGTCTACGAGATGCTGGGGGTGATGAAGGCCAAAATGAGTCCCTCCCACCAAAGTGCACATCTCAGCCTGAAGCCAGGGCAGCTTTACAGATGGCATCTATGAATACTGGCCTGGAGATAGAGGTCTCGATGCAGCAGGCCAGCACTGAGCCTCAAGGCAAAATTCTCAACTCCTTCTTCCTTCCTACTCCCCAGCTTCTGGAGTCTTGTTCTACCGTCTGTCTGAGGGAAGGGGGGTGTAGGCAGTTTCTTGGCTACTTAGGCTGACATTAAGCTGGGTTACACCTGAGTCTGGCAGCTGTAGGGGCCCACACAGACTCAGGATGTACTCCAGGCCTGTGAGAGGCTGGTGGTAATAAAGACCCAAGAGTCATCCATCTCACTGTAGTGCAAGTCTCTCCCCAATGCCAAGGATGATCTAGAGGCCGGGTTTCTGAGCACTGGCTTTGGCATAAGTGACTGGGTCTCATTGCAGCAGGCCCAGCTCTGGGCTTCAAGGCAAAGTCCTTAGTTAACTTCTCACCCTATTCTCCCAGCAGCCGGAGTCTTGCTCCAATGTCAGCTAGAGGTTGGGCAAGAGTGGTGGCAGAAATCCATGGCCAACTGGCTCAGCAGGGTCCAAAGACCCTATCTGTTGTACTGACCCAGGAACAGAGGTCCTGGAGCTGTGTCCAACTCTAGGTTTCACCATAGTAGACATGGTACTAGGTTCCAAGTCTAAGGTCTGAACCTTATTCTCTCCCTCTTGCAAATGAGAGCTGTCTCTCTCCATTCTGCTGCTTGGAACTGGGAGTGGGGGGTGCTGTAGCAACTCATTCCCTTCTGCCTTTTTAAATGAGTCTTTTCTTATTATTATACTAAAACCAGGCACTTGGCCTCTCACTGGCTTCAGCAGCTCTTGTGAAGGTGAATTTATGCGTGAGTAGCTGTTCAAATTGCTGACTTTGTGGGGGTGACATTTGCTGGAGCATCTCAGCTACCATCTTGCTCAGCCTCCTTACACAAACTTTCTTAAGTACCATTATACATTTTGACTGTGCCCATCTACCTTCCTCCCTCACACACACACACACACACACACACGCACACAAGGCTATTGTCAGAAACCATATGTGAACACAAAATCTAAAGTATTTTTATCTTTCTGTTACATAAAATAACTGCTGAATTTTGATTTATTGTGGTATGCCATTTAAGTCTTTTGGAACTTTATCTTGGAATGAGATTTCTTTTCATGCAATAGTATACATTTTTGCACTAAAGGTTTGCCAAGCCATCTTCCTTGGATTCCAGTGGTTTTGTTCCACCCCAGTAATAGGTGGTTGGGTTCTAAAAGCCCACTTGGGTTCTAGGCCACGGAACATGACCCTCTGAGCTTGCTTGCTTAATTTTACACCTGGATCAGCAAAAAGATGGTGCCCTTTTCTTTGGTTTCCTGGCAATCCCTGTACCATACAATTGGAGAGAGAATGACCAAGAGCCAGTCCTAAATGGCACCACTTCCTGCTCCTTAAGATGTCCCCAACTGCTTTCTCCTGCTATGAGTTTTGTTTGCATTTCGTTGTTTCCTTCTTTTTTTTTTAAACTTTTATTTAATGAATATAAATTTCCAAAGTACAGCTTATGGATTACAATGGCTTCCCCCCCATAACGTCCCTCCCACCAGCAACCCTCCCCTTTCCCACTCCCTCTCCCCTTCCATTCACATCAAGATTCATTTTCAATTATCTTTATGTACAGAAGATCAGTTTAGCATACATTAAGTAAAGATTTCAACAGTTTGCTCCCACACAGAAACACAAAGTGAAAAATACTGTTTGAGTACTAGTTATAGCATTAAATCTCAACGTACAGCACACTAAGGACAAAGATCCTATGTGAGGAGTAAGTGCACAGTGACTCCTGTTGTTGACTTAACAAATTGACACTCTTGTTTATGGCATCAGTAATCACCCTAGGCTGTTGTCATGAGCTGCCAAGGCTATGGAAGCCTTTTGAGTTCACCGACTCTGATCATATTTAGACAAGGCCATGGTCAAAGTGGAAGTCCTCTCCTCCCTTCAGAGAAAGGTACCTCCTTCTTTGATGACCCGTTCTTTCCACTGGGATCTCACTCACAGAGATCTTTCATTTAGTTTTTTTTTTTTTTTTCCCAGAGTGTCTTGGCTTTCCATGCCTGAAATACTCTCATGGGCTTTTCAGCCGGATCTGCATGCCTTAAGGGCTGATTCTGAGGCCAGAGTGCTGTTTAGGACATCTGCCATTCTATGGGTCTGCTGTGTATCTCACTTCCCATGTTGGATCATTCTCTCCCTTTTTTATTCTATCAGCTAGTATTTGCAGACACTATTCTTGTTTATGTGATCCCTTTGGTTCTTAGTCCTATCATTATGATCCATTGTGAACAGAAATTGATCACTGGGACTAGTGAGATGGCATTGGTACATGCCGCCTTGATGGGACTGAATTGGAATCCCCTGGTATGTTTCTAACTCTACCATTTGAGGTAAGTCAGCTTGAGCACACTCCTTTGCCTTCCTATCCAGTCTTCAACTTGAACACTTCCTTCAGTGACAAGTATGGCTCACTGGCCAGGCATAGGAACCACTCCAATTAAACTCATTTACAAGCTGTGTCCAAAAAAAGCCAATAATTCCTGCAGTCCAGTGGATTTAAATTTTTTTAAAGTTTTATGAAAAATAAAAAACCACCACCACACATAAGAGCATAACATGTCATTTGATACGTGTGCATACTTGAACTAAATTACATGACTGTTGAGGACAGAAATTCATTCTTTGTTCCCCACTCCTAATTCCACCACATGCTCAGCAAAAACTGATGAAACAAGAAGAAGGGAAAAGCATTTACAGGAGCCTTGAGTTTTTCAAACGTGTGGCACCATTAGTATCAGAGCTGATGAACTAGCATCGCCGTGGCTACACCCTGCGAGGGGAAGCCTAAGTGTCTGTCGAAAACACGAGCCAATGAATGAAGACAGGTTGTCATTGTGCATCCCCAATCTAGAATTCTGGAACAAAGTGCCTGAATATAGAAGTGATGAATATTTACACTGGAACTTTCTAACACAGCCTATGGGGGTGGGGGGGTGCTTTGCACAGTGGGGTATATTGCTGACTTTTTACGTGTCTCCAGAGCATTGCTGATTCAGGGGATATGCAAGTAACCTCTAACTCTTTTCAGAACTTGCCATTTAGTTCACTTTTATTGTTTGTTTTTCTGGGAACCAAAGGTCAAACTTGTTATATTTGTGCCACACCTCCTATATGGGAGGTCAGCAGAGACCTGGGTCTTGGTCTTTCCGGCACTTCGCCAAAGCCGTGGGAGATGCCAGACTTTCCCTTCCGCCCAGGGCCTTTGGAACTTTCGTTGGGTTTCTGTTAGTGGAAGCACACCACCGGCTCTGTTTCTCACTGGCAACCCTTATTTTTAAGAACATGTATTAATTTCTCGCTCTAGCCCTCTCCAAAGGCTCTCCCACTCCGCTGAACAACATCTTACTGAAGATAAAAGATGTCAACGTGGTGTGAAAAAAGGAGGGACCTTGTTTTTGTTTTTCCCCAAAGGCCTTATTTATGGGTTTCAGATGGTGGCAGGGATGTTTATATGAACCTTACCCAAACTGCCTGAACCTCCTGGGTCTGAAAAGATCAGGCTGCAAATTTCATGAGAACAGAACTTTTTCTACAGGATGGGGGGAGGGGTAACTAAGATTTCCTGTACCTCCCGTTTCAGAGCTGCTGGAAATGAGACAAAAACTGTATTTCAGGATTTCAGTACCTGGTCCCAGCTGGAATGTGGACGTGCAGATGTGCACAAAGAAGGGACACGAGCACTTATGCTCACACCCAACACAAAATACCTGTGAACAGGCACCATCAGTACTCACGGAAGTGCTATTTCAGACACTCAGTTCGTTCCCCATCAAATGAAATGGATTCAGATTCCAAAACATTTCACAAAAGCCTTTCAAAGTTTCAAAACCAAACCAAACAAAAATCCAGTTTGGGGCGGAAAGGGTTAGTTCATTATTATTTTATCCAGATTGGCCTGCTCATGCCAGGGAGGGGAAAAAAAGACAGCAAGAAACAAAAACTCAAACCCAACGACACACAAATGTAACCTATTAAAAGCCAGGAGCAGTGTGGCATATTAAGTCTTGACTTCTGCCTTCAACCGCTCCCCTTCTTTGTCGATCCCTTCTTCCTGACTTGCAGAAATCAATTGTTTTCAAGTAGATTGGGAGCATCCCCATCACTGCGTGGCAAGCAGATGAATCCAGGCAACAGCATTGTCCTCGGAGGACACGGATTTTGCCCTGCTCAAGTCAGCATAGACATATATTTGGGTGAGGGGTAGAGGAAAAAGGTTTTAAAAGAACCGGACTGGAAACGATGCAAAACTACAAATTAAGTGAAGTATCGGATTAGCGTTCAAGTCCCTGTCTGGCTGTTTGAGGCCGACTGTAACGATGTGACTTTGATCCCAAGCAGGTTATTGCTCACGGAGAGCAGCACCTCCAGACATGTACATCCTCACAACGGCTGGCTTTTGTGCAGACGTGGAGCCAGCAGGTCATTAATGGGTGGCGCAAGCAGGACGGGCCCATGGAACACGGGGAAAGCGAGAGTCAGAGTTTCCAGGAACCACTTGCAGTTGGCAGAGCTCTGATTGGAACCATGTGACAATTTTAGGCGATGTACCATAGGCAGCCAATTTATTACATATGGCAATATGATTAATGGTATCAAATGCCTTTTTTTGGTAACATCCAAGAACACTCCGCCAGCCAACTGCTTGGAGTCCAAGGCAGTGAAAATCTGTTCCATGAATTTAAAGTCAGGCAGATGAGGTTAAATGAGAGAGGGCCAGACGCCAAGGCAATGATTACAAAGTAAGTTGTTTCAGGAAAAAAAAAAAGCAAAAGAAAAAACAGTATGTTTAAAATCTGGTCTTGAGCAAATCCCATCCAGTCCCCACCTACCCTGACCTATTTTTCTCTTTTCCTTTCCCCTCCTTGTTTCTTGATGTCAAAACCCTAATAGCTACAGTCTGGAAGACATTTCTGAAGCCAGGCTGTCTTCCATTTGCTCAGAACCTTTTCCAGGCTCAGGCAAATCCACGCATGACCACCAGCTAGATCTTTCCTTGGGCTTCTGCACCAGAGACCTGCAGATAAGGTAGAGCAAGCCCTGTACCCCATCAGTGGAGATGGCCTTCCAGCCTCATTGTACTCCCTTTGGTGAGCAGGGGTCCCCTTTGCTTTGCTCTCTGTGAGGAGGGTTTCCCGGGACTTTCAACGCCATGACAGGTGACAAGGAAGAAACTGTCACACTCATGGGCAGAGCTGCAGAGGGAGGGAATAAACTATGTGTCTGTGTCTGTGTGTGTCTGGAAGGCAGGAGTCTCTATCACTTGGAATCTGAAGAATGAGCATCAGGAATGGGGAAGGCTGTTAGAAGGCAGCGTCTCAAGATACAATGTGTTCCCCAAAGTGTCCCCTATAGCATGCAGGAGGTGCTTACTACATACAGAATGAGCATCCCTTATTCAAAAATCTGAAATCCTGAACATCTTTTGCTTATTATTTATAACCCTGTTTTCCTACTAGACAATGGTCTTCTTATCTGTTGAATTCTTTATTTAGCAGAGCCATTAAGACTTTGGCAATAATGTCAATTAGATGTTATTTAAAAAAATGATATCAAGTTTAAAAAAAAAAAAACCTAAAATCTGAGAAGTTCCAAAATCTGAAAACTTTTAAGTTTCAATGTGGCTCACAAGTGAACAATTCCACATCATGAAATTTTATGTCAAGCTGAAAATTACTAAGAGCATTGTATAAAATCACCCTCAGTCCAGGGATATAAGATGTACGTGAAATATAAGTGAATTTCGTGTTCAGACTTGGGTCCTATCTCTAAGATGTCTCATTACATTACAGAATACTTCTAGTCCCCAGCATTTTGTATGAAGGATGCTCAGCCTGTATTTGTTAAATGAATGAGTGTAATTGTTGTGTATTCTTGGATATTTCTAGTGGATACATGTTCTTGTGTTAAAGTGTGTTACTTCCCTTTGTAAAGGACACTTTTCCCAAAAAACAACACATTTTGATTGAGGATCTACGAGGCACTGGGGGGATTATTCATTAATTGGTTAAGTATTTCAGACTATTTATTTGAAAGTATCTATCCTATGAAATTTAATTTTATTTTCATGGGCTATAAATTGGTAGATTGAAGTTATTTCTAACAGATGAGATTGATTGCTAACCCTCTGGTTTGTGGATTTTTCCCTCTTTGTTATAAGAACTGAATCTGGTCAGTTATTTGGGGATTCATCTTATTCCTCGGGGCTCAATTTTCAAGCTGTCAGTTTGGTGTGCTTTTTAGACCTTATCTGCAGGTCCAAGATTGCATCTCTGGCCAGAGTATTGCACATGCAAAAGCAAAACTTAAAATGAAAAGTATGAGTACATAATGAAAACACATGGAAGTCAGTGACTGATCCAAGCAGGAGAGTAACGATGTGTTCAAGATGAGGCAAAAGGGTCTTGGAATTGAGAGTGGACTTAACCATGAGGTAACAGGGCAATCACATTATGACCGCCACCCGTGGGGACCGAGGTGTAACCTTGATCAAGATGCTTTCTTCAGCTTGCTCTGTTGAATTTTCAACCCATTCCAGAATACTGCCTGTATGAAGGCTGAGTGACAGGTGGGTTGACTGTATTCTAGTACCTTCTCTGGGACACCCCTGTCAGTTCATTGAAAATGGTATGAAAACCAGGATTTAATATTGACCCTTTTCCCACCCACCCCTGGCCCTCTGAAGTGAATCCAGGCAGCACTGCCCTCTGAAACACAATTCTTTGTCTTGCGTGAATCATGCTCATTTTTAAATAAAGATTTACTTTTGTACCTTTTCACTGAAGGCTGAAACGGAGCCCTTTCTGGTTAGAATTGTCAGGAGCCTGCTGGTCCTGCTGGGCATAGAGTTGTGTGCCTTTTTAGACCTTCACTGCCACTGAGTGACACAACCGACTTCCGTTTCATTTCTTTCCTATTGTAGCCATCGTACCTTACCTCAGACTTGGTAGCTCTCAAAATAGCTCGTGTGTCTCACCCCACAGTTCTGGAAGTCAAGTGTCTGAAGTGGGTTTTACTTGACTGAGATTGGCGTGTGTTTGGGGCTGTCTTTCCCGCCAGAGGCTCTAGGAGAGATGCAGCCCTCTTCAGCTGCATTTTCCGTCTCCAGTTCTCCCTCTTGGAAGTCAGCAGTGTAGTGAATCCAAATCACCAACGCCACTCCTGCTGCCACACCTGCTTCTGCGCTCAGGTTTTCCTCTCCAAAGGACCCTTGTGATTTCATGGAGCCTGCCCAGGTAACCCAGGGTAATCTTCCATCTGAAAATCCTTAATTTCACCTGTGAAACTCTTGTCTACCAGGAATAATGGATACATAGGTTCTGGGGATAGAGGCATCTTTATTTTTAGAAAGCTTTCAATAGGGCCGGCGCCGCGGCTCACTAGGCTAATCCTCCGCCTAGCGGCGCCGGCACACAGGGTTCTAGTCCAGGTCGGGGCGCCGGATTCTGTTCTGGTTGCCCCTCTTCCAGGCCAGCCCTCTGCTGTGGCCAGGGAGTGCAGTGGAGGATGGCCCAGGTGCTTGGGCCCTGCACCCCATGGGAGACCAGGAAAAGCACCTGGCTCCTGGCTCCTGCCATCGGATCAGCGCGGTGCGCCGGCCGCAGCGCGCCGGCCGCGGCGGCCATTGGAGGGTGAACCAACGGCAAAAGGAAGACCTTTCTCTCTGTCTCTCTCTCTCACTGTCCACTCTGCCTGTCAAAAAAAAAAAAAGCTTTCAATAAATATAAATTTCATAGGCACAGCTTTTGGAATATAGCAGTTCTTTCCCCCATATCTGCCCTCTCACCCCACTCCTG
Organism: Oryctolagus cuniculus; assembly: GCF_964237555.1. Taxonomy (NCBI): domain Eukaryota; kingdom Metazoa; phylum Chordata; class Mammalia; order Lagomorpha; family Leporidae; genus Oryctolagus; species Oryctolagus cuniculus. The sequence continues at coordinate 52,999,807 of NC_091441.1, read as the reverse complement.
TCCCATCTCCTACTCCCTCTCCCATCCCATTTTTCATTAAGATTCATTTTTAATTATCTTTATATTCAGAAGACCAAGTCTATACTAAGTAATGATTTCAACAGTTTGCATCCACACAGACACACAAAGTATAAAGTACTGTTTGAAGACTAGTTTTACTGTTAATTCTCATAGTACAATTCATTAAGGACAGAGATCCTATATGGAGAGCAAGTGCACAGTGACTCCTGCTGTTGATTTAACAATAGACGCTCTTATTTATGACTCAGTGATCACCCGAGGCTCTTGTCATGAGCTGCCAGGGCTATGGAAGCCTCTTGAGTCTACAAACTGACATTATTTAGACAGGGCCATAGCAAAGTGGAAGTTCTCCCCTCCCTTCAGAGAAAGGTGCCTCCTTCTTTGATGGCCCGTTCTTTCCACTGAGATCCCGCTCACAGAGATCTTTCATGTAGGTCATTTTTTGCCACAGTGTCTTGGCTTTCCATGCCTGAAATGCTCTCATGGGCTTTTTAGCCAGATCCAATTGTAAGGCATCTTTAGGCACCACTATTGTGCCTACCACAACCATTAGGATGTAGGAAAGAAGAGAACAAAATAACCAGGAAGTCATCCAATAAGGTGATGGTGAGAAACCAAGAAGCAGGCAACTCTTCTCTGCCTAGCACTTCAAAATGAAAAAGCTGCCTCTGCCTCCTTGAGTTCTTGCCTTCTGTGTACTTCATTCATAATTCCACTGAAAGCAAGACTTACTGGAAAGAGAACAGCTCTAATTGTGTGTCTACTTTGTGACAAGCTATCATCTATTTAATTTTCCCAAGGGGTAGGTGTTGTAATTGCCTCAACTTTACTCACAACAAAATAGAAGGCTTAAGGAATTAAGTCATTTGCCCAATAAAGATGCACAAATCCATGTCTATAAGATTCCACAACCCCATACTTAATCACTGCATTTTTTTCTAGTCCTAAAGTCTTACAAAGGAAAGAGAAGAGATGAAGGGGATAGGACAGCAGAGAATTTTTTTTTCTGTCCATCTCTTAAATTGGCTCAGTTTAAAAACACAAGCTACAACTTCACCTCCTATTCTTGGGCTGATTGCTTCATGACTTATTACTGGCTCACAGAGTGCTATGTACTGAGTTCCTGGATTAGGCCTAAATGGGCCTCAGTGACCATGTGCCTTCTCAGTTGGGTTCTTCTCCACCAGTCTCAGGGACTGGGGAGAACGCATCTACCCAGTGGCTGATGGCTATGCCATTTAATGCTATTTTTTCTGTTTTAAAAAACTATGCTGACAACTCATATCAACAGGCTTCCAAATGAATAAAAGCCTGGCCATATGTTACTTTATATAGTTAAAAATGCCTTTCCATTCTAATTATGCTTATGTAGTTATACTATTAAAAATAAGAAAGTTTAAGTTAAACTGAAGTAGTCCTGTTATAAACTGGAAGCAGTGAGAAAAAATGTTTTCAGCTTACATCAAAATGGAGGGAAGAATGACTTTTGTGCAATATTTACCTAGTTTTTATGCACAGTGTTCTACAATCCAGATTCTAATCTTTAAAGGATCTTAAATACAAGAGACACAGTCATGGGACCCATTCCAATTGCCAAAATTTGCCTCCGTAAAGCAGTCACAGCTTATACAGCGTAATAGAATTGACAGATGTCAGACCCTGGTGAGGGAATATAATCATTGCCAAACCTTCCTGAAAGGAACTTTTGCTGTAAATGTTGGGTACAAGTAATTCAAGATGTAAAACCCGCAGAGAGCCCCAAAGAGGCAGCAGCTGCCTCAGGCTCCACAGAACTTTCTGGAAATAGAAGAAAGCATTAGTTTTGCCTAATTATTAAGATAAATATTTGTTTATTATATTAGCAATAACAATAACACAACTTCTAAAGAAAAAGACTCAGATTCAGGAAACTTTGAGAACAAAATCATGGCCTGGGCAAATGGCCGGTTCTTTAGACTACGAATCTTTGTGTATAGAACCTATAAATAATCACAGAAACACATGTGAAAATAAAAATTTTGCATTTTCAGGTCCTGATGGTCAGATTAGACCCATTTGTAAAGATCCAACATTTGAGTCAAAAAAAAAAAAAAAAAAAACTACACAAAATGCTTATAACCTTTATCAGTTATTTTCACTTTATTTGAAAACCAGAGAAATATATAGAGGTGGAGCGAGATCTTCCATCTACTGAATCACCCCCTCCCCCGACTGCCTGTAACAGCCAGAGCTGGGCTAGCCGGAAGCCAGGAGCTCCCTGGGTTTCCCCAAATGGGTGTCAGGGGCCCTAGTACTTGAGCCATCATGGTTGCTTCTCAGGGTTCATGATAGCAGGGTCTGAATCAGAAGCAGAGTATTCAGGACTCTAACCAAACAAGGTACTCCCATTTGGGACACTGGTTGCCCAATAGGGACTTAACCACTGTGCCAAACATCCATGCTGTTTGCATTAAAAAAAAAAAAATCCAGTTGCTTCCATGTTTATCATTAGTGTCTGGAACGTTTGGGATAAAATGATTTACACTTTCCCAGGTATTCCTCTTGTCTATCCATAGCCCCAACAAGGTCATAGTAATGACATGGGGCCAGGATAGGCAGGAAGTCAAGAAAGGAAATGAAAGGGCTGGCCGATTTCCTGCAGTTTCTGTCTGTGGCCCTAGTGCCCAAACTCCACCCCCTTCCATGCACTTTCCCATGATGCACCTGAGCCTTCTACACTATGGAGAGGACGCCTCAAGCATAGGTACATGGAGTTCCACATGGGGACACTACAGAAATATTCCCAGAGGACATTATACACACTGAACCCCATGCAAACTCCCTCCCATTTGTATGTTTCACCAGGGCACCACCCCAACCTAAATAAAGGGGGCCACTGGGCAGGTGAGCAGCCCTTCCCTTGCTCACTGTCCTTGTGCAGAGACCAGTCTCGCCGTCTCTCCCCTTCTCTCTCGAGGGGCATCTTTCCTTATGGGGTTGCCCACACGCTCACCTGAATGTATGCTCACTCTCACTTTAAATCAATCCTGCTCCCATTATTCCTCTATACTTATGTCTCTGCTTTGAACTGTTATCTCACATGAGGCCAAGAACCTGGAATAAAATGACGAGGAATCACATTCCTACAATAGTAAGCTAGCCCTCCTCTTTTGGTTTATAAAGAATTCTCTCTTCTTTGGAACCTGCAATTCAACGATCATCATCTCTAGTACTTACATGGATGACACAAAGTTGGAACTTGGAAACTTGCTTTTGAATAAGGTCGGGGTAAGGGAAGCAGACTGGTTCATTTCATTTTCATGTTTGCTATGTTTTGAATCAACTTTCAGCATACAAATAAATATATGGGGGAACTGCAAGAAGTTTGTGGGATAGAACTAAATTTATTTTGGTACCATAAGTTTTAAAATCGTCCATGAACAGTATTTTCCATGCTATGTAGTTCCCCAGGAACTTTTGGAAGACCCATTGTAAACAGCCAACAAGTTTAAAAGCAGAAATTTGGACAGGCACGATGCATAGGTGACATCTCCTCTAAGAAGGTTTTCTCCATACTGTGTCTCCTTCACATGGTTATTACAACCTGCAGGGTGCATGTGGAGGACCTGGATGCTTGTTAAAATGCAGGCTGCAGCCTGCACGGGGGCATAGCGGGTTCAGTTGCCACCTGTGATGCCTGCATCCCATATGCGTGTGGTTTCAGCCCCAACTCCCCGCTTTCTGATCCAGCTCCCTGCTAATGCACCTGGGAAGGCAGCAGCAGATGACCCAAGGAGTGGGCTCCTGTCACCCACGCGGGAGATCCAAATGGAGTTCCAGGCTCCTGGCTTTAGGCTGGCCCCAGTCCTGTTGTTTTGGCCATTTGGGGAGTAAACCAGCAGATGGAAGATGGCTCTCTCCCTTTCAAATACAATGCATCTTAAAAAAAAAAAAAAAAAGAATGCAGGTTACGGGGGCCCTGGGTTTGTGTTCAGTGGTCTGGGGAGGAAGCAGAGAATTTCCTTTTCCAAGTTCTCTGCCAAGATGCCAACACTGTTATCCTGAGGATCTCTCTGGAGAGCCAGAGCTCTACACCATTGACAGGAATGTCCAAGCTTATTTTAAGACTACTTAATAATGAAATGAAAGAAAAAGCATGGGTAGAAAAGTAAGACATTTGTAAGTACCTGTTACAGATTAGAAACAGTTTTGTTCACTTTACATTCAATTACTTCCTTCCATTGTCAATGACCCTCAGGAGTAGGTGTTTTTTATTACCTCCATTGTACAGATGGACAAAGTAAGGCTAAATAGGCAAAATGACCTGCCTGGGGCTGCCCAGCTCCGGGAGACTGGACAGGGACACACAGCCTGTTTCTCAGACTCCACGCTGGCTCCTTAAGCCACTGGCAGTTCTGCTTGCTTCTTTAAAAATCCTGACGTGTTTCTGTTGAAGAAGAACTCGTATCCAAGCTAAAACTCCTCACTACCATCCTGGGATCTGGAAACGACCCAAAGGCAGGGGTGGAAGGGGTGCAAGGCTCTGGGGCGCCGGTGCCCAGGCTCACCACGGAGAAACATTTCCATAACAAAGGCAAGTGCTCCTCCCGGAGAGGAGCAGGCAGGGCGCTGGAGTGCCTGTCTGTGATGTGATCCACATTTAATGCTTATCTGGGTGAGAGGGAATTTGATTAGAGCAAATACAAAGCCCAATTCAGAGAACAAAACCCCTAATTCAAAGGTGCTTTTCCTATGGATGCAAAATATTTCAAGCCTGTTAGAAGGACTGAAGAGAATTCCATGGAGAAGTGCCTTATATCCTGTCTGATTTCTCAGACCTGACCACTGCCAAGGGCGGCTGCTCCGGTGTTTGCGGGGTGTGGGACCTGGCATTGCTGGGCCACTAACAGGGTGGCAGGTGTCCTGGACCCACACAGGTGCACGGCGGGGGTGAGGGGGGTCCGTTCGTCCTGCAGACCCCACTCCCACCCCTGACCCACGCTGGTGAGGAACCCTGTCTGCATCTGGTGGCTTCCCAGCCTGGAAGCAGTGGAGCCCTGCAGGCCCCCCCTGATATGTTTGTTTTCCTGTGGGCTAATTTTATCAAGGTCTGGGGTCATTATTAGCCAGATCACAAAAGTAAGAGCTCATTAATATGTATCAGCTCCCAACCCTATGATTTCATCTGTTAATTTGATCTTGTTTTTCCTTGTTTATGGCAATTAAATCAGACCTTGATAAATCTGCAAATGAAAAAAAGAAGCCACCAGCAAGCACAGCTATTATGATCACTCATTAGAAAACCAAGCAGACTCTCTGATAAATCGTGCCAGGGTTTTTAAAGACTAGATGATTACCTGCTTAAACAGCATGGAAGCTACCAGTAAAATGGAGCAAAATGATTAAGGGAAAAAAAAAAAAAAGGGAGAGAACACCCCCCATTACATCCAAGTGTAACAGATGGACAGTTGTACTTTGGGGAATGTTCCGCGGGCCTGTTCCCTCCCCTTCCAGCTAGGAAGGGCAGAAGCCACGTACCCCTGTGGGCACACAGGAGAGACAGCTCCCCTCTCTACTCCCCTCCCTCCCCAGCCTCCCCCCTCTTCCTCCCCCACCCCGCATGATCAGGGATGCTCAGCTGCCACCAAGTCCTCACTCCACACGGTGACGCTTAAGAATAGTGCTGAGTACCGGGGGTGAGTAGGTTTGAGGCGGCCGGCCGGCTGGGGCACCACAGGGAACGACAAGATGGATGTGACCTTTCCTGTCACAAATGAGGCCGAGTGTCACTGTGGTGGAACGCGTGTCACTCTCTCTGGCCCGGCCTCCATGAAAGGAGCCACCGCCTCACGGACGCTCATGGGATATAGAGGTTGCAGTTGAAAATGCCAACAGCTTGTCTCCTGGTTTCTCTGCGAGGACCCAGATGCCGCCCCTTCGGGTCCTGAGGGCACCTGGAAGAGCTCCCTTTCTGGTTGCAGGACCTTGGGAGTCCCCAGGGCCACCGGGGCCCGCAGTTCTTGTGTCTCGCTGGTATCCACAGCAACAGCAGCAGGGGCTCCCCTCGCTGGCAATGCTGTGTGTTGGGGTTTGAATGCCAGCCCTGGAATCTGCTTCTCTGGGTGCCCCAGTGTGTCTGAAAACTGATCAGCATCCCAAGAACAAAACTCAGTGAGTAACTTGGCCAGAACGGTTTGTGTCGCAGGGAGGCTACCTCCTCGTCTCCAGATGCCACCCGACTTGTGTAGGGTGGCGGTGGGCACAGGGCTCAGATCCCACTCCCCCGCCGCCTTAGGCGCAGGCCGTGTTTGACAGGGTCTCGCCTGAGCTTTTCCAAGAAAAGTTGTTTTTTCCTGGGGAAATTCTCTCTGCAATTTCTCCGTCTCCCTTGTCCCCATAAAATCATGCGATTTCTTTAAGCCCTTCTGCTGCAATCTGGCCCCTTTTGCCTCTGAGGTCTCTGCAGGGATCCGCGTGCAGCCAACTTGGCATCTCGCTGTCTTCTGGTCCCCTCACACCTTGGGATGGCTTGTCCCAGTGCCTGCAGGTCTGTTTGCTTGAAGAGCGTCCAGCTCCTCGCGCTCCCTTTGTCTTTCAGCCTTTCCGCCCGTTTGCAGTCCTCCCGCTAGGTTCCGGAGCTGCTTCAGAGCAAGCCTCCTAAAGACTCCTAGACTTTCCTTAAATTCAAGAATCTGCCCTTTCCCACGTCTGCTTCTACAACTCCTGTCCATCTCTTCACTTTCAGAACCTTGAGTGGTTTCTGTCATTTGACTCTCTCCATCTTCCTTAGTAGAGAATTTTCTGAAACTCCCCAAAAACCGATTTGAAAATTTGGGCTTGCTGATTGTTTTTTTTTTAATTAAAAAATGTAATTGATGCCTAATTGTTTGTATTTAGAGAGTACCATGTATTATTTTGATATATGTAGGCTGTGTAATGATCAAGGTAGCGTAATTAGCATATCTATCACCTCAAATGTTTATTGTTCCTTTGTTGTCAGGAACACTCAAAATTTCCTCTTTCACCTAATTTGAAATATTCAAGAAGTTACCATTAATGGTAGTCTTTCTCCTTGATGGCTCGGGAGAACTGAAACCCTAGCCCTGCACGACTCTCACCCAAAGAAGCTTTGTGAGGTTACCAAAGCAATTGTCACCCGCGCTCTTAACTTCTGGTGACCTGTGTTTTGCTGGCACTCCCCTTGATTGCTAGTACAAGTTCTCCAACATCTCGCCAAGTCCCCTCAAATTATTTTTGGGAGCCCTCAGTAGGTTTCACTCAGTGTGCTCATGGCTAACCACTGGGGCCAACCACACGGTCTCCGTCAGTCATTTTTCTTCTCACTCTGGTCTCTGTCAATGGCATCTGCTGCCTGCGGGGAGAGGGGAATGGCCTTGTCATTGACTTTGTTAGTGGGGGGACTTGCCAAGCAAGGCCTGCGTGTTGTGGAGCTTTTGCTGGGGCCACCAGGCATCACAGCTACAGATCCTCACGATGCCAAGCCTAGCTGTGCCCTCTCTTACTTTAGAAGGAGGGGTGGTGGTCTTGGTGCTGTGGCACAGCGGGTTAGGTCGCCTCCCCTGACGCCAGCCACCCCACATGAGCACGGGGGTGGGGGGAGAAGGAGTTGGCCCTAGCCCTTGGGCCCCTGCCACCCATGTGGGAGATGCGGATGGAATTCCAGGTTCCTGGCTTTTGCCTGGCCCAGTCTTGGCTGCTGCAGCCATTTGGGGAGTGAACCAGCAGATTCACTTTCTGTCACTCTGCCTATCAAATAAATAAATGAATCTCTAAAAATGGGGGTGGTTTTCTCTCCTCTTTCATTAAAATAAATTTTTATTTACTTATTTATTTGGTGGGGGTAGATGGAGAGAAAGAAAGAATATAGTTCCATCTACTGGGTCACTCCCCAAATGCCTGACATGGCCAGTGGGTGAAAAGGCCCAGAGACTCAGTCCAGGTCTCCCAAGTACGTGGCAGGGACTCCTTGAGGACTTACTTGAGGCATTACTGCTGCTTCCCAGGGTTTGCATTAGCAGGAAGCTGGGATCAGGAGACAGAACTAGGAGTGAAACCCAGGTACTCTTCGCATCCACCTCCCGAAGCCCTGGCGTGGGATGGCCCTTCTTCCCCTCACCCCACTGTGCAGTTCTCTTGGGGCTTTTGTCACACTTGCGGCCTAAAAAGCCTATCGTGTGATTCACTATTTAATGCCTGTCCTCTCCAGTAGGGTAAGGAGGGGAGGTGGGGCCTCCTCCTGGCTTCTGTACTTTCAGTATCCAAAGCTTTGCCTGGCATTTGGCACCTAACAGGAGCTCAATGAATATTTGCTCTGTAATCCTGTAAATATCTGAGATTCCATCGTGACAACTGTTATGCCAAACAGAAAACTCGTATTTTAGGGAAAAAAGGAGAAACATGGGTTGTTTTCCTCTTGGCTGTTCCTTGGTAGTAGAGAGGAGCAATGACTCTGTGGGGACAGTTTCCCCACCACATGAAGTCACCTGAGGCCGGGGTACCGGTCTCTCCCTGGAAGTGTAACCCCACGAGAGGGTGGTGGATGCCAGGAATGGTAACTGTGAGGCGATAGTCAGGGCTGCCCCATATTCTGAAGCTGGGGCTCTTTATTTTTGAGATGTGGAACTTCCCAGGAATGTTAAGCAAGCTCCCAGCATCGTCTTCTAAAGTTCAAAATCCACGATTCTGGAAAATGGTTTTATAGTATCCATCGTTACCAGTTATTGGCATGTCACAACTGGAGTTCTATCTTGTATGAACGAATAGAAATACACACACATGAATATGGTTATAAGTAGTGATGATTTCTGGACCATACTTCTCCAAATCCTTGAATATACACTTAAAAAGATTGATTTGAAAGGCAGAGCCCTTAATGGTCAGGGCTGAGCCAGGCCAAAGCCAGGAGCTTCTTCTGGGTCTTCCAGGTGGGCACTTGGGCCATCTTCCGCTGCTTTCCCAGGCACATTAGCAGGAAGTTGGAACAGAAGTGGAGCAGCTGGGACTTGAATATGGGATGTTGGTGCTCCAAGCAGTGGCTTAACTCTCTGCATCACAGCACCTGCCAGTGAATATGCACTGTAAGAAAAAGTGTTTATTTCCACCTACTTGAGTGGCAGAACAGTAGAGAGAAAAGAGAAAATGAAAGATGAGAAAGATTTTCCAACCACTGATTCACTCCCCTAAATGCCTGTAACATCCAAGACTAGGCCAAGCTGGACCCAGTATCTTGGAACTCCATCTGGGCGTCCCACATGGGTGGCAGTAACTCAAGTACATGAGCCATAGTCTGCTGCCTCCTAGGTACACTTAACAGGAAGCTGGATCAGAAGCAAGCAGCTGGGTCTTGAACCAGGCCCTCCAACATGGGATACAGGCTTCCCACACAGTGGTTTAACCTGTGCACTACCACGCTTAACCTAAGAAAGCACTTTCCATGTCTGCTCCCTCCTTCAGGCCATGGTGAGTGGAAGAGGGAGATATTTATTGTTCACCAAATATTCACATATTCCTTCATGTTCCCCCAGCCTCTTGCTATTGAGTTGAGCCAGCAACATGACCTCCATTGGCCAACAGATTGTGAGATGATATATGTCACTTCCTGGCTAAAGCATCGAAGGCCCTGTGGTTCTCCCTGCTGCTGTGGCAACTGTGGAACCTTGTGTTGAGATACTGGAGCATCCACTGATTGCAGGCCCTGCCCAGTACTGCCTGCTAACCCATGGTAGCCATATGACTGGTACAGGGCAGAAATCAACTTTGCTTTCAATACATATCCATCAGGGTCTGTCAGGATTTCTTTTTTTTTATTTTTTTTATTTATTTATTTTTTTTTATTTTTTGACAGGCAGAGTGGACAGTGAGAGAGAGAGACAGAGAGAAAGGTCTTCCTTTTGCCGTTGGTTCACCCTCCAATGGCCACCGCGGCTGGCGTGCTGTGGCCGGCGCACCGCGCTGATCCGATGGCAGGAGCCAGGAGCCAGGTGCTTTTCCTGGTCTCCCATGGGGTGCAGGGCCCAAGTACCTGGGCCATCCTCCACTGCACTCCCTGGCCACAGCAGAGAGCTGGCCTGGAAGAGGGGTAACCGGGACAGAATCCGGCGCCCCAACCGGGACTAGAACCCGGTGTGCCGGCGCCGCTAGGCGGAGGATTAGCCTAGTGAGCCGCGGCGCCGGCCAAGGGTCTGTCAGGATTTCTACTGAGAAGGTTCAACTGCAGAGACATTAGTGTAGGCACTACTGACAGGTGTGAGCAGTCCAGAGTACCAGCCAGAGGTGTTGAGACACTCAGAGAAGAGAGATGGAGAAGCCTTGATCACCCCAGGTGCAAAGCGATGAGGAGGATGCATGGTGCAACTGAAGCTCCAGAGAGCTTGAGGCAATGGGAGAAGCCACGGAGAGGGAAACATGTGGCCTGCTGGAATTGTGGCGTGAGAGGGAGCAGGGAAGAAGCATCAGGACCTCTCCTCCTTCCTGCTCACCAGGCAGCACCCTCAGCACGCCTCTGTTGGGAGGTCAGCTGGGAACTGGAGGGCATGAGTGGTATGGCCTCCAAGGGGCAGCCTCCAGGGGCCCAATGGAGCAGGGTAGAAGCCAAGGCAGCCCAGCCTGGCAGCGTTGTGTCTACCTCCTTGTGTTTCTGGACTCTTGGAGCATCCACAAAGGTAGTTCAGAAAGTTCATGGAAAGTGCTCCAAATTTTCCATGGCCTGTTTTTAAAAATAGATTTATTTTAATATTCTGCAGCATGTGTGTGTGTGTGTGAGAGAGAGAGAGAGAGAGAGAGAGATCTTCCATCTGCTGGTTTTCTCCCCAAATGGCCACAATGGTCAGGGCTAGGCCAGGCTGAAGCCAGGAGCCTGGAACTCCTTCAGAGTTTCCCTTATGGGTGGCAGGAGCCCAAAAACTCAGTTCATCTTCTGCTGTTTTCCAAGGTGCATTAGCAGGGAGCTGGATGGGAAGTGGAGCAGCCAGGACTCGAACCAGTGCCCATACGGGATGCCAGTGCTGCAGGCAGTGGCTTAATTCACTGCATCACAACACTGTCCCTCCATGAGCTTTTAGAAAGTAGCTTTCTATTGTGTTGCATTCCCAGATGGGCTATGCATTATCTCCTCTGCTTCACGTTGTTCGCTGCTAGAGAGCAGCCACAGGACTGTATCTTCTTATATCCCTCTGTCCTGTGCTGTACCTGTCATATAATCTTGTAAAACATAAGCTTAGAAATATAACAAATTCCTGTGGTGAAGTGCATGGCAGATTCCTTGCTAGGAGATGCTGCATTAATTAATACCAGGCGATTGTATCCATTTGCAAAGTTTCAAGATCCAAATAGTAACCAATGCAGTGAGATTCATGCCTTAAGTGATCCTATTAATTTGCCAAATATTTTGGTTTTACTATAGGCAGCAGAGAATGAAAGCTATTAATTTTGGCAAAAAATAATAAAAAAGCTTGCATTTTCCACTTACGGATGGTATGTCAAGACACTAGGGCAATGGAACCCCAGGACCTGTTGTCCTCAGAGAATAAAACATCACTTCAGTACAGAGCAAAGTCACCTAAAAGACCTTGTCTCCCAGGCCAAGAAAGGACAGGGCCCACAGAAATTCTCAAATAACCCTTAGTCACCCCAGTATCAGCTATGATATTGGGCTTTTAAATTTAGCTACAACTGCTGCAAAGTCCCTCTCCCAGATTCCATGCCAGCTGCAATGCTTTCGCCAGATTTCGGCAAACCCCCAGGAGCTCACGTGCCCTTGGTCTCTTTGGCTCCGAGTTTACGCCCCTCCTGAACTCTTGACCCAACTTGCGCCTCTGATCTTGGGCTTCTGTCTTCCAACTACTATAAGAGCTACACAAGGTCTTTGGGAGTGGCAGATATTATCTAAGTTTGGGGGTTAAGAGGGTTTTCTTGCTTTTAATGCAGAATCCCAGGCTCCACCCCATGGATTCCAAATCTGAATCTGCATTCTTAGTTTTGCTGTCTATTTTTAAAGAGTTATTTATTTGAAAGTCAAAGCAAGGATGATCAGGGGAGAAAGAGTTCTTCCATCTGCTGGTTCAATGCCCAGATGGCTGCATCAGCCAGGGCTGGGCCAGGCTGAAGACAGGAGCATCATCTGGGTCTCCTACACCGGTGCAGGGGCCCAAACACTTAGGCCATCTGCTGCTGCTCTCCCAGGCCATAAGCAGGGAGGTGGATCGGAAGTAGAGCAGCTGGAACTTGAACAGGCATCCACATGGGATGCTGGTGTCACAGGCAGTGGCTTTACCTGCTGTGCTACAGCATAGGCCCCTGTATGTCCCTGTTCCTAAAGATGCTGCAATACTCTTTCCCTGGGGAGTCCTCTCTGCTCACCTTCTGTTTTTTCAAACAAATATTGTCCTGGTCCCCTTCTGTTCTTCTGTCTCTTCCTCTGTTTTCTCTTCTCTGTTCTTCATTTCTGTTGTATTTGATTTTTTGACATGGCATTTCCAAATTATACAAATGCATGAATACAACCAGTTTGAAAATACAGAGGTATATCGATTTAAAATACTACTCACTTCTCTTCAGTATTAGCTACTAATATTTTTAAATTTTGTCAATCTTATTAGCAAGAAGTGTTATCACCTTGTTGCATTAATTCATATCTTCTCCATTACTGGTGAAGGTAATTTCTTCTTTTATTTATTGGCCTTTGAGTTTCTCCTGTGAATCATGACTTCATATCCGTTGCCCTAGAAGTTCCAGCAGCAAATCTGATTTTCAGAACTTACAAGTGAATCCCTATCTCTCCGGGTATTCACACAGAAGTATCAGCACCCTGTGGGCCCCACCTGGTGGCCAACCTGTAGTCTCCAGGGACTATTCCGCCAGTGCCTGGTTGCCACTTTCAACAGCAATCCTACTGTTAAGGTTACTTATTTACTTGTTTTAGGATTTTTGAAAGTTTTTATTAGTTTTTAACAGATTCAGTATAGTTTGTAGACACTATTCTAAGAATGTAATGATAAAAGTCCCTCCATTGTTGATTATTCCAAAATAGAACAAGTCCTTGCAAGCTGTCCACCTTTGGGGCGCCACGGGCAGTGTGAACTTCAACACAGGCAGTCGCCTGAAGCGCTAGGAAAACAACTCCGATTTGGGGTAGACTGGGTATTCAGCTGGTTCCCAGGGGCACCTGAGCATTATACAGGAAGAGTGGACAACTGCATCTGCCTAGTTCAGCCCTATTTCAGGCCTGGAGCCTGTCCAGACAGCACTGCCCAAAGCGTCCTGGTGTGCATGCTAATGTCAAAGCCCACCCTGTCTTGGTGTAGCCTTCAGCAAGTCACCTGGTTTCAACCAGTGATCAGTAGACACTCCTCTGCCACGCAAGGTACCGAGCATTTGTCTTATAGAAGCTGACGACATCACAGGCGCAGCTCTGCAACAGAAACCCTGAGAACCAGCATTTCTGAACGGACACACAAATAATTGAATTCAGTGGTTTTCTGAGGACAAGCCTTTGAGGGGTGGGTAAAACCTGCACTGCAGGCCTTCCTCCAAGGAAACACCCACCCGCATGTACTGAATTTCATGTACAAATGTCTGCACGTGTATCCACATGCCTTACTCTGCCCGCAATATTACAAATGAAGAGATTGAAATTCAGACAGGCTAAATGATACATCAGAAAGTGGGAAAGGTGTTTGATCAGCAGCTCAGATGTTACTTGAGATGCCTGGCCTCCCTATACATTCCAGCCTCCTTCCAATGTGGACCCGGGAAGGCAGCAGGTGATGGCTCAAGTAGTTGCATCCTTGCCACCTATGGGGGAGACCCAGATTGAGTTCCCAGCTCCTGGCTTCAGCCTGGCCCAGCTCCAGCAGCTCCAGGCATCTGGAAGACAGGACTAGTAGATGGGAGATATCTGTCTGCCTTTTAAAATTAAATCAATAATTTTAAACAATGCAGAAAGTGAAGTAAAAATAGCTCAATGTCCTGTGATTTCTATTCCATATTTGTTCTTCATGGTCTTCCCCAATGCCAAGGTTATTTTGTCCATGGGAAGTTAAAGCTAAGGAAGAGAATTCTGAGTGGGATATTACTGAGAATTTGGAACATTCTACCCTTTAAAAGCAAAGCCCTAGCTGGCCCTCTTCTCAGTGACTCGCTCTCAGGTCATCTATGGAGTTCTCATCGATATTTATGAGTCAATACCTGAGGTTAGCAGGATTTGCTGAATGGACCCTGCAAACACTCGTGTTCCAGCTTGCTTGCTGCCCTGCTCTCACGCCTGTCTGTGGCTCGGGTCAGTAGAAGGGATCTTAGCAACATGTCCTTTGAGACAAGTTCTGGCTCAGCCTAATTGCCTTTGCCGAAAATGTCCTACTTACTAGGCAGTTGTTCTCTATGGTAAGACCACTGTCTCCCGATCCTCCATAAATAAGCCAGTGTGCAGGTATGGCAACAGGAGTGTCTGAGCTGGCTGTTATGGATCCTCGGGAGGTTCAGTTAGCCTACAGTTCTGGAGGCTTGCGAGTCCGAGAGCATGGCCCCAGCACCTGGCGAGGGACTTCCCTTTGCATCATAGCATGACGGGGAGTGGCACTGCCTGGCGAGATGGGGCAAATGTGCCAGCTCAGGTCTTTAAAAAAAAAAAGATTTATCTGAAAGCCAGAGTTACACAGAGAGAAAAGGAGACGCAGAGAAAGAGGTCTTCCATCCGCTGGTTCACTCCCCAGTTGGCTGCAATGGCCAGAACTGCTCCAATCCAAAACCAGGAGCTTCTTCTGGGTCGCTCATGTGGGTGCAGGGGCCCAAAGACTTGGACATCTTCTACTGCTTTCCCAGGTCATAGCAGAAAACTGGATCGGAAGTGGAGCAGCTGGGACTTAAACTGGCGCCCATATGGGATGCCGACATTGGCTTTACCTGCTACGCCACACCGCCGGCCCCACTTCTTCTTTAGGAGCCACTAGTGCCAATAAGACCACCCCACTGCCTGACCTCAGCAAATCCCAATGACCTCCCAAAGGCCCTACCTCCAAATACCATTTTAAAAAATTATGTAGTTATGCATAAAAATTCTTCATATATATTATATATTTGAAAGGCAATTACAGAGAGAGAGAGAGAGAGATAGAGAGAGAGAGAGACAGCCATCTTCCATCTGCTGGTTCACTCCCCAAATGCCTGCAACAGCCAGGGCAGGGGCTGAATCCTCACTGAAGTCAGGGGCCAGGAATTTCATCTCAGTCTTCCAACATGGGTGACAGGAACCAAGTACTAGAGCCATCATCCACTGCATTAACAGGAAGCTGGATCAGAAATGTGGAGTGGCCGGGACTAGAACCAGGCACTCAAACAAGGGATGCAAGTGCTGGTTGTGCCACAGCACCCGCCCATCCCTCCGAACACCACTAACATATGACATTGGGGATTGAGTTGCCAAAATGTGCAGTTTTGGAGGCCATCTTTAAATCATGGCCACAACCATAGCAGGGTTAATAGCTCTTTCCAGGGCAGTATCTAACTAACTCAGGTCTGTATACTAGCAACTAGGCAGTGCTTGGACATCACATGGCCTCCAAATATTTGCTGAATGACATAAATGAAGAAATCCTCATGGGAGTATTTTGCAATCCAGTTTTTCAGATAAACTCTAAGTAGGGAGAGCCCGCTGCTTTTAGGGGGCTGAGGGCTGGTAGTTCCAGCTTTCCACTGTTCCACAGGTCAAAGCAGCATTTTGCAGACCCACGGTTCTTTCTCCTTTGTTTAAGGTTAAGTCACAATAAGCTTTCCTCATTAACTGACCTGTGATGCTTTCAGTCATGGTTTTGGAGGGAGTTAAAATATTAATGAATAAATTGCTGCATTTCCCAGGGGAGAAGCATCTGCGCTTCTAGCCAGGTTTCTATAGCCTGGGGCATCACAAAAGATTCCCCCCTCTTTTTTTTTTCCAGGTATCTGTGTCAAAAAATAAGTTTGCCAAGGAGCCAAAATCTTCATCTGCTCATGGTTTTACAGCTGGTGAAAAATGCAGGATCATTAGAAGCTAATTACTGGTTTCATAGCAATATTTATCACCAAAGCTAATTTGATCTTTCAGAAGTCACTTTAGGGGCTAGCCGAGCCCATTACCAAAAAGTAGTATAAAGTTTTTTTCCAAGTAGTTTATTTTTGTTTTAAATTTATACAACAGCTTCGTTAACAAACCAAAGCCAACTGGGGAAGACAATAGACTGGCATGGCCTGACAGCTCAATGGTTTCCATCTGGCCTTAGTCATTTCTGAAATAGCTGGTTTCAAAAGCATTCCTTTCTACTGAGAGGAAGATGTTTCAAAGATTCATACATGGAAAATTTAATTGAGTATGCTTTTCTGCGCATCCTGAAAAACTGATTATTTTTAAATGCAGTTAAACCACTTCCACAGAAGGCATAAAGATACATTCTTACAGGAGCCCAGAGCGTGTGTTTCGAGTGCTGGGAGCGCTTTGCTGACCGCTGTATTTCCATGCTGTTGCCTTGGCCTTCTTTGCATACGTTGTGCCCTTCTGAATGTGAATCCACTGGTATCTGTATTTGTAGCACATTCACTTTTTCAGTAAATAGGTGCTGGGGTTACAAAGGATTCTATTTCATGTCCTCTCTTTTAGCTGTGCAGGTAAGATAAATGGTGAGTCAGAATGCAGAAACTGTCCCTGGGTTAGTCCCGAGAGGAACAGAGCGCTAGATTTGGTGGAAGAGAGTGTGAGTTGGGGACTTGACTTTGCCTCTTCATGGAGTCTCCATGTTTTCTGCTGTAAAATGGGATAACACAATGCTGTGCGGACTCAAAGGGATCTGAGAAAATTCTGTGATGAGAATTTCTAAGTTAAGCACACTTAAAAATCAACCTTCGGCCGCGGCTCACTAGGCTAATCCTCCACCTAGCGGCGCTGGCACACCAGGTTCTAGTCCTGGTCGGGGCGCCGGATTCTTTCCCGGTTGCCCCTCTTCCAGGCCAGCTCTCTGCTGTGGCCCGGGAAGGCAGTGGAGGATGGCCCAAGTGCTAGGGCCCTGCACCCCATGGGAGACCAGGATAAGCACCTGGCTCCTGCCTTCGGATCAGCACAGTGCGCCGGCCGCAGTGCGCCAGCCGTGGCGGCCATTGGAGAGTCAACCAATAGCAAAAGGAAGACCTTTCTCTCTGTCTCTCTCTCTCTCACTATCCACTCTGCCTGTCAAAAAAAAAAAAAAAAAAAAATCAATCTTCAAGCAGACAACCGAGTGCATTAGAAGGACAGAGACAGAGGACTTTCTTTTCGCATGTCTTGAATGCTGTTAATGAAACTGGCAAAGACTTGTCCACAGTGCGACCACTGCAAGTCTATTTTCCTAAAGAAAAAGACTCACAGGGCATGCCTCGATTTCCCCTTTACACCTGATCTCGCTCCTTGGTCTCTCTCTGCCCACCTTTAAACTTTGCTTCTGTTTTCTGCATCTGCTAATGCCAGAGAGGCTCCATGGAATAAGAATAAGAGGAGGAAAGAGAACAAGGACCTGGTTCTGGATTTGCTGCCAATCACCTGTGTGTTCTTGGACATGCCCCCATCACGACGATGTCTTTCTGGGTCTGCTTTATTTTTTTCTTTTTTGGAATTCAGAAAAATCTTTCATCAATTGATTCACTCCCCCAAATAAATGCCCACATTTATTTGGGCTGGACCAGGCCCAAACCAGGAACTGGAGCTCCATCTGGGTCTCCTACATGGGTGGCAGGGACTCAACTACTTGAGCTATCACCAGCCATCTCCCATGGTTGGGTGATATTTACAGGGTGCTGGGTGCAAGCATACCAGCTGGGACTCAAACCCAGGCACTGTGCTATCGGGCAGCTTAGTGTGTCGGGACCACTGTGCCAACGCCTGCCTCTCAGGCCTGCTTTCATCACACAGGCGTGAGATCAGCAGACTTCCAGGCTCCCTTTGAGGTCCCAATCTCTAGGAGTCTTTGTTGAGAATCATTATTTGAGTTAAAAGACATCCTAGCAGAGTTTATTTTAACAAAAAATATTGAAGTTATCATACGTTTCCCCAGACGTTAAGGCACTTTGGATGTGCATGGATAAAACCTTGGAGGTCAGGATCTATGTCTTACTATATCTTAAACCTCCCATTGTGCCCAGCAAGGGGCCCTGGACTTTGCAAACATTATGTCTATTGATGGCTGGATGAAAGAACAACTTTTCCTCCAAAAGAAGGCATCTTGTCTACAAAGAGGACTCTTTGTACTGCACTTTGGAGAGTCTGGTTGTTGGGACCAACTGTCGTGTTAGAGAACACCTTTAAATACAACGTGAAATGACTGTGACCAAGCCTGTACTCTTCATTTATGCACACCTTACAGTGTCTAGTATGGAGCTTATACGAATTATGGATTCCCAATTAATCTCTATTCAGTGAATTCAGTCAATGAGGTAAAAGACATTTGTTTTCACCCAGTCTATTTATTCTATTTATACTATTTATTCACCTGTCTTATAGACATGTTGAAAGCCAAAAGTAGTTCTAAACTTCTTTAATTACTTGTCAAAATATTGGTAGCATTTAGGTGTCCAGTAGGACTTAATCTTGTACAGACTATCCATTTTATAATCACTTGTCTTTCTGTACTCTTGATCACAGGGAGAAAAGGAGGCAACCTTCTCCCTATCCCCACCATCCACCTCCAAATTCTATCTCTAAACCACTCCCTAGCGCTACTGCAAGTTCATATTACCATGAAAATGAGCTAGCATGGAACACGATAGAGCAGGGAGGGCATTTCCATTTTGCTGTCTCCTTCCTGTTAACTGTGGGGACCAAACTGCACTGATTTGTTTTAGCAACTGGTTCTGTACACTGCATGGTGAGGGTGATCCTCTTGATGAGATCCAGGGTCAGGCCCATGAAGTAACCATCTCTCATGATGCCTCAAACACGGGACTTGCGTCAGGCATATACACGTAATGGATGGGTGGAATGGAACCAACAGATGGACAGGAAATGAACATCTTTCAAAAAGATCAGATTCTTGTGCCCCTCCTCCTCCACCCCAACCTGGTCCCTTCCTGTCTACACTATATCTGTGCAGTGCAGTGTGCCCCAGGCTATAGACACCAGAAGCTAGAAGCCACCCGCACCTTATCAAATCCCAAAAGCAATCAAGTCCTGGGACCCAGGAGACTCCCTCTCAAAAGTATTTCTCAAGTCTCTCCCGGCTTTCCCCAGGTTTTACCATGTACCTCCAGCCTCCTTTTCCAGGCTTCCTCCTACTGCTTACCCGCAGCTTCTGCCTCTCTATCTATTTTCTTTCTGCAAGGCCTTCACCCCCACCAGCCTGAGGAGACAACCTACAGTGAGAGAGAGAGACAGAGAGAAAGGTCTTCCTTTGCCATTGGTTCACCCTCCAATGGCCGCCGCAGCCGGCGCACCGCGCCGATCCGATGGCAGGAGCCAGGTACTTATCCTGGTCTCCCATGGGGTGCAGGGCCCAAGCACTTGGGCCATCCTCCACTGCACTCCCTGGCCACAGCAGAGAGCTGGCCTGGAAGAGGGGCAACCGGGAAAGAATCCGGCACCCTGACCGGGACTAGAACCCGGTTTGCCGGCGCCGCAAGGCGGAGGATTAGCCTAGTGAGCCGTGGCGCCGGCCCATCCTACTGTCTTGAGCATCACCTCCAGTGTGACACTATCCCCACCTCTCACCCTGCAGACTCTCACAGCCTCTAAGCTCCTTTGCAGCCCAACTCATCCCTCTGCTGCGGGTAATCACATTGCAATTCAATCATCTGTAAGTGGCGCTCTGTTTTCAATAGAATGTTCTAGAAGTTGATTCTATGGCTCCCTTTCTCTATCCCTCAAAACACCACAGGGGTCTTGCACATGAAAGATAATTAATAAGTCAATCTGTGCTTGGTGGATAAATGACGTGAGGATAGAAGGGGATAGAAATAAACAGAAATTAAAGTACAGAAAACAGTGCCTAGAGCTGAAAAGATGTTGCATCTTCTTCAGTGTACTTTGTATGTATATTTTTTAAAGTAAAAGAATGAAACTAGGGTTGGTGGCCTGGGATTAGTGTGGAAAGAAGAGAGGGAGATGGGAGCAGAATGTTCTTCAGAGGTGGCACACACTCCAGACATAATCTCAAGGCACAGAATGCTGGGGGAAAAGGAGAAGTACTTCTTTCTTATTTCCCTTGCAAATGCTTGTTTTTCTTTCTTTTTCCATAATCCTTTGCCATTTGGAGGACACTCGTTAATCTGCAAAGCAAGCCCCCTTTCCAGGCCATTAGTGCCAGGACGATGT
The DNA here is from genome assembly GCF_964237555.1 of Oryctolagus cuniculus. Classification (NCBI taxonomy): domain Eukaryota; kingdom Metazoa; phylum Chordata; class Mammalia; order Lagomorpha; family Leporidae; genus Oryctolagus; species Oryctolagus cuniculus. The sequence continues at coordinate 52,979,487 of NC_091441.1, read as the reverse complement.
GAGATAGCAGCCAGCCTGGGCCATTAGTGCCATGGTCATTTAAAACACCAGCCCATTCAGGTTATTAGTGAGCCAGGGCAATTTGAGTGAACAACCTGTCCAGGCAATTAATGCCAAGGTAATTTAAAGTGCCACACCACTCGCAGGCCTGTCAACTAGCAAAGTGTCTTCCATTTTACAAATGGGGCATGCGACTCCTCGGGCGCATTTGAGGGGCAAAAAGTCTGGTGCCCGAGGAGTTCTCACACCCTGTGTCTGGTGGAGCCTCTTGACTTCAGGCAGGTTTCTGGACTTCAGACCTACGGGTGGATGTGAAGCCACAAATCTTCGGGATGCTCTGTGCCCGTGGCATCCTGTACGAAATGTTGGGCTACAGGAAGATCCTTCACCACGGCCCAGCACATATTGTAATGCAGATCGCACACTCCCCAGAGAGGCAGCGCACCATTCACCAGCTTCTGCAGTGGTCCTAGGGAGTGCCGATGTGTGCCAGCTGCCTGGGTATCACATAGACCAGCCATGCTCTTGGCACGCCGGAGGGGCTTGGGTGCCATCTCCCATTTTCTACAAAATCCAGCCTAGAAGCACAGATGAGCTCTGTGTTCTGGGGTGTTCCTGAAGGGATTAAGGCTGTTGTCTGTCACACACATCATGGCTGGATCTGGGGAAGTTTGGGGGAAGGCACCAGGGAGGGCCAGCTGGCTCAGGCGCACCCTTCTGCCTGCCTCCCAGTTTCCAGGTGGCTTCTCAGCATTGGCTGCGGGCGACACAGCCCTGCCAGGTCAGCTGCGGAATGTCAGGTCAGGACCCATAAAGAGCCGTGTGAGCTGAAGGCTGTCGGCTTAGCGGAAGGCACACGGCATCAATCACTTTTACGAGGTGCTTTGACCTTGTAGGGGAGCCAAAACAACTTCGCAAACCTGAAAGCGTTCGTAAGTTCCTTATTATGATCATTCTGATAATTATGCAGCGTGCACAAAGCTCTTCGGCTGAAATACATCCTGCATCGTCTTTTATTAGTTACCATGATTAATCATTCCCATTCAGCAGTGGAATTCAATCGATTAATTTAAAAACCTTTGTTAAACACATGTTCGGGAAACACACTAGGCACTCTGCAATGGAGTGCAATAAGAAAGACCCCCAAGCCGGCGCCGCGGCTCACTAGGCTAATCCTTTGCCTGCGGCGCCGGCACACCGGGTTCTAGTCCAGGTCGGGGCGCCGGATTCTGTCCCGGTTGCCCCTCTTCCAGGCCAGCTCTCTGCTGTGGCCAGGGAGTGCAGTGGAGGATGGCCCAAGTGCTTGGGCCCTGCACCCCATGGGAGACCAGGAGAAGCACCTGGCTCCTGCTTTCGGATCAGCGCGGTGCGCCGGCAGCAGCGCGCCGGCTCTAGCAGCCATTGGAGGGTGAACCAACAGCAAAAGGAAGACCTTTCTCTCTGTCTCTCTGTCTCTCACTGTCCACTCTGCCTGTCAAAAAAACAAACAAACAAAAAAACCCGCTTCCAGGAGTTTGCAATTGTTTCAGAGTTCTCTGCCAAACCCTTTGTGGCACTACTTATAAGTACAATAAATTCCACAGATTTCAGAAGGAAGGTATGAAAAAAGAAAAAGAAATAGACATCAGAGGTCAGGAAAGAATGACAAGAATTTAAGTCAGGAGATTAGGATGGAGAAGGGGGCTGCAATAAGATTCTGTGATGGCTTGAAATACAATCTAAAGCAAACTGAATTTTCCCAGAATCTCTTGAAAGCTCAGATCTTGGGCCTCTGATCCATGCAGACTCTTGCAATTCTAGAGCGTTTTGTGCCAGGAAGGAAGCAAACTGAATTCCCAGACACAGAGACTTTCCAAGGGGGAAGCTGAAGAATCCTAGTAATAAATCCACTTGTAACCAATATTTTCTATCTGTTAGAGATTTACTAAGTATTCACATAGAGACAGAACCCTTTGAGTGCTTGCTTGCACATAGTAAGGATCGTCATTCGACCAGTTCATTATGAAGACAAATGAGTCCATGAACACTGTGGTTTTGTTGTTGTTGCTGTTTTTTTTTTTTTTTTTTTTTTTTTTTTTTTTTTTTTGCTAAACTCTTGCAAGGTCAAGATCAAATGCAAGGGCCAGTACTGTGGCATAGAGGGTTCAGCCAAGGCCTGCAGTGCCAGCATCCCATGTGGGCACTGGTTCGAGTCCCGGCTGCTCACTTTCGATCCAGCTCTCTGCTATAGCCTGGGGAGGCAGTGGAAGATGGCCCCCAAGTCCTTGGGCCCCTGCACCCATGTACGAGACCTGGAAGAATCTCCTGGTTTGCATCAGCCCAGCTCCAGTCGTTGCAGCCATTTGGGAAATGGACCAGCAGATGGAAGACCTCTCTCCCTCCCTCTGTAACTCTCTGCCTTTCAAACAAATGAATATTTTAAAAAAAATCAAATGCTATCTCCTCCTTGAGTTTCTTCAGTCCTCTTTTGGAACCCACGTTACTTTGTACTTGAGCTCCTTCTACTTTTCATTACCTCTTAGACTTCTGGGGAGCAAGCAAACTAAGGTATGTTTTTTACTGTTTTACCCACAAACTACCAAATCCTACAAAAATTCTGAAGTTTTCAAACATCCACATTTTTCAGATCACCTCCTTTAGACAGAAATAAAGTAAAACCATTTCAAAAAGTGTTTTCCTTTGTAGACTATACAATTCTAGTTATAATTAAAAATTAGCAAATAATTCTCAATATGGCTGTGATAGGGACTTGTCTTATATCACAGCACGCTTAGCTATCAGTAAGGACTTATAACATTGAACTGAGTCTACTTTCTGTAAAGTGTGTATGAAATGCACGACACTCAATAGGGCACAAGCAAGAAATGGCTTTATTCGTCCTCAGCCATCACTTCCTATTATTTTCTGGGCAAATATCCCTTCATTGCATCTTTGCAGATTCTCTGAGCAATCCCATGTCTTCAAAGCCACTTTCAGTTATAGAAAAGCTCCCTTTCTGATACTTAACAGTTCATATTCGATTATTAGAAAGTCCAGTATCATAGTGTCTAAAATTTCAACCTCACCTCTAATTAAAAACTTATCTCACCGAACCAAGCCAAACCTATGATTTGGGGACCTACAATGGAAATTCAGCCTATATTCTGTGATAATCTATCATCCAAATGGAGAGAAAAGAGATATTTTGGGAATACAACACAGTGTGCTTGGGTCTATCTTCTTCCTGTGGACAAAAATCAAGACTAAGACTGGTGAATTCTTTCATGGGTTTATAATGTTCTGATGACTATAGCAACCTTTATGACTTTAGCCCACCTGGAACCAGAATCAAACATTACTGCAGCCCCGAGTAGAAATTGCCTTTGTAGAGAAGAGGCTAATAATACTTTTGCTTTGCGTTCTGAATTTAGAATTAGCATCTGACAATCCCCTTGGAATTATAACTCTTGCATTGTTACACACTAAATAGCTACACTTGTCTTGTTAATAAAATCATAGTAATTGAGTAGCATTTTCATTAAGACAGGAGTGTGGTTCATTTTGAAGATAGTTTATGAAAATAGAACCTGGAGATTCCATAGAAACTCCGCTTTCCCATTCAGGTTGCACAGAACCCATATTGATGGGAGAGCATTTGGAACAAACATATCAGCAAGTCACATGCCATGCCCACACTGGGGTCAGCAAAATTTGAGTGCCTGCCTTAGGGGTGATGGCGTGTTCTTCATTAGCGGCCATACCTACCCCATGTTAGAGACTCATACCTACCCCATGTTAGAGACTCATACCTACCCCATGTTAGAGACTCCCTTAACATTCCCCCAGTCAGGAAGCTGTCCGAGATCCGAGAGCTTCCTGGAGTAGATGCAGAGCTTCACCAAGGTGTTCCCCCTGTCACACCGAATAATTTAAGACACTTCATACATGCACTCTGAGCAAATCACAGTTAATAACAGACCCCTTGATGGGCCGGCGCTGTGGCTCAGTGGGTTAACGCCCTGGCCTGAAGCGCAGGCATCCCCTATGGGTACCGGTTCTAGTCCCGCTGCTCCACTTTTGATCCAGCTCTCTGCTATGGCCTGGGATAGCAACCCTGCACCTACGTGGGAGACCCGGAAGAAGCTCCCGGCTCCCGGCTTTGGATCGGTGCAGCTCTGGCCATTGTGGCCAACTGGGGAGTGAACCAGTGGATGGAAGACTTTTCTCTCTCTCTCTTCCTCTACTCTCTCTGTGTAACTCTTTCAAATAAATAAATAAATCTTTAAAAAAATTAGATCCCTCGAGATCTAATAAACCCCACATAAAATCCAGAATCTACATTTGGTAGTGATTCCCCCACCTCTGAGGCCAAATGGGATAAGCTAACTGTTCTCCAAGGTGATAATCAGGTGTGGGAGCAGCTGCAGGTGTGCTGACTGCCTTCCGAGTTGTGCTTGAACCTGAACCCCACAGGATGCAAGCTCTGAATACTGGTTCTGGGTACCAAGATTGAGGTTTGGGGGCAGTGTGGCAGGATATGGATGGAGATGTTGGACCACCTTGGCAAGCTGCACACATCTAAACAACAGGTAATCCCTTGGTCCTGAGATGTGGAGAAGATACAGAGTCATATGGCACCTGAGAGTCTAAACAAGAGCCCTGTACAGACCCTTAGCTTAAAATTAGGCAAAAATGAAGATGTCCACTTTGTATCTCAACAGAGACTACAGCACCACTCCAGGACTCTAATGCCATGCTGCTTAGAGCCACAAGGTGTTTGGCAGCACTGACAGAGCTAGGTGGTCAGCCCAGCACTGCGCTATAGGGGACATTTCACACAGCTATAGGTTATTGTTCCTACCTCCCAGAACCTCAAAATCTGCCTCTTTTATTAATATTTACCTGGCAAATATTTATTTGGCAACATCACTGGTGCCAAAGAGACAAAGAAAGGTAAATTGGCCAGATGTTGCTTTTCTGGTTTGATGGAAAGAACTTGGGAGTCAAACAGTCCTGGATTTGGACTGTGACGCTACTCTTAAAAAATAGGAGAGTTACAGCGAACGAGAAACATAGAAAGATCTTCCACCTGTTGGTTCACTCCTCAAATGGCTGTAACAGTCAGGGCTGGGCTAGATTGAAGCCAGGAGCTTCATCCAGGTCTTCCATGAAGGTGTAGTGGTCCAAACACTTGAGCCATATTCTGCTGCTTTCCTAGGCACATTAGTAGGGAGCTGGATCAGAAGTGGAATAGCTGGGATTTCAACAGGTGTCCACATGGGATGCCAGCATCATGGGTGGCAGCTTAATCAGCTACACCACAGTGCTGGCCCCCTGTTGCTGTTCTTTGCATCTCTGTGGTCTTTGGTAAATTAGTCCACCCACTCTCAGTGACCTCACTATACTTAAGGGGAGAGACCCACCAAATTCAAGTCAGTCTGCTTTTACCGATTTCCTATCTTCAAAGAGAAGATGTAGCCTTGGCTGAAGCAGCCTCTCTCAACTTAATGCAATTCCTGGGGACAGACATGGCTATGAGCCATGGGTAAAAAATACCCCCACCTGCCCAAACGTATTTGTGGAGGTCCACAGCCCCCACTCAAGGGACCCAATAACCATGCACGCCCCTCTCTCTATTGCATAATCCAAGATATAAAGCTCAGTGGAGAGACATGACATACTGTTGAATACTAAGTGCAACCTCTTAGCAGCACAATTGTGCATAGTGTCATGAGGCTCAAAAAAGTGAGGAATGGGATTTTAGCAGGAATCACTCACAGAAGGCTTGAGGGATATGCCCTTGAAAAACCCGAGTAAGAGTGCTTCATCCTGTGTGTCACAGACCAGGAGTGCTGAGCAGTAGCAGAGGAGACAGAGCTCCGGGAGGGCTAGGGCAGTCGCGGGGAGTTTGGAGGGCAGCACCCACTCATCCAAATCCTTGCTTGTATTTGTTAACGATGAAAGCCCAGGATCCACTAACCTCTGGGGACTGAACTGGGAATGTGCATGGCATAGGCCCCCAACTATTATGATGCATGCTGAAAGTTTGGGGGGCTGCGATTAGCAGCTTCAACCCATCTTAGTCTTACCCATTCTTTAAAACTCAGGCCAAATCCCGCTCACTTGTGGAGCATTTGTGACAATCAAAACCCTGTATCAAACCCAGATTCTCTGCCATCAAATGGCTCATGATCTAATGGGAGGGCAGGAATGCAAACATATTGTGTGGAGTCAAGATTGACAAGGGCCAATCATAGGAGGTTGGCTTTGCAGCTATGCAGATCTGAGTTGTAATCCACCATCCTGGTAGCAGTGTGCATTGGACAAGATTCAGAATAAAAGCAGAGACTGACTCTTAATAGAAGAAACTCCTCAATTCTTCTTGGGTGTAGGGAAAGAAATACTTGTAGGTCTTCGTAGCCTCACCTGCAGGTACTAAAACATGGATATGAAACATTTAAGACTAAATTGCATAGCCCAGAACCCCTTCTTCCCACTCTCAAAGGTACTTAGCTCCCAGTTATTCTTCCAACTATTCTCTAGTAAACACCTAAAGGAGAAACCTGCAGATGCCCACTGAACATTTAAGACTAAATTGCATAGCCCAGAACCCCTTCTTCCCACTCTCAAAGGTACTTAGCTCCCAGTTATTCTTCCAACTATTCTCTAGTAAACACCTAAAGGAGAAACCTGCAGATGCCCACTGAACATTTAAGACTAAATTGCATAGCCCAGAACCCCTTCTTCCCACTCTCAAAGGTACTTAGCTCCCAGTTATTCTTCCAACTATTCTCTAGTAAACACCTAAAGGAGAAACCTGCAGATGCCCACTGACAGTCTGCCTTGTTCTCACCACGTCCTGCTCCCTTTGATGAGCCCCAGGGCCCATCTGACCTCTTGGCACTGCCACAGTGATGAGCCCAGGTGGTTCTAGAGTGTAGACCTCAGCGGAGCCAAGAAGATCCAGACAGATGCACGGCACAGGGAGAGGGAAAGTGACTGGCTCTGTCTCTGGGTCACTGTCTCCCAGGCCCAAGGAAATTATCACGTCCAGCTGCTCATGAACACTTTGATATTTTGCATCACATCAGAAAAACTCCCCAAAACCATGCTCTTTTAGTTCTCATCCACCTAATCGTGGGGATTAAGAGCCAGTCCAAGGACCGGGTAGGGACTGGAGACTGGATCCATGTTTGTTGTCCTCCTCTTCAGTTAAAATGCATTTCTGGAAGCAACAGTCTCCCTTGATACCATTATTTACCTAGTCTGCTGGCTCCTTGCAGCAACAAGGTTCCATCATGTCCCCATTTCAGCAAAATCTCTATGCCTTACATCTGCTCTGCTAGATGTCCATTGAGGCCCTTTCCCATGAGTCACCCAGATGCTCTGCTGAAGGCTGCCCTCATGGCTCCAACTCCAGTGAACCTGACGTTGCTCCACTTTGTTTTCCTGGTTTCTGTCATCCTAATAATGATTCATGGTATCCTAGGACCAAGTCAGACCTTGTGATACCTGTCCTTTCCCTCTCTCCAGCTGTCAAGGGAGAAACTCCTCCCTATGGTCCAGGAAGTTAGAGCACAGCACCAAAGCCATGGCCATAGTGGAAGGCCACGGGGACCAAGCCCTCCTGAATGAGATCAATGCCCTTAGAAAACAGGCTCAAGGAAGCTCATCCACCCTCTCTTCTAAGTGAGCGCACAGCAAGACAGCACCCAAACAGTGGGCTCTCATCAGACTCCGAGTCTACTGCATCTTCATCTCATTCTTCCCGGACTACAAAAAAGTGAGCAAACGTCCATTCTCGTATGAGCTACCTGGTCCATGGTATTTTGCTCTAGCAGCCCGACTGAGCCAACACAATATCCAAATGTTATTTGCTACCTAAAAAAAAAATGATATTATCATGCCTTACAGGTGAGGATCTCAATGCTAGAGCATTCAAGTGACCTGAGCTTGAGCAGCCTGACCCACTCTACCTTTCACCATAAACTGGGCATCCTACAGGTGCTTGACCTTGAAGAAAGTTTAGAAGGTGGAAACGTGTGTGCTAAGTTTCTGCAGTAACTGGTACAGCAATAGGGTTTATGTATGATTAGGCCCCTAAGGTCATGTAGGAGTTAAAACCTCCAGTCTTATGTTAATGATATTAAGAGTGGAAACCAGGGCCGGTGCTGTGGCTAGCAGGTAAAGAGCCACCTGCAGTGCCAGCATCCCATGGGGGCACTGGTTCAAGTCCCGGCTGCTCCACTTCCGATCCAGCTCTCTGCTATGGCCTGGGAAAGCAGTAGAAGATGGCCCAAGTGCTTGAGCTCCTGCACCCATGTGGGAGACCGAGAAGAAGCTCGTGGCTCTGGATAGGCACAGCTCAGGCCATTGCAACCATCTGAGGGAGTGAACCAGCAGATGGAAGACTTCCCTCTTTCTCCCACTCTTTCTCTCCTTCTCTCGAACTCTGCCTTTCAAATAAATAAATAAAAAAAAAAAAGCAGTGGAAACTTAATCTGAGTATGGTGCTTAGAGGTGGGGACTTTGGAAAGTGATTAGGTTAGATCGGTCCTTGGGAGTGGAGCACCCTTCTGGTGGTTTTACAGGGGGGTAGGGGAGAAAGAGATGCATGCTCCTTTGCTCCTGCTATGATGCCTCTCCCCAAATAAGCTTTTTATTTGAAAGGTAGAGAAGAGAGAGATCCATCAGTCTTCCATGAGGAGAGTCACTCCCCAAATGCCTGCAACAGCTGAGACTGGGCCAGGCTGAACCAGGATGCAGAACTCCATTGAGGTCTCTCACCAGTGGGTGGCAGGGACCCAATACTTAGGTCATCATCTGGTTCCCAGGCACATTAGCAGAAAGCTGAATCAGAAGTAGAATAGCAGGGACTCAAACCAGGCACTCTGATGTGTGATGCAGGAATCCCCAGGGCAGCTTAATCCACTGTATCACAATGTCTACCCCATAAACTTTCCTTTATAAAGCAGAGGAGGGGATGGAAAGTGGCAGACAGAGGCACTGCATTGATGTTTAGGCAGACACAGGACCAGAGAGAGAGCTTCCTAACAGAGCTCTCTGGAATACAAAGCTAGTTACATGAGGTCTAAGCTCACACAGCTAATCAATGGATGAGCCAGGATTAAAACATGCGTCCAAGGATCCCCAGCCAGCAGCTTTCTTCCTGTCATTCTCTCAGGCAGACATTATTACATTGCCCAGTCAGAGCTGACCACATATTGCTGTTTACACAGTGTATCTTGTAAGGCCAGTGTTCCAAAGGGTAAAACACTTACACACCCACCGATGAATGGGAAAGTGTGTAGCAAGAGGCCTGTCTCCCCTGGTTAGTAGACAACCTTATATCTAACTCATAATCAGCACGATTCACTCCACAACTGCACCCTTGCTGAGGGCAGGGAAGGGTTGTCCTCATCACTGTGTTCTCTTTGAGCCAGAATAAGTCCTAGGGTGGGCTTGGTATAAGGCACACATTTCGTCAACCTGATTTAGTCCCCGGAGCCAGCCGTGTAGGACCAGCTGCTGGAGGGGGGTCTGCGGCCAGGTTCCCCTCTTCCCTGTGCATGGGCCTCAACAACAGAACAGGACTTGAGAGATTTGAAGTTAGTAGTTCTGTAGTTGTTCTCACAGTGTCTAGTGTGAAAACTGACCTAAAGAATCACTTGCTGCCTCCTTTCTATCATATCTTGGATTATTCCTTCTGAAGCTTTTGCTGAGGATCTCTGTCTACTCTCCAGAGCAGTGGTGCTTTATTCCTTTTCCTCTCTCTTTCCCGACTTTGGTCTCATTTTCGCTTACCATATATTCCCCTATGTGTATTTTTCTCTCCTCCTTTCCCTTGCCCTTGAGGCAGTTGTAGTCAAGTGATGCGAATGCTGTCCTTGAGGTCAGAGGGCTCGAGTTTCACTCTGGCTCTTCTTGTTGTGTGTCCACAGGGAAGTTGTTCAGCTCTTCAAGCCTTATTTTCTTTATTCACTAAATGGGATGATCCACGTAGGTACCCAATTATACCTTTGTTGCCTGTGGAGTTATTGTGAAATTAAATAAGCCCATATTTGTGAAGCTTTGCTGATACAAGGCACAGTGTGCACATTTAACATCATTATTACTTCCTATTTTTATTCTTCCAGGTGCTTTTCTCAAAGAGTAGGTGTAAGGATACTAAACACACCCAGAGAAAGGACGAAAATTAGAACCTTCACTCGGGAAGATGCTTAGGATCCCAGAGTCTGGCTCCTTCAGAAATTAGGTCAAACTATGCCCTTTGATTTATGTAGCATTTCTTCATTCATTTATTTATACTCAGGAGCACATTGTATCTCACACATTTTAAAATACTCATTTAGTTGCATTCATCATATCCTTTGTGAGATGAGAAAGGTGCTACAATTTAAACGCGCTTTGGCTATCCAAGTCAAGCAGACCTGTAACTCTTCGGTCAACAGATTAATGATTGGTATATTTAGGGTGGAGGCTTGATATATTGAGGGTGTCTGGGAGGTGGCCTGGTGGGAGCTCTGTAGCTCACTGGGGGCACACCCTTGGTAGGCAGCTCTCTTGAGGTGGTTGGTTATGTAAGCTGGACAAGTGTGTACAATTCCTGGCTCACCATGTGATCTTTCCTATATACTCACTCCACCCTCTGACGCCAACATCCTTATCAGATGTCAGATCAATGAGGCCACTTGATCATGGACTATGAACCTCCAAAACTGAATGAAAATAAACTTTCCGCCTTCCGAAGTAGCTCCTCTCAAGTATTTTAGCGGTAGTAACAACAAATGTGACTAGTACAGATGGGATGGGAGGAAGATGGGGGAAAGATGAGGGAGAAGGGAAACAGGGTCATGGATGCTTGCTGCACAAACTAAGGAGGAAAGGGGAGAAAAACCAGCAACCAGGATGGATTTCCAGCCTGCAGTTGGGAGCAAAGGTCCTGGACTCATGAGAAAGGTGACCGAATGATGAGGGATATGGCCATTTGGGCTTGTGGAACAGGCTGGATGTTCAGAAAGAGCTCCAGCCCCCCTCAAGTCTAGACTTAGAAGCCCTAAAGACCAGGTCTTGTTTGAGGTGACCAAGACCAGGTTGTAGAGAAGGCTAGGCCTCCCTCTTCATAGAGTAGAGGCAGTGTCCAGGCTCAGAGCTCACGGTAGCCTTCCCTCTCCTCCATGCACTCCTGGAGGGATTCCCAAAGGTGTTATGCCAGCAGCTCTGACATGTTCACTCCATGAAAGAGGCTAAGTGAGCCAAAGGGTGTTTTCAGTCCAACTTCATACGGGCACAGAGTCGCTGGGCAGCTAAAGGTGACCTAAAGATATGTAAGCACCAGGTGGCCTTGGTGCCTCCATGTATGGTTTATTGAGGGTGGGTGAGGGAGGCAAGTCATTCTGATCTTCTGGGATTCCTTCAGTTCTCATCACTGGAGTTCTGTTGAGATGTGATGTTTATATTCTGCCCCCCACCCCCACCCCATGAGGCCTCTGTAGAAATGAAAGATTATCTTGAAGGGAAAGCACTGAACCCGGGGCTTTCTACTATTGCTTTAAGATGGGTCCCTTTCAAACACATGAACCACAGAGCTGGCGATCACAGGCTCAGGCTATGGAGCACAGACTTCCTATGAGTTCCAACCCAGTACTACCTTTGCAAATCACTGCACCTTGAGTGATCCACTTCACTTTCTGTCTACTTCTAAAGTGAGTGTTGAGGCCAGCACTGTGGCACAGCGGGTTAAACCCCTAGCCTGCAGTGCTGGCATCCCCTATGGGTGCCAGTTTGAGTCCCAGCTGCTCCACTTCCGATACAGCTCTCCTCTATGGCCTGGGAAAGCAGTAGAAGATGGTCCACGTCCTTTGCCCCTGCACCTGCATGGGAAATCCAGAAGAAGTTCCTGGCTTCAGATCAGCTCAGCTCTGGCTATTGCAGTCATTTGGGGAGTGAACCAGCGGAATGGAAGACTTCTCTGTCTCTCTGGCTCTAACTCTCTCTGTAACTGTCTTTCAAATAAATACGTTCTTCAAAAAAAATAAAAATAGAGTCTCAGACCTGTGGTTCTCTGATATCATCTCAGTAGTTACCTCTCCCTCTTTGTGCTAAGGGCCACAGAGCGGAAGAGGACCATCTGCTCTGTCCTATCCCATCAGTGAGACATTGCTATCTCACTCATCTCTGTTGAAGCCTCAAGAAGGAATGCTTTTCACTTAAGGCTTGAGAAAGCCCAGAAGATTGTTAGGTATCATTATATTACTGACTTTTCATTTGCAGTATTCCAGGAGTCTGACTAAAAAGAATTAAGCTGTGCTGCATCATATAGTAGAATTCTACATTTGTATAGAGAGGCAATCATATACATGTTTATATATGAGACACTCATAATCTATATACATGATATCATATAACCTATTTCTCTATTTTAATGATGTATTTATTTGTGTATTGTTGTATTAATGTCTTCATCCTATACCAGATGGCATCCTTCAAGAATGCTAGAACCACATATGTCTCACTTATTCCAAGTCAGCTCTGTTTGGTACAATGCTGAGCATAGCAGGTACTCCTAAGACTTTGTTGGATGAGTGAGATCCACCTATATCCCTAGTACCTAGTCCTGGGCACTCCTCATTGCTGCCATCTCTCTTCTTGCCTGCCCTTGCTTGTACTACAATGGTATGTTATTTTTTAAATCTTTTACTGAGATAGATACAATTCACATATCACAAAATCCGCCCATTTAGAGAGCATAATTCAAGGGTTTTTAGAATATCCAAATGTCTATGCAACCATCATCACTATTTCCAGACTATTTCTGTCACCCCAAAGAGAAACCTGGTGCCCACTAGTGGTCACTCGTGATTCACCCTTCCTCTTTTACCCCAGTAGCCACCAATCTACTTCTGTCTCCACAGATTTGCCTATGTGGGGCATTGCACACAAGTGGTCTGATACAACATGTGCTCTTTTGTGTCAACTGTTTTTTTATAGAGAGAACAATGACTTCAATATTCATCCATTCTTTTTTGATGGCTGAATAATGTTCCATTGTATGGACATAGCACATTTTGTTTATCCAATCATCAGTTTGGGTCATTTCCCCTTTTTCGCCTATTATGTACAATTTACATCCCTCTACAAGCTTTTGTGTGGATATATGTCTTCATTTCTCCCAGATATATCCCTAGAAGTGAGATAGCTGGCTCATTTTTCTCATGAATTCTTGTAGGTGCCTATTCTAATTGTTTCTCCTTTGTGTTTCCCACTAGTTAGAACACTGTGTTTTAGATCACTGTAGACATGAGAATCTCAATTATCACTGAGTGTGCCTCACTGTAGTGCAGAGTAGCTGACTATGAACTAGACACACAGCTTCATTGCATTGTGGGAGTTTCCTTCCAAAGAGAGCCATGGATTGTAACCAGGGTCACCTGAGCACTGAACAGCACTAACAGGGCTTAGCATTTCAATCTCTACCCTTACTGTCCCTTCATTTGTTCCCAGCAAGTCCCCAAAGAACCATCGTAAAGTCAGCTCACTGCAAGGCTCCCTGGTGACACAACTTAGCAGAAAGCCCATGGACCAGCCCGACTCCACAGGATATAGAGATGGGTGCACACCTTTGCCTCACAACCAGGTGATCTGAAAACTTCAAACATTTGTTCTCATCAGCGGAATAAAGGAGGCAATCAGAGGTGGGCTTGTGGGCTGTGCTGACCATCCGAATACTGCTTGGCTGTCAGCAAGTACAATGTTTTGCTGGGGAATGATAATGTCTGATGGCCAGATAAAAGGTTCCAATCAATGAGAGGAAACTTGTCTATGCAATGGAAAACCTTTCACTGTGGCAGATAGAGGCAGAAGTGCAAAGTCAAAGAAAAGAGCAAAAGTTTGTTTGCCAGTTCCCTTTCTAAGCATCAAGACTGGGGGTGTGGATCACATGCATCATGGGGGTTATTACCATTTCAGGGATTGCAGGACCACATCAGTAAAATATGGAGAGAAGCTATTAAGCCGTCTTATCCCTCAACTGGCAGATACGAGCCTCTACCTCCTTCCTCTCCATCCATTCAGTGAGGTCGTTTGTTCTAGTTTAGGCCAGTGCCTATGATGGGGAGTCCTCCTTTTGCAGCAAGTGTCGCCAGTGAGATTGAACAGGAAGTCAGCCAGAGTGGTTTCCTAAGTCAGGGACATGAAGGCGGAAGTGAGGGCGTTTTGGTGTGAAGCTCAACAAGCAGGCAGTACCTGCAGGGGGAGAAGCTGCTGGAATTCGCAGCTTCAAAGGTGCTGTTTGAGGCATCTCACTTATCTTGGAGTCAGTCCCACCCTTGCTTGGTCATAGTTGGAGTAGGTGTCCCTGCTCATGGTTAAGTTTGAAATGTGCCTGGAGGCCCTCCTCACCCTGTCCAGCTTGTGTGTGACTGCCAAAAGCCCACCATTAGCTATTCTTTCCTTTGGGTTAAGATGTTTCCCTATTTAAATGAAAATGTTCCTGGGAAAAAGAATACATTGAACCAGCTCATCATTCACTTCAGTACATACGTGAGGCACCAGATTATTTTCTGGCAGCCATTCCTGAAGGCACATTTTGATGGGACTGGGCGGCAGCAGGATGGCAGAGTGGAGAGAAAAATTCAGCTTGATAGCTGAGGCACCTTCTCTAGAAAGCGTGGGTCTCTGGACCGCAGAGGGAAGTGGTTGGGAAGAGGCCCAAATACTGTGAAGGGCAGGTCCATGCTCACCTTGGACATAATACAGATGCATATCTATTCTGTAGTTGGTTTTCAGCCTCTGCACGTCACATCCACTAATGTCACCTGGCATAAGATATATCTCAAGATGAACTCCTGTACATCCTTCTTCCTGCCCGAGCTGCCCTTTGCCTGGGCAGAACAGGGCACAGACATCAAGACAGCTCTCTATTCCATGTGACTCCGAATGAATTTCCATCTTATCTCATACCCACTGATGGTGCAGCAGGAACCTGGGTCTGCAGACAGCTGGAAGCTGCAGCCAGGCTTTTTAGCCAACTATGTGGCAGGGAGAACACTATGCCGACCACCCACGAGTCATCTGTGTCTTCATCCCCAGAGCCCGGAAAGAGTGCCTTTCCATGGCAGATCCAGGTCATTGAGTTAAGAACCCCAAGATGGAGAATTATCCAGGTGGAACCTTCTAGGCAGAGAACATGAACACTTCCAGCTGTGGTCAGGAAGGAACCCAGTGGTGGCAGAAGGGTCAGAGGGAGGCAATGGTCCCAGCTTTGGAGAGCGAGAGAGGGAGGAAGCCAGGGAATGCGGGGGGTGGGGGGGAGATGATTCCTTTGGAGTTTCCTGAATGAAACACAACACTGCTGACACCTTGATTTTAGCCCAGTGAGACCTGTATTGGATTTCTGACCCATGGGGCTGGAAGGTGATAAATCTATGTTGTCTGAAGCCACTAAGTCTCTGGTTGTTTGTTACAGCAATAGAAAGCAAATCACCCCTAGGAAGATTGAGATGAGTGAATCCATCCCTGCCCTCCACCCTGTCTGTCCTGGTCACTTCTATAGTAAAGTCTCTCTCTCCATCTCCTCCCTTTTTTCCATCCATTCCCATTTAGCTTCAACCCCACCCAAGACATCCATCCAAACATTTCTTACACCACCCATTTGAAATGCCTTTCATTGAATAATAAACACTTCTATTCACATATTGTCTTATTTACAAAGCGCTTCGGTTTTTCATATTTGGAAACTAAGACTTAGAGAAGTAAAGCATCTTACCAAAGGCTACCAAGTAGGAAGTGTCAGAGGTGATGTTCCAGTCCAGAACACAGCCTACTCCAATGCTTCCCAAAGGACTTGCTGTAGGATAATAGCTTCATGGGTTATGAAAAACGTCACAAAGAAGAGGACCTCACAGCCTGTTGTCCGGCTCTAACCTTCTACTTCCTCATTGCTGTCTGCCAAGGCCACACCACCCCTGTGCTCCTAATCCACAGACTTCTCTGGGCTCTGTCACCTGCCATCCTCTCAGGGCTGCTATGTGTATGCAGGGGGTCCATCAGGCTTCTTGTTCCATAATCCTCTCCTCTAGCTGCTTGGTCATCCACCCTCATACTAACCCAGCTATGTAAAACAGCTCTACCTCTGCAATGCCAACCCTTGGTGCTCAGCCCTCTGCCTGGCTCCTTGCTCCATCCGGCTCCCTCCCCTTCTTCACTCAGCATCTACTCTTCCCATAGGCCTCCCATCTCGGATCCTCCCTGCCTTCCAAGTCTATTAGTTACAGCCTGGCTCTCCCAGGTGCGTAGTAGAATTGTCTTACAACCCCAAACTGTAAACCGCAGAAGCTGGGAGAAGGGTCAGATGGACACTGGTGTTAGAACTTTCCCAGGCGGTTCTGATGCACAGCCAGAGTTGACAAACAGTGCGCAAGTGTAGCCTGTACTCTTGGGGGAATCTCCCAATCTCTCTGTAGTTCTACCTCTACTGCTCCCTTGCTTTTTATATGAAATGTGGAGTTACAGAGACCAAGAGACCTTCCATCCACTGGATTACTCCCCAACAGCTGCAATTGCTGGAGCTGGGCCAGGCCAGAGCCAGGAGCCTGGGACTCCATCAGGGTCTCCCATGTAGGTGGTAGGGGCCCAAGCAGCTGGGCCATCTTCTGCTACTTTCCTAGATCTGTTGTCAGGGAAATGGATTGGAAGTGGGGCAGCTAGGACTCAAACTGGTGCCCATATAAGATTCCAGTGTTTAGGCAGTGGCTTAACCCTGTTTTGCCACAATACCAGCCCCTTCCTTGCTTTCTTATTGCAAATCCAACAATTTGCCTTCACCACTGTTATGGTTAGGAACCCTTGGGTTTCAACTAACAGCCAACCAAAGACTGTTTCAGGGAGCATTTCTGATAAAGCTGCATGAATGCAGCCTAGACTCAGGGCCTGGAGCCCTCAAGGAAGCCCAGCACAGTCTCTGTCTTGGTCCCACTTCCTTGTATGCCTTTGAGCCCCTCTCCTTGTTTGCTGCTTGTGATTTCTGCTTCCTGTCCTCATGGTAAGGATGGTTAACAGCCAGAACTCCCTGGTTTATAGTCAGAGAGAAAGGGAAGACTGAGTGGGGGCCTTTTGATCCAGCTCAAAGTTTCTGGAGGAGGGAGTCTGATACACCAGGATTGGATTGGGTTCTCGCTCCAGGACCACAATCATCAGTGGCCATCTAAATGCAACCACATGGCACAGACATAGGTATTCCCCAGCAATTTGACCGCCTACATGATCGGAAGGGGCATCCAGGCTGCTGGAGGGTGGAAGGAGATTAGCACAGCCAAGACAGTAGGGCTGCTGAACAGCATGGAAGGAATTTGCCCAGACAGGAGGAGTGGTCCCTTGCAGTTTGCTTTACAGTATCTGCTGGCTCCTGGATAACATTATATGTTTAGTCATTCTCAGGGTAAACCTTCCCACCGAGCTTCCTGCTTTACAGAAGACATGGAAACCATGGGGCACGAACTCCTTCAACTCCCCTTCCTTCTAGCTGAGAGACGGGTGCACCACATCCCTTTAGTTTCACTTTCCCTGTCCCCTCCGATTCTATCTGTCTGCATGCTTTCCTGAGGTTCTTAGCCCTCCACCTCTAACCCTAACCCTGGCGGTCTCTCCCCAGTACCTCCCTTGACCTCATTCCCTGTCCCCTGTGCTGGCAGACTTCAGCCTTCAGCTGCTAATTTCCTACTCAATCCTCAGTATACTCAGTCTAGCCCTCCTACCACCGATTCCTGGTAACATCTCTGATGAAGGTCACTGGTGACCTAACCACCTACCCCCAGGAGCGATTTCTAGCTGTTATCTGCTGCATTTGACACGATCTCCTAAAGATGGCTCTCATCAGTTTTTCCTGACTTGTGGCCATGTCAGGTCCTCTTCAAATTTCCCCTAAACTTTTATAATAGTGCCCTCTACAGCTTCCCTGGGCTTTCATCTTACCACCTCTTCCTATAGCTGTTAGTTATTTTTCTAGGATAAGATCTGATTAACTACTCTCCCATCTGAAGTCCTTCCAGGGGCAGGCATTTGGTCTAACAGTTAGGATGTCACTCAGACACCAATGTCCCATATAGGAGGGCTGGGTTCAAGTTCTGGCTTGGCTCCCTGTCGCTCCCCGTCTTCGTGGAGGAACGACACAGGACCCTGCGCTGTTCTTTTGTCTGCTCGGCCCTCCCCGGGTTTGCTGCTGGTCCTTCCCGGGTTGGCTACCGACCCTTCCACCTCCGTGGAAGGGCAGTTCCCCCTGCCACATTCCCCACTTCCGCAGGGGAGCGGCATACCGCCGGCCGGCTCTCTCGGGGGCTGCACAGGTGTTCCTCAGGTGTTCCCCTTAGATGTTCCTGGTGCATGTTGTCTCTCTCCTCCTTTATAGTCCTCCTCCGCCAATCCCAACTCGGCTGCCCACACGCCGAGTACGCTGCTCTCCTCCAATCAGGAGCAGGTCCTACAGTTTATTGGTTGAACTGGAGGCAGCTGCGTAGAAGCTGTTTTCTCCTCTCCCAGCGCCATATTGTGGGAGAGCAGATGCATAGAATAAGTCTTAATTCCAGTAACTTAGTCTAGTCCGGGTTGCTCCCCACAGATCCCCATTCCAGCTTCCTATTAACACATACCCCAGAAAATAGCAGGTGATGGCTCAAGTAGTTGGGTTCCCATGACCCATATGGGGGACCTGAACTGAGTTCCTGGTTCCTGACTTTTTATTTATTTATTTATTTGACAGATAGAATTAGATAGTGAGAGAGAGAGAGACAGAGAGAAAGGTCTTCCTTCCGTTGGTTCACTCCCCAAATGGCTGCTACAGCCGGAACTACACCAATCCGAAGCCAGGAGCCAGGTGCTTCCTCCTGATCTCCCATGGGGTGCAGGGGCCCAAGCACTTGGGCCATCCTCCACTGCCTTTCCAGGCCACAGCAGAGAGTTGGACTGTAAGAGGAACAACCGGGACAGAATCCGGCGCCCATATGGGATGCTAGCACTGAAGGCAGAGGATTAACCAAGTGAGAAACAGCGCCAGCCCTGTGCTTCGTGACTTTGACCTTAGCTAGTCCTGGCTCTTCCTGGCATCTGGGGAGTAAACCAGCAGACAGAAGATCTGTGTGTGTGTGTCTCCCCCTTTCAAATGAAATGAATTAATAAATCTTCCAGTGCCTTCCATTGTTCTCCCTAGCTCCCAGGTGGGTTCAAGATCCTAAGCTCAGCCGGCGCCGCGGCTCACTAGGCTAATCCTCCGCCTTGCGGCGCTGGCACACCGAGTTCTAGTCCCGGTCGGGGCGCCGGATTCTGTCCCGGTTGCCCCTCTTCCAGACCATCTCTCTGCTGTGGCCCAGGAGTGCAGTGGAGGATGGCCCAAGTGCTTGGGCCCTGCACCCCATGGGAGACCAGGAGAAGCACCTGGCTCCTGCCTTCGGATCAGCTCAGAGCGCCGGCCGTGGCGGCCATTGGAGGGTGAACCAACGGCAAAGGAAGACCTTTCTCTCTGTCTCTCTCCCTTTCTCTCTGTCTCTCTCTCTCACTGTCCACTCTGCCTGTCCAAAAAAAAAGATCCTAAGCTCAAGACACCAGATCTTTTATGCTATGGCCCCTTCTACCTCAGGCTCCTCCCCATGCCTCTCCCACCTATGCCCACTCATAGCCAGATGCTTGCAACTCCCACACAAGCCACGTTCTTGCTCATATTCTTCCCTCTACCACCCTGCCCAGTATATCCCACTGCCTTCACACCTCAACTCAGCTCCTCTCCCTACTTGGTGAAGCCCTATCCTGACTGCTCCTGGCAGGGCCCATGGCTGTTCTCATCATCATTCCCATATCCCATGTGCTTCTTAGTTGTAGGGCTCCTCATGCTGCATGCTATGATGTCTTTACAAGTCAGCATTTCCCACAAGAATGCAGGCTCCTGGGAGGTGAAGAAGGGGTTCAATGGCACTTGGTCAGTAAATCTGTAATGCACTGTTAAGTGATGGGAGGCCAGTGTTCAGGGCTAAGCTCCTACTCAAGGCCCCAGAAAACCAGACTAAAGTTTAAAATGGAGTCACTCATGCTAAGTTTTCACAAAGGGAATCTCAGTTGTCGTCTGAACTTGAGAAAAATAGCCAAATTTCCCAGAGAAGTCAGTTTTAATCATCAGGATAATAAAGTTCCCTGTATTTTAATCCTTACCAGAAAAGGTACCCTGATGGTAACAAATTAGCTATTTTTCTGTTGTTCCATCTCACTCTCCCCTCATAGCGGGAAATAACCTTGAAATGCCCAGTTTTCTTTCTGTTCTTTGTTTCCACTGTCCCCTTCTCATCCATAAAATCAGCCCCTTCTGGTCAGCTTATTAGAAGGCTTCTTCTATTTTCTGGAGTGAAGTGTTGCCTAGAATCACAAACAAGGGCAATTAAGATACATAAAGATAGTGCTGCCATTTTGGTTTTTGGCGAGAATCATGGGTGAATGGGAAGAAAGTAGCCATGGAGACTGGACTGGAAAGTGAGGTAGTGCTTGTCGACAGGGATGGTCCCACAAGAATGTAGACAACCTTGACCTTGTGCACTGGATCCCCTGACGGACAAATATGTTTAATCTCCTCATCCCTGCTCAGGTAAGCAGCACCTCCACGCTTGCAGCTGCTTCCCCTAATAGCCTTTCTCAAGGTATTACTCAGCTTTTCCTGGGTTCCGCCTCTTCACTTTTCTCCTTAAAATCCGATTTTGAAATGCAAGTTGAGGCATTCAGCCACTGAAAGATCTTCATTGATTTATTTTGCCTTCCTTATTTATTAATGGGACTTCTCCTTGATACTTCTTTGCTCTCTGATGTGTGTGTAAAGGCTCTGCTCCTTCCTTTTAACCTGGGGCATTAGATTTGCACAGGCTCTAGCCTTCCTTCTCTCACCTCCTCCTTTCCACTCGCTGCCACTCTAATTGAAATATTTTTATGTCTCTGCCCACAATCCCTTATCCAGAAAAATTATCAAGTGGTCTCAAACATTCACGTTGACCCTTCGAGAAATCAAACTGCACAGTTCTTAATCCCTGCATATTTGTTCTTTAAAATGGTTTTGGCTCTTGACTAGCACAGGGATTAAGACTGCCAGGGTTCACATCTCAGTTCTATCACTTAGCAATGGTGTGATATTTTTCCAATTTCTTAAGTTCATTCTGCCTTAGTTTCATCTTCTGCAAAAGTGGCCTTCATAATTTTATTCATCAGGTTTTTGTCACTATGACAAAATACTAGAGACAGGTAACTATATAAAGAGAAGAGACAGGGGCTGGGTTGGTACAGAGGGTTAAGCTGCTGCCTGTGATGCCATCATCCCATATGAGCAGCAGTTTAGGTCCCGGCCGTTCTGCTTCCAATCCAGCTCCTTGTGAACGTGCCTGGGAAAGCAGAAGATGGCCCGGGTACTTGGGCCCCTGCACCCAAGTAGGAGACCAGGATGGAGTTCTGGGTTCCCGGCTTCAGCCTGGCATAGGCCCAGCGGTTGTGGCCATTTGCAGGGTAAGCCAGTGGATAAAGATCTCTCTCTCTCTCTCCATTTCTTTTTCTCTTTCTGTCTGTAACTCTATTTCTTTATTTGAAAGGCAGAGGAAGGTTTGTTCAGCTTACAGTTTTGGAGAGTCAAAATCCAAGATCGTGTGTGTGTGTGTGTGTGTGTGTGTGTGTGCTGGTGGGAGGGGGGATATTGGTTTGGCCTCTGGGGAGAGGTAAATGAGGGCACATCATGTGTGACCACCTCTCCCCAAACAGGAAGTCAGATAGGACAGAGGTCTCCTTATTCCTTCTAAGGGCACAACTCCAATGATTTAAGAATCTCCAACCAAATCTCACCTCTCAAAGGTTCTCCCATCCCCTGATAGCTTCACGCTGGGCACAAGCCCTTAACATACTTTGATGATGGTCAGGGGCACCCAAACCAATATCTAGACTGGAGATTAATCTACTTCCTAGAGTTGACCCGGGTGTGTTTACTGAGCGCTATGCCATATTAAGAGTGCCTAGCACAGAACAGCCCTGCGTGTGGGTCAGTTCTTCCTACTGCTTCACCTTCACACCCTCTCTCACCTTCTCCTTTACCTGTTCAGAGCAGATCCTCTGGTTGGTTAGGATCAAACATGCAGGGGTTGGCTGCTCTAAGTGGAAATTATTCAAGGTTCTATGTGTGTAATGACTGGCAAGTGAACGTGATACAAACTAGAGCCAGATGCTGTTTACAACCCTTTGGAATTTTAACAAAAAAGGAATGGAAATGATCTTTAATCAAGTGCTTACAGGGTGAAGCAGTGTGATAGGTGGTTTACACAGTTTATGATATACAATTTTGGCTGGTGCCGAGGCTCAATAGGCTAATCCTCCGCCTGCGGCGCTGGCACACCAGGTTCTAGTCCCGGTTGGGGCACCGGTTCTGTCCCAGTTGCTCCTCTTCCAGTCCAGAACTCTGCTGTGGACTGGGAGTGCAGTAGAGGATGGCCCAAGTGCTTGGGCCCTGCACCTGCATGGGAGACCAGGAGAAGCACCTGGCTTCTGGCTTCGGATCAGCAAGGTGTGCTGGCCACAGCGGCCATTGGGGGGTGAACCAAAGGAAAAAGGAAGACCTTTCTTTCTGTCTCTCTCTCTCACTGTCCACTCTGCCTGTCAAAAAAAGAGAGAGAGAAAAAAATGACATACAATTTCGTCCTTACTGCAAGGTCTGTATGTAAAAATTCTATTTCAGTGCCTTGTAGAGGAAGAAGTTGGAATTCAGTCAGGTTACAGTTCTTGTCTAACATCGCCCAGCAATTAAGTTGCAGAACTAGAATGAGAACCCAGATTGGCCTGGCCACAAAGCCCATGCCCTTAATCATAAAAGTGTTATGATTCTGGGATCTGGCATAAACTAGTTTCAAGCAGAAGGAACTGGAGCCAGGCATACCATTGTTCTGGTGTAAGTGCGAGGTAGGGAGGGTTAAGGCAAATGTGGAACCAGAAGTGAAACTGGGAGCAAGTACTACATTTGCCCCTGAGGGGGTGGGGGCAACTGCAGTTGTGTTTGCTCAGGGAATGTTTGTGGCATGAACACATGAATGTAAAACAGCAGTGAGGGGTGGCTTGGGGCTGAGCTTGCCTGGGGCAGGGCTGTAGGTGGGGCCAAAGGGGGCTCCAGAGTGAGCAGGTGCTTTGATTCAGGCAGGAGCAGGAAGCCCTGGTGGTGGGCTTACAAGAGGCACGAGAGCTGTAGAGTGCAGAGAGGAGATCAGGGGGACCTGCTGGGGGCTGTCTGCGGTTGACCGGCAGCTGGAGCAGGGCTGAGTTCGTTAGGAGTTGGATGAGGCCACACTTCCACTTCCTCCATGATGGCGGGCCTAGGGCAGCTTCCCTGGTGCTCATGTTCTGCCCAGTAGGTCTGGACTGAATGCGGAGGACTTCGCGGCTAACCTGGGCCAACCCGCATGCACAGACGTGTCTGATGGCACCCAGCATTTGGAGGGACTCATTTGAGGCAATGTCAACGTGGAGTAGTGGAGCCTGGTTAGAGGGCTGACTCAGAGCCCTGCAGAAGCCACTCCTGGCTGTGACCTGTCCTCAGAGTGGAGTGGGACACTGGCCTCCAGTCTGCTCCCTGTGGGTCTCTGCTCTACCACCCAACAGGGTTGCCCATTTTTGCCCCAGGTCTTTGTGCTGGCTGTTCTAGCTGCTTAAGACCATCAGCTGTGGTTCCAGGAAGGGCAGCTGTTTTGAATACTCCTAGTCTTAGCTCCAGTATCTCCTCCTCGGTGCCTCATATATAGACACCTGCCTAGCACCAGTCTCACTCATATCACAGCTTATTCTTTCTAGCGTTTGCTATTATCTTCAAGTATCTGGCTTCCTTTTAAAAAGATTTATTCATTTTGAAAGTCAAAGAGAGAGAGAGAGATCTTCCATTTGCTGTTTCACTTGGTAGATGGCTGCAGTAGTCAGGGCTGGGCCAGGCAGAAACCAGGCGCTGGGGGCTTCATCCGGGTCTCCCACCTGGTTAGCAAGGGCCCAAACACTTGGGCCATCTTCTGCTGCTTTCCCCAGTCCATTAGCAGGGAGCTGGATTTGAAGTGGAACATCCAGTGTGCAACATGCTGGCCTGTATCTGGCTTCTTTACATGCTTCCTTTGTTCTTTTCATGTATTTTATTTTTAAGATTTTATTTGACAGAGCTAGAGAAAGAGAGAGAGAGAGTGTGTATGAGATCCTCCATCGGCTGACCCACCCCTTAATGGCTGCAACAGCCAGAGCTGAGTCAGGAGCCTCTTCCAGGCCCCCCAACACAGGAAGCAAGGGCCCAAGCACTTGGGCCATCCTGCCTGCTTTCCCAGGCCATTAGCAGGGAGCTGGATAGGAAGTGGAACAGTCCGGACACAAACTAGTGCCAGTATGGGATGCCAGCACTGCAGGCAGCTGTTTTACCCATCATGCCACAACACCAGCCCCTTCCTCCTGCATTCGAACTCTGTGTTTCTGTGGGAAAAGCTCTGATCTGTTCATTGTTATGGCCCCAGTCTTTAGGGATATGCCCAGCACATAGCAGTTGCTCAAGAATTATCTTTGGAACAAATGAATCCGAGCCTCACTTTTTTTTTTTTTTTTTTTGACAGCAGAGTTAGACAGTGAGAGAGAGAGAGAGAGAGACAAGAGACATAGAGAAAGGTCTTCCTTCCATTGGTTCACCCCCCAAATGGCCGCTATGGCCGGCACACTGCACCAATCCGAAGCCAGGAGTCAGGCGCTTCCTCCTGGTCTCCCATGCAGGTGCAGGGGCCCAAGCACCTGGGTCATGCTCCATTGCCTTCCCGGGCCACAGCAGAGAGCTGGACTGGAAGAGGAGCAACCTGGATTAGAACCCAATGCCCACATGGGATGCCGGTGCCGCAGGCGGAGGATTAACCAAGTGAGTGAGTCACGGCGCCGGCCCCCTGAGCCTCACTCTTTAATTTTTTTTTTTTTTTTTTTTTTTTGACAGGCAGAGTGGACAGTGAGAGAGACAGAGAGAAAGGTCTTCCTTTTGCCGTTGGTTCATCCTCCAATGGCCGCCGCGGCCGGCGCACCGCGCTGATCCGATGGCAGGAGCCTGGTCTCCCATGGGATGCAGGGCCCAAGTAGTTGGACCGTCCTCCACTGCACTCCCTGGCCACAGCAGAGAGCTGGCCTGGAAGAGGGGCAACCGGAACAGAATCCGGCGCCCCGACTGGGACTAGAACCCGGTTTGCCAGTGCCACAAGGTGGAGGATTAGCCTATTGAGTCACGGCGCCGGCCGAGCCTCACTCTTAAACTCAGCTTTACATGAGCAGATTCGGTCTCCGATTAAGATTTCTGTTGTTTCTGATTTCAAATAAAGAATATAAGTATAAAAAATAGAAATTATAAGTTATATTCAAATGTAATTATATTCAGATAAAGAATATAAGTTATAACTATAAACGAATGGAATTTAGTTGAACATAATACCAGGCATAGAGTTGAAGACAGCAGGCATAGATCACAGAAGAGGAAGCCACCCGCATGGTTTTAAAGTTTGACACGGAGAGTAACTGTGAAGGGGAAGAGACACTCACTGAGCCACATTCTTACATAAATTACATTTTCTTATTTCTAGTTAATAAAAAGAAGATCCACCTTGATGCTGGTTTGGGGTTCATCACTCGAAAAGTTCAAAACTGAGAACCAGTAAAAGAAATTTAATCCTGCCTATTCACTTGGAAATGTTTCAATGGAGATTTTCTAGTTTGTGCTTTTTACTGGTGATGGCTCCTGAAGCAGCTTTACTCTTTCTTATTTTAAGGAAACAAATCAACCCAGATAGTGCTCGTCATAGTCATAGTCTTTATCACCGTCTATCGCAAAAGGCCCATTTGTCCTGTGGTGGTCAGGCTGACACCTGCTCCAGAGCCATTCCCTCACTCAACCCTGTGGCTCCCACAGTGCATTCTCGTCCTCCTTTCCTCGTAAGAATTCTTTATTTCGACGTCGTGCCTACACTTGAAGTTCAGCAGCCAAAGTCATCCACTCTGTCAGGACCGACACCCCTTCAAGTTCCAGAGTCAGCTCAGAAGTTCCGCTGATGACTTAATCCCCAAAGTGCGATTGTGGGGCCGCCTCTAGCCTCTTTTCTGCTAATGGCGTTTTATGAGCGGGGCAAAGGCATCCAGTCTGGTGGGAGGAAAGATGCTCCCAAGAGCCTACTGGTCTTGGGCAGAAGGAGTGCTTTCTCCTTCTATCAAGTAAAATGTTAAAGATACGTATAGTAGTCCCCATTGTCCTCGGGGCTTATGTTCTAAGGTTCCCAGTAGACACCCAAAAACCACAGATAGTATCAAGCTATCTATATAATTCTATGTATTTATATATTTATATATGTATATACACACATATATATCCATATACACATTGATTTTATTTATTTATTTGACAGGCAGAGTGGACAGTGAGAGAGAGAGACAGAGAGAAAGGTCTTCCTTTTTCCGTTGGTTCACCCCGCAATGGCCGCTGTGGCCAACGCACCTTGCTGATCCGAAGCCAGGAGCCAGGTGCTTCCTCCTGGTCTCCCATGCAGGTGCAGGGCCCAAGGACTTGGGCCATCCTCCACTGCCTTCCCGGGCCACAGCAGAGTTCTGGCCTGGAAGAGGAGCAACCAGGACAGAACCGGCACCCCGATGGGGACTAGAACCCAGTGTGCCAGCGCCACAGGCAGAGGATTAGCCTAGTGAGCCGAGGCGCTGGCCTACACATTGATTTTAAATATATAGTTCAAACAGGTGCAGTCTCCAGAGTGCAGGATATATGAAGAGCTGTTGAAAGGAGCTTGGCTACAGCAGAAGCCATGTGGAGGAAAGTGAAGAGAAGAAACAAGGGGGAAATAAAGAGGCACAATGACATCAGGTCCCAGAAAGTGCCAGAAAGTGTTTGATGGTAAGGGGCTTCTTACCAGAAGTGGTAACCTGTGCTTCTTCTTGCTGAATCAGGTGTGGTTCAGAGGTGCAGAGGCAGAGGTGGTGGGACCATAGAGGAGTCAGACACATGCCATGTCGGCAGGAAACCTTCAGCTCTGGCAACAGGGGAGAACCACGTCTGGGTTGTGGATTGGACCACCCAGAGGAAGCCCCCAGACTTCTCTTACCTACAAGAAACTCCTGGAGAGAACTGATCCAGCAGTTGGCTTACTGAATGAGAAATAGCAACACACTAATACAACTTTGTTATCAAGGTACAATAAGAAAACAGAAGAAACAAATAATAGAAAGAAGACCCATCCAAAATCTGTTAGAATAAAAATGATTAAACATTTTGAAATAATTAAAAGAAATGAAGCAATTGCCTTTATGAACAGGACAACCCTGATACACACAGGTGAGAAATCAGGGAAGACAACATAACAGAGAGAGATGAAATAGAATAAAATCACAGAAAAGATGACAAAAATCATAGAATAAAGAACTGACACCATTGAAACTATAAGGAATATAGAAAAGAGAAGAGGGGGACAGGAGTTTGACCTAATGGTTAGGGTGCCAGTAATGATGCCCATCAGGTACTTGTGTTCAATTCCTGTCCCTGGCACCTGACTTCCATTTCCTGTTGATATAGACACAGGGAGGTGGCCCTGATGTCTCAAGATATTAGGTTCTTGCCAATCCTTGGGAGACCTGAATTAAGTCCCCAGTTCCTGGCTCCAGCCCTGGTCCAGGCCCGGTTGTAGTGGGCCTTTGGAGAGTGAACCACCAGATGGGGTAGCGTTCTCCTTCTCTTTGCCCTTCAGAGAAATAAGTATATAGATTTAAAAAGAAAAACAAAAGAAAAAAAAGAGCTAAGAAAAATTAAAGGAGAAAAATGCTAGGTATGGAAGACAGGGAAAAGCAACTCCAAATTCACAGAATTGGAGCCCTCAAAGACAGAAACCCAAATAAGGAAACACTGAAAAACCAAAAGCTATACAAAAATCATTTGACAAAATTGAGATTGCTCCATCAACTAACATAAATGAGCCTCATTCTCCTGCTTTAAAAATATTTCCAGCTTAACTTGATGAAGGACACTGGGCAAGAGCCAATTCTAAAAGCGATGCAGAAAATTAAAGATAAACGGATACAAATACAGCAGCAAATGAAGACCTTAAGAAAGTGGGAGCTACGGCCTAGCAGCAGCCAAGGTCCATGCAGGCCAAAAGACGCCCGCTCAACACCACGATGCTCCAGTGTTCGAGTATGCTGACCCATAAGGATACCACACTCACATCCACACCTGGGAACTCAACATTTTTGGGAAAATAAAACTAAAGAATCAGTTTACTTGGGAACAAAAAAAAAGTTTTAAATTCATGCTTGGCTTTGTCATAATACACACTTTCCACAAACTTTTGAGTATCTCATGCACTGAATATCAAACTCCATATGCACAAGGCAGGAATCATAGAAAATAAAGGAAAAAAGAGTAGCACCAATAAATAGGAGACATTAAAGGTTTCTCAGAAAAAATTAAGAACAATGAAATAAAGCTAGCAGTTAAAGAACAAGGGTCCATTTGCAAGAAGATGGATGAAACTGGAAAACATACTTAGTGAAATCATCCAGTCCCAAAAGGACAAATACCAGAGGTTCTCCCTGACCTGTGATAACTAGTAGAGCACATAAAAGGCAATGTATAGAAGTGAAATTAACACTTTGATAAGCAATGACTTTGGACATCCCTTGTCTCAACTGTTGAAGAACAGTTCACCCACCCCCCATTCTATTTGTTGAACTCTTTACTTAACATAGATTTAATCAGGTGTATAAAGTTAATTGAAAATAGATCTAGGGCTGGTGCTGTGGCGTAGTGCATAAAGCTGGAGCCGGTGGTGCTGGCATCCCATATGGGCGCCAGTTCAAATCCTGGCTGCTCTGCTTCCAATCCAGCTCTCTGCTATGGACTGGGAGAGCAGTAGAAGATGACCCTACTGATTGGGCTCCTGCATCCACATGTGAAACCTACAAGAAGCTCCTGGCTGCAGATCAGCCCCAGCAATTGTGGCCATTTGGAGAGTGAACCAGCAGATGGAAGACCTCTCTCTCTCATTGCCTCTGCCCCTCTGTAACTCTTCCTTTCAAAAAAAATTAAATCTTTAAAAAGAGTAGATCTTAATAAAAAAAATAAGAATGGGAATAGGAGAGGGAGGAGGAAGAGGGGTGGGAGTGTGGGTGTGTGGGAGGACAGCATGGTGCGAAGAATCACCATGTTTCTAAAGTTGTAATTCTGAAATGTATGAAGTTCGTATTCCTTAAATAAAAGGTTTCTGGGAAAAAAACAAACAAACAAACCAAGGGCTGGCATGTAGCACAGCAGCTTAAGTTACCACCTGTGAAGCCTGCAACCCATGAATGCTGGTTCAAGTCCTAGCTACTATATTTCTAATCCAGCTTGTTATTAATAATACCTGGGAAAACAGAAGGTGACCCAGGTGCTTGGGCCCCTGCCACCCACATTAGAGACCCAGTTGGAGTTGCAGGCTCTTGACTTTGGTCTGTCCATCCCAAGCTGTTGTGGCCATTTAAAGAGTGAATCAGCAGGTGGAAGAGCTCTCTACCTTTAAAAAAAAAAGAAAGAAAAATCCTTTCATTAGAGATTTTAAAAGTTGCTCTTTGACAACTCTTGGGCCCCTGCCACCCACATAGGAGAAAGTGAAAATCAAACTTAGAAAATGTGGACAATGAATGCATTGCATGTCAGAATCTAAGGGATACAGAGGGCTGTGCTCAGAAGACTTTATAGCCTTAAGTACGTCAATCAGTCAACAAAGAATGAGTTAGGGAGTGGTACCTGGTAGCTCCATCAATACACAGTCAGCCTCCTGCCAACCAGAATGATGCCAAGTCCAGTGTGAGTGTTAAATCCAGTACAAATTTTGCTGTCCCACAGACACCATCTAGGTGGCACAGGTGTGTGGTTCTTATTGAGATTCTGTGTAGTCTCTTTTCCACCACTTCGGGGCCTATAGATATAGGATTACAGGAAGAATTAACTAAACAATTCCTCTTTCCCCCAGATGAACACAAGATGGAGAGGTAAAGCAATGTATGGGTCAGGAAAGAGATGGCACACTCAAGATGAGACAACTTGGGAGGGACTATTTATATTCACACAGGTGTGGGTGACGGCCATGATTTTCAACCTTGGTTGCCTTTAGAAGCGCCTGGAGAGCTTTTAAAAACTACCAATGACACTTGTGTTTCCTTCCGCAGCACTTTATAACAATTTGAGATTATTTGATCAATATCTGTCTTTCTCAAGACTGTTTCATGGGAACAGGAATCCCATCCATTTGCAGCACCTGCCAGCCCCTGACTGACATGTCCTGTTCAGTCCCTGCTCAATCACTCCAAAATTTTTAATTTACTTGGTCTTAGGTCAAGGTCAAACAGTGGCATTTTAAACAGCTTCACAAGGGTTCCAACAGGCGGCAGAGTTGGAGACTGTTCGTGTAGGGGATCCTGAAGGTAAAGTGCAGGGACCTGGGACTAATAGCAGCCGGGCTACCACATCCTAAAACCCAAAGGTATCCAGAGAGGGACTGGTTCCTGGAACAGGAAGTGTAGACCAGGCCACCTAAGAGAACAGTAGCCTTAATCAAGGGATAAGACAAACCAGAGGCAAACTTGCAGGGAGGGAACCTGACATTATCGTCCTTCCTCCTTCCAGGAGTTACTCCATGTTAGCTGAGGTCCATGGGGACAGAATCATGGACATCATCCACACTATCAGTCTTGATGGAATCAGCCAAGAACCGAGTCCTGGCAGTGCTGTTTACTGGCTATGTAACTCTGGACAAATTTGATGATTTCCTCATCTGCAAAATGGGGGTAATGATTCCTATAAAGGGTTTTTGAGAGGCTACGAAGAGACAATACATGCAAGAAGAAATATGCCTGTCTCAGTGAATAGTAACTAATAGAGAATCACTCTGGACTTGAGCAAATAATTATCAAAAAGATTTCCTAGTGAATTTAATTTCAAAAAATTCCCCTTCCCCTCATTAGAATTTATTTATTTCCGTGCACTGGTTCTTTTTTTTAACTTTTAGTAAATATAGGTTTCCAAAGTACTGTTTATGGATTACAATGGCTTCCCCCCCATAATTCCCCTCCCACTCGCATCCCTCCCATCTCCCACTCCCTCTCCCATTCCATTCACATCAAGATTCATTTTCAATTATCTTTATATACAGAAGATCGATTCAGTATATATTAAGTAAAGATTTCATCAGTTTGCACCCACACAGAAACACAAAGTATAAAATACTGTTTCAGTACTAGTTATAGCATTACTTCACATTGGACAACACATTAAGGACAGATCCCACATGAGGAGTAAGTACACAGTGACTCCTGTTGTTGACTTAACAATTTGACACTCTTGTTTATGGCGTCAGTAATCTCCCCAGGCTGTAGTCATGAGTTGCCAAGGCTATGGAAGCCTTTTGAGTTCGCCAACTTCAATCTTATTCTGACAGGGTCATAGTCAAAGTGGAAGTTCTCTCTTCCCTTCAGAGAAAGGTACCTCCTTCTTTGATGGCCCCGTAGGCATTGGTTCTTAAACTGTGTTTGGAAAGGCAGGGTACTAAGTGGCTAAAGACTCCTAAAGTCAGGATTACAGTCTGCGCTCTTGGTTGAGTCCCGGCTGCTCCACTTCTATCCAGCTCTCTGCTAATGCACCTGGGAAAGCAGTGGAAGATGGCTGAAGTACTTAGGCCCCTGAACCCATGTGATACCCCCAGAAGAAGTTCCTGGCTTCAGCCTGGCCCAACTCTGGCCATTTGATGAGTGAACCAGCAGATGGAAGATCTCTCTCTCCCTTCTCTCTCCAAAAAAAACTTAAAAAGCATTGGACTCTACCATTGGTTAGCTACACAACCTTGGGAATGTCACTTAGCCTTAGCTTCAAGATCTGTGATATGGGGACGGGAATAGAGCCTTCTTATGAGGTGCTATAAGGACTGGTTAATACGAAGCTCTTATGGGAGCTGGGTTTGTCACGTGGTTGGTAAGTCCATCACCCGCGACACTGGCATCCCATATAGCATGAGTTCAAGTTCCTGCTGCTCCACTTCCAACCCAACTCCCTGCTAATGGCCTCAGGAAAGCAGTGGAAGATGACCCAAGTGCTTGGGCGCCCACCACAGAAGTAGAGGAGCTGGAGGAAGCTCCTGTCTGCAGCATAGAGCAGCCTGGACCCTGCAGCCATCCGGGAAGTGAACCAGCAGGTGCGAAGCTCTTTCTCTTTTCTCTAACTCTGACTTTCCAATAAGTAAATCTTAAATAATTGTTTCAAGTTCATGTGAAGTTAAAAGTGTGAATACTTTGTTGTGCTCTACAATCTTCCTACCTTTCATTTGATTACTTCATCAAGTGACACATTGAAAATTTATTTGCTGTATCATACTACATTAAGTATCAAGTAGCCCATCACAGTGAAAAAAACTCGAGATTTGCTATTGCTTTTTTTAAAACTTAGTAATGGGACGAACACAGACACACACACACACACACACACACACACACACTCACTCTCACTCACACTCCTTTCTAAACTTAACATGAAATCATCACAAAGTTTTCAGAGTACACCATGAAGGTTTTGTCCTTCCTACCTGTCCCATCCTGCTTTTAGCCCAGTTAAATGTGGCCACCCATTACTTGCTTTGCTCCGTAAATGCTTGCTGTACAAAAGAAAGTTGTATGAATTTCCCAACATCTGGGCAGCTGCCCAACACTTACATCTATGCAGGTGCCTTCTCCTTCCTCAGAGCCCTTCTCACCAACTAGCCTGGAGTCACCACCGAAGCTTCCGTGTTCTCACCATTTCCTCTTCCAGCTCATTGAGCAATATTTTTCCACAGGAGGCCAAAGGGTCCCCTCGCCCAGCGTTTCGCCTTAGGAAAGGGTCTGGTCTCATGTGTTTATGAGCCGTCTGGATCTACCAGGGAGGTCATGACTTTACAAATATTTTCTCCACTCTCAATGGCGGGTGGAATCAGTCCAATCTTGGGCACAGCAGCCGGGAAGGACTCTCCTTTATGGCGCCTTAGTCTTTGAGGCAGTGTTTGCCTGGGGCCAGGAGCCATGGGTTCCAGCTCCTACCCTGGAGCTGGTGGGTGCCTCCCAATGGGACCACCATGGTGCTGGGAGGGGAAGGGGCCGCCCTGGTTTGAGGAAGAATAGGCATGTTTGCCCCCCTACACATACACCCAGTGAGGTATACAGCTATATTTGCCACTGGTGAGCCATTTGTAATTAGCATGTGCTTTGTGGTTTTAATCTTTCTGTAACCTATAAAGCTATAAAAGTTTACAGTGCAATTTTAGAATCAAGGGGGAAAAAAAGCTAAATTGCACAGCTTGATGCCTAGAGTTAACCTAGGTCGTGACATTGAGACTGCAAGGAGGGTGGTGGCAGAGGCTCTCCCTACACTGCCCCGTTCCCTTTCCTCAATGGTCCTGCTTGACCTCCCGCCCAGAAGTTCCTAGCCCCAGAAGCACCGTCCCTCCATGTGTCTCGGTCACACTGGCTCACACAGCACAAGAAAGAAAATAAACAATGCTGGACGTGGTATATAACTAAGAAAGGGAAAGAACATCTTAGGTAAATACCAGACTACTTATTTTATGATTTTTAAATGTCATTTTTTGCTCCAATATTGACTTTTTTTTATGGAGGATGAATTATAGATCCTGCAGCACTGGGGAGACCAGGGGTTCCCAGCTTCGACACAGCTGGTCAAGTTAAGAATGGAAGTCATGGTAATTAGTTAGCAGTTTCTCAGCTCCTAACACCAGACCGCTGAGAAAACTGTGCAAGGCGACCCCTCCAGGGGAAGACAATGCACCCGGGAAAGAACCAGAAGGGGCAACAAAGCATTGCAAACCAACATCCCAATCTTGTGGCCACAAACAGATGTTGCCGCAGGCACTTGCTTGCAAGAATGAAATACAATACAATCCCTCATTTGTCTGACGGGGCTTCTCTCTCCAAGAATTGGTTTCTGAGGCAAATTATTTCAGGGCTGCACAGGCTGGTAAAAGGCAGTGGAATTGGAAGCTATCATCCTGGCTGACCTCGCGTCTCTGAAATGAGGCTGTGAGAAGTGAAAGGGGTTGAGCTAAGGTCAGAGGGGAGACCCGGAGCCAGAAACCAGGTCACGCAGGAGGGGGGTGGGGGAGGCCAGATTTTCAAGAAGAGGTTTTGAGAAAGTAGCTAGAGGGAGTCTGTCTGAACCGAGATTCCTGGAGGGAGGTCATGGCAGGCTAAGGGGAAAGAAAGAAAACTGAGTTAACACCACCCCCGCCCACAGCCACAAGTCTGTTTGTTTAGTGTCTGCACAGACAGAAAAACCAGGGCTTAAAGAAATGTCCATCGAATTATGTTAATTCCATTTACACAGACAAAAAGAAGTTAATTCAAGCCAACAGGGTTAGGATCCTGTGGTGGGGGAAGCCCTTTTGTTTGCTTTGGAAAAGGTTTTTTAAGCCAAGTTGTATAAATTAACTAGTCCTGTTTTCCAACCTGCAGTAAAAGTACAGACAAGAGAATCAACTGTACTTTTGTGATGCAGTACGCCAAATGCCCCATTATGGGCTAGAAGTTAAAAGGCAAATACTACAAACTTCTAGTTACTTAAATCTTGAATTTGTTCTTCCTTATCTATGCTCCTTAATCCAACTGCTTCTATAACCATAAGCCATTGGGGGACAAGCACTTCTGTTGAGGACAGCTAACGATTCTTGCAAACCTATTTTGTGCCTGGCATTGCATTTGTTACAATAATACAACACTAGCCAATGCTTATGGAGCACAAGTAGGTGGCAGGCATATTTCAAGAGGCTTATGTATGGCAGAGCACGGGGCCCCATGACAATCCTATAATACAGGCAACTGCTTGTACTTCTCTTCAGAGAGAACACCTTGGCCCACTGAAGTTACAGGACTTACCACAAAGTTAACACTGCTAGTTAATGCTTGGGTCAGTGTTTGAGCCACATTGCCTGGTCAAAGTCTGAGCTCTTAATCATGACACCAATTTCATGTGCTTTTAGGTAGGTAAGCGATATTATCATTCCCACCTTTCAGATGGAGAGATTGAGGTTGCCTAGTACATGGGAGGTAGGGTGCAAACCCAAGCCTGCTGAAATCCCACCTTAACTAGAGGGAAGAGCTGTAGCCGGCATGCCTTAGACCCCTGCTCTTCAAACTTTCACGGACATACCATCAGTCTTGTTAAATGTGGGCTCCAACTCCATGGGCCTCAAGGGGACCCAGATTCTGCCCCTCAACAAGCGTTCAGTTGATACTGAGGTTGTTGGATCACAGGCCCATACTTCCCGGATGACAGCTTTAAGGCTTGGGGGCTGTGAAAGGATGTTTCTCAGCTGTTTCCCTGACCCCCACCACGGTCCACCTTGAGCAGGTCTTTGGGAGTAGTAAGTGTCCTGGAGGTAGCAAATTTAACTTGGAATTCTGCAATTTAAAGTAAACTATTTTTTTCTCCTGAAGCAACATATAGACCCATTGAGAGTTTCTTTCCAAAATATAACCTCTAATGTTCCTTAACGTACTGAAACCTATGTCATTATCAAATAAATCCTAGATGTCATCACCTTCTCCATAAAAACCTCAACTTCTTTTACGTGCATTCCCTCCTGATTTGCATTTATGTCCTTTTGTTCTGATCTACCTAATAAACGCAAATTGATCCTCAGCCGAAAATGTATAAGGCATGTCAAGTTTAATATTCCAATCAGATTGCTTGTTAATCACCAAACTTTAGAACTAAATATGGAATCCCATTTTGTCCATTTCACTTCCATTTAACCCATCATCTTGAGTTTCCCCGGGCATCCATATCTTCTATCTTTTCTCTTTTATCATAACTGGATTCTGAACCTCAAATCTACATGTCAACTGTGGCTTGTCCCCACCCCACCCCCGACCCTGAAGGCAATAGTACAATATCCTGGAATCCACAATCTATGCCAGAGTCCCTCGTCAGCCTCACTTCTACTGCCAACTGAGCTGAAAATTGAAATGCTGGCCTGTGTGGCGTCAGGCTCTGTTCTGTTGTGTTAACTAATTCGTTACTAACCTTAGCTTGACCGGTTTGCTAGCTCAAGAGCACCTCACATGGAAGAATTTCAATTTCACACACGAACTCTTGATTCCTTTCCCTCCTTGATCAGACTTATTCAGGGCCACAGTGATGTCCCCTCCTTGGATAGGAGTTTTCTCCATTTTATGGCATCCTCAAATAAAACTCACAGGCATGCTGCACTCCTTCATTAACTGAAAACATGCAAAGTGCACAAGTCCTTCCAATGGAAAATGCAATGCAGAAGTCAAATGAGGCAAATTGCTTTACTTGACCCGCCCTGGGACAGTTTAGAAAGTGTTACATGTTAACACACTGCCAGGTCTCGGGAGGATGGGCAGATTCCCATCAGAGCCCCCAAACAGTTATTAAAGGGGGAGCCACTCCCCCCACTCCTGCCCCACCACACACACACACACACAGACACACGCACAATGCAGTCTTGCTGATAAATACTGATGGACCTTTGATGAGGACTCAAACACTGTTTAGCAAGTGGGGGTGGGGGAGATGGGGTGTGCTGATTAAACAGTCCAGCCAGTGACACTGACTTGGCACCTGTTTAACCGGTATCTACTACATCCATGCTCTGTTTATAGCCGCCCATTTCATTTTGTAATCATGTCCAACATATGTGTAACAAATTGTTATTCTTGCTGTGTTGTTTGCTTTGCTATGTCACCTAGAAGTCCAGCCTAATTTCTTTCTCCAATCTTAATTTGAGTAGCAGTTATTCAAGGGAGTGTCTTTTAGTTCTACCTAAAGGAGGGTTGGAGGGGAGGACAGTAGTACCATTA